>NC_087442.1:28477500-28805833 GCF_036321535.1 Camelus dromedarius | reverse complement strand
CCCTTTTCTCCACAGCCTCTCCAGCATTTATCGTTGTAGTTTTGACTTGCATTTCTCTGATAATTAGTGATATTGAGTATTTTTTTCATATGCCTATTGGCCATTTGTGTGTCTTCATTGGAGAATTGCTTAGTTAGGTCTTCTGTCCATTTTTGGATTGGGTTGTTTGTTTTTTTACTATTAATTTGTATGAGCTGTCTATATATTCTGGAAATTAAGCCCTTGTCAGTCTCATCTTTGCAAATATTTTCTCCCATTCTGTAAGTTGTCTTTTTGTTTTACTTATGGTTTCCTTTGCTGTGCAAAGCTTGTAAGTTAGGTCCCATTTGTTTATTTTTGCTTTTATTTCTATTGCTTGGGTAGACTGCCCTAGGAGAATGTTACTAAGATGTATGTCAGATAATGTTTTGCCTGTGTTTTCTTCTAAGAGGTTTATAGTGTCTTGTCTTATGTTTAAATCTTTAAGCCATTTTGTATTGGTATAAAAACAGACATTAGATCAATGGAACAGAATAGAAAGCCTGGAAATAAACCTACAAACTTTTGGTCAATTAATCTTTGACAAAGGAGTCAAGAACATACAATGGAGTAAAGACAGTCTTTTCAGCAAATGGTGTTGGGAAAGCTAGACAGCTGCATGTAAATCAATGAAGTTAGAGTATTCCTCACACCATACACAAAAATAAACACAATACATTATTTTGAGCAGTAGACTGGTCTACAGAAATAATTTGTAAATAGAAATTATAATACTATGTAAAGATCTAAAAGAATTGAAAAAAAAACACTGATGATGAAAATGTTTTGTATCTTAATTGTAATGAGGGTTTTGTGAGTGTCTACAACCGTTAAAACTCAATGAAATTTTACCTTAAATAAATGCAGTTCATTTTACACAAATTATTTCTCAATGAAGGTGAGAAAATGTTCCACCTCTGAAAAAATCTGCCTATATTTGAGTAGGTTTGTATAAACAAAGGAAGAAAATATAGAAAGAGACATTGTTTACATAGGGATGAATTTAGAGAAGATGGTACCTAAACTATAACCCTATAATAGCCTTAGCCCTAGCCCCTGTCTAGCCAAAGTGTCTTAATGTGAAGATACAGATTTGCCAATAGAGCTGAGCTAGGTAAATATTTGGGCTGCTATGTAAAGAAAGTAGTTTCCATGTCAGTTCTGCACTTTTTGTGCATGTGTAAGGAGGGGAGAGATGAACAGAACATTCTACCACAGCTTGGTGTTGGTTAGCTTCATTTAAACCTAAGCCACAGATTGGATCATTGACCAGAATATCATATTTTATAGCAGATCTTCAAACATAGTGGAAGAGCAAGATCTTTGAGGTTAGAAATACCTGAATTGTAATTCCAGTGTTGCTTCTTTCTGGTACATTAAGTTTTCTGTGGCTTTAGAAAATCTATCTGGTGTTTTTCTCAAATGCAAAAAATAACCACCATAGGACTGTAGTGAGAATTAAATCAGATAAAATGTTCACAGGGCCTTCTATGTTGAAGAATGTCAGTACCTGATATTACCCACTGTGTAGAAAGTTCTCTTTCTAAGGATTGGTTAATTTAGTGTTCTTATTTGCATGGCTGGCAAAAATGTTGTTCATTAAAAAGTCGTAATTCTTGACTCTGCTACAAGCCCACTCTGTAGTAACATTGTGGTTTGTAAGCTTTTAAAAATCAAATTTAGAGTAACTTCAGCATGTTCTCCAATAGCTCAATGAAGTCTTGATCATGTTTGGTTAGATAGTGTGGAACTATCTGAGATTTGTTTTGTCAAGTTCAGGGCAGCCAGAACTCTCTCCACCATGATCTTCTTGCAGCCAATGAAATTGCTGTAGTGAAATGATGTTCTCAGATGTTCATGGATTTTAGGAGAATGACTCACCCAGGTGGTCTCTCAGACTTGGTGGTAATTGGGTGGGTTATCCAGGGAGACGACAATGATTTTTTTCTGGTAACAAGCAGAGGAGATTAAGTTGCCTTTTGATCTGTTTCTACAAATGCTATGCTGTTTGCCAGATGGTGTTTGAGATTAAGCCCCATGTTCAGAGATCTGTGGAGTGAGGAGTGGGAGCCCTGAGAGATCTCTGTGTCCCATTGTTGTTGGGCAGACTCTGCTCAAAGACCCGGCCTCCCTTACATTTACCCACTGTCACCTTCAGCCACTATCTGGTAGCATGAGGTACATTGTACAAATACACCAGAATCCTGCATCTTTGCTTCCTTTTTACAACAGACTTGCTGGGTGACCTTGAATTAATCACTCTGAGTTTAAGCTATTCATCAGTAAGTTGGGGATAAGACTACTATTTCCCTATCTGTCTAAAGGTAGAGAGGTGAGCAGGTAGTGCTTCCAATTTTAAGTTTTATTATATTCAACCATATTTTTCTGCTTTTCTCTTGTCATCTTTCTGGTTGTCTTATCTTTTATATACAGGACACTGTGGATATCCTATTATACCTGACAGATTGAGATGTAGAGAAATGAGCTTAGCTTTTTATGCTAGAAACTGTCAACCATGCAGTTTCTAAATTGGGGGAAGAAATAAAGGTGTCTTGCAGGTTTATGTCTTGATGTTCCTGCCAACTGAGAGAAGGAACCAAGGATAAGAGCCCATGACGATAAAGAAGGAATGGGTTCAGGTGTGGCCACGTCAACTTTGAGGCAGTTGTCTGCCATCCATTTCACAAGTAGATCTAAGTATTTACCACCCACCGTACAGATAGGAATTTTTGGTAAATGTCAGCCTACAGGCTGTGAAAGCCCTGAGAATGGATAAGATCCTTCAGGAAAAGTGCAGTGAGTAGAAGAGCAAGTGCAAAGGCAGGTTGTGCTTGAACTTTTGAGTTGAACAGATAGAGGTTCCAGTGAGGGAATGTGAGAAGCAACCACTCGAGTAGAAAGAAGACTGAAAGAGCTTGATGTCCTTGGGGGACCATGGAAGGATAAAGCCTTTATGATGGTGGTGTAGAGAGAGGCATGATCAACATTGCCAAATACAGCATGGAAATATAGTAATTTAGGGCTTAAAGACTTCCCATTGATTCTGGAAGCTAGAAGGTCATCAGTGCTTTTAGGAATAGCACTTCCACTAATAGAATGAGCACAGAGCACATTTTAGTTGATAGACGAGGAAGCAGGAGGAGAAGTCTGGCTGAGAAGACATGGAAAGAGATCTCAGTTGCTAGAGGCGGTCCTTTTTATTTTTTAATGGGGCTCTTTGAGCTTCCACGTGGGCTTAAGGGAAGGAACCACAATGAGGGAAGATGAAGGACACCAAGCGGGTCATGGAAGGAGCTAAGTCCCGTAGTGATTGTACAGATGAAAGGGCAAACTTCATTTTGCGTTAAGAAGTATCTTAGTTTGGGTTCTCTCCAAAGCAGACGTCAAGATGTGATCAGGTGTGTAAGATTCATTGGGGAAAACAGTTGGGGAGGATAAGAAGGAGCAAGAGAAAGTAGGGATAATCTTCACAGCTCAGGGGAGGTCTGACACATGTGAAAAGGGGAGAAAGCAGGATTAGGCAGGAAGTATCTCAACTGTAATACAGGTCCAAGGAAGTCTTGGCCAGGCCTACGGAGTGCTGATCTCAAGTTCAAGAAGTCCTCGGTCTCATGGGCCTGGGCCTGTCAGTATCCCTTACATACTCACTCACTGGCTGGGGGCAGCATGTGGGCAGCTGTGACCTCAAAGCAGTTGCATGAGTGGACCCCTAGGGGCAGCAGCTGGGGTCCTCAGGGGTTCTGCTTGCTGCAGCAGGAAAGCTAGACAGTGCATTTTTCATGGTAAAACATTGCTACAACTGTGGCTGTGTTTGGATGTCAAGAAATGAGAACAGAAAGATAAGAGGATTTTCAGCTGGCAGCCTCATTTTTCTTTGAAGTAAGGAGCGTGATGGGTTAGTCTGGCTAAAATGAGAAAAGAGGAGAGAATTGGGGAAGGGACTCATGTGATGAAGGTTTGCAATAGTGAGAACTGAGAGAAGATAAATGATTTTGTGCCACACAAGGTATCACTGAGAATGGAAACTTAATAGACTGTGATGTGTAGTGGAACTAACAAGGCATAAATGTGTTTTCCTCCAGGGGGATGTAGTAAGAATAGAGAGAGATCTTATGACTGATCCCTTGACTGTTAATGCTACCCTTGGTTCCAAGGCTGCCTTAAATTTAGACTTATTAGTAGGTTATCCTCCATTTAATTAAATGCAAAAATATATATTAAGCACTTACTATGTATAAAGCACAGAGTGAGATGTAAAAGTGGGTTTCTGCTCTCAAGAAATGCATAACTTTGAACAAGGGAGACTATGATAGGTGGTATAAAAGAGGCACAAATAAAGGCTATGGGATTTCAGAAGAGGTATAGGGCCCACTGAGTAGGAGATGGGGGTGGGGGATAGATCAAGAAAGCCTTTGTGGAGGTGGCTTTGGATTAGAACTCATAGAATGGATGTAGTTGGGTATAGTTGTGACAGGGTTGTTATCTTCAGTATCTAAAATAACACCAGGCATCAACCCTTTTCCTTCCATTTTAAATGTTCTAATCCAGGGCCTTGATCTGGGCTGAATGGTGACCACCTCATGCCTAGATGGCTAATCAAATCTACTGTCTCATATATTCCATTTCAAACATAATTGGGTAAATTTGTTGTTCATAGACTCCGGAAGCTTTTGGGGACTCTCCGATTTTTCCAAAGCATAATAGATGCTACTGCATTTTGTACTTTCTGCACATTTTCAAATTTTGCACATTTGCACAGCACCTTATTGCACCAAGGTGTTTCCCTCCAGTAGGCAGTGATAACTTTGAGGGCAGGAAACTGCACATCCTTGGTACATAGCAGTCTTGGTGCAGAGTCTTAGTTACTCACTCAGTTTTCTTACCTGCCAATGAGTCATAAATCGTGGTCAAGGTCTGGGTTTGGAGAAAGAGGGAGAGAGGTAGCCTTGCCATGTTAACTAATTGACCTTAACCAGTAAATAAACTAATCTTGAATGTTAATTCTTATCTTAGTCCATCTGGGCTGCTAAAACAAAAATACCATAGACTGGGTGGTTTACAAACAACAGGAACTTATTTCTCACAGTTCTGGAGCCCAGGGAGTCCCAGATCAAGTCACTGGCAGAATCCTATCTGGTGAGGGCCTGCTTCTTGGTTCAGCTGTTTTTTGACCCTGTGACCTCACATGGCAGCAGGGACCAAGGAGCTCTCCAGGGGTTTCTTTTAGATGGGCCCTAATCGCATTCAGAAGGGCTCCACCCTCATGACCTAATCACTTCCCAAAGGCCCCACCTCCTAAAACCATCACTTTGGGGATTAGATTTCAATGTAAGAATTGTAGGGGAAACAGATTCAGTCTATAGCATTTCTCCACTTGGGTCCTTGGGTTTGTTTCCAAATGTTTGAGACTCCAGCTAGTTATAATATGTCGAACCATTTGAAGTTTTCATCCCTCAGTAATAAACCTATAATGAGTTCCTCTTCTGCTTTTCCAGTAACTTGGGATAAAAGCTACTGGAAGGTATAGGAAGTTTAACATTGTATAGTCAGGGCCTCTGTCTTATAAAGTAAAAGTGAATTGCCACTTTTTCTGGAAAGTGTACTTGCTGTACAGAATGGAGGGTTATTCAGTACTATTGCTAAATTCTTCAGATGAAGTTTAATCCAGTCCATCAATTAGCTGTGCCTTGCATCATCGTCTTCACCGTTAACACTACACAGTAGACCCCAGTCAGGAAAACATGTTTAAGACTTTTCACACTTGATTAATTCACTCCCAGTTTTACAATGTCACAGAGAGATCAGTAAATAATTGTGAATGAAATTAAAGTCACAGAAGTCTGCCAACATGACAAGCCCCTCCAAGAGACTGTTCTGATCAAGTTTGCTCAGACAACTAGCGCATAGATGTTTCATAATTAGTGATTTTGCATCCTTCCTCAAGATTAATTATGCCATTCTCCATTTAGAGGTGAACTTTGACAGGGATATCAGCTCTAATTTTTACCTGTTATGTAGCTACCATCGGTCTAGGAAGGTTCCTTTTCTTCAGAGGAAAGGACATCATCTTTTAGGAAACTTTGTCAAGGTCAACAGAACACAGAGTCAATTTATTTTAATAATCCTTTTATATTAACAGTATTTACTTTTAGGATTACTAAGATGTATTTTCCTCCCAGGTAGCAAGCTAGATTGTTTCCACTTCAGAAAAAAAAAAGGAATTTGTTAGTGTTGGAGAAAGGGCTGGAAACTTAATGTCATAAAGATAAGGAAGACACAGATGAATAGGAGCTGAATAGGAGCAGCTGAGGAAATGACACTGAGGGAGGTTCACTCTTCTACCTTAGATGTGGTAGAACTTCCATGGGAGATTCTTCTCCAACCCATATGAAAACTTTTTTATTCTCCATTGTCTAACTCTAAGCTCTTTCTTTGTACTTTATTTTATTCTTCAAGAGTCAGGGGCATGAGTTAACCCCTTCTTTGATTTAATGTTCTCATTCTTTTAGCTCTCAGTTCGCAGAGTCTCTGGCTGTCTGGGTCTGCGCACAGAGGCCGTTCAGAGCTCCATCTCACTGAGTGATTGCATCTTTGATCCAGTGAGCCTCTAGAACCAGGATTTGGCAGTCCTTCTCAAAATCTTTTCCAAACAGTGCTTACATCCATCTTTCTCATTAGGTTCAGTGCCAGGTAGACAAGCATGGCCAAACACTTCCCATGCTGCTTTGGCAAGGAAACACTAAGAAATGGATAACTGATTGACTCATGGTTGTAGGAAGTTCACATAATATTCAACTACCTCTCAAGTTTGCTTGTGACTGCTAGGGTACTTAAGACATTGGGCTGACATCCTACTTTTAGACTTCCTTATTCTCACCTGTAACACGGTAAAAGGATTACTTGATCAATGCCTCAAAATGACCAATTTACAGACCACTGAAACCCGTTGGTTTGCCACGTCCAACTCTATCCCTGTCCTCATACGTAAACCTGGATAGCTGTGTTGAGTGTTTTTTTTTTTTCAGGGGGTGTAGATAATTAGGCTTATTTATTTATATATTTATTTTAATGGAGGGACTGGGGATTGAACCCAGGACATCGTGCGTGCTAAGCACGCGCTCTACCACTGAGCTATACCCTCCCTCATAAACCTGGATAGCTGAATCCTCTTCCTCTCCCGTTCCTCTGACTCACTCTTGGAGACTTTTGTAATTAATTTAGGTAAATGGCTAGTTCTCTGGCCTGGGGTTAGAAATATGCCAAAGGAATTTACCATGAAGCTTAAGCTCGTGGATGTTCACTTATACTGACCCATTTCAAACCTCCAAACGTTCTCTTCAATGGTTGCAGAATAATATAGTGGTCACAGCACATCATACGAGATACAGGGTACTTAATCAGAAGCACTGATGACCCTAGACCAGTCCTACTCTACACCTTTGAAATGTGACCCTGGTAGTGCTCATCCAGGATCAAATCCCGTTTTGCCCCAATAAGGAGAGTCTGAATGAGTCGCTGCTTTGCTCTCTGATCCAGACCACTGTAACTTGGCCTGCTTGCCTCTCTGGTCCATCCTGCCCATAGCTAGAAGCACCACCTTAGCAAGAAGTTTGCACATGTGGCATTATCAGTGAAGCTAAAAGCTTTTTGCTTTATATTATCAATAATCAAAATAAAATTTGAAAAACTGCTAGAGTCCAGACTCAATTATCTTTCTTTTTTTTCCTGTAGAAGATTTTACGATACTATTGCCACATTAAAAGGAAAACAATTGTGTGTGGCCCATGAAAGAATACAGTCCTTAGATTGCAACTTTTTATTTTATTTTTTAGATAACGACTTTACTGAGGTATAATTCACATATAGATAGGATATCATACAATTCTTCCATTTAAAGCCATTACAATTGACTGATTTTTAGTATATTCAGAATTGTGCAACCATAACCAAAAACAATATGAGATACTTTTAACACCTCAAAAAAGAAACCCCACACCCTTTAGCTGTCACCTCCTTCAATCCCTCAAGCTCCCATAGGCCTAAACAACTGCCAGTCTACTCTGTCTCTACATAGTTATTGTTCTTTTTAAATATATAATGCTCTGTAAGAGGATTTAAAAATGGTTTCTTAATGTTTTCTCTGGCTTGGATTTCCCATTTCAATTCCTTGGTGTGGAGAAACAGACACTGGGTTCTGTTCTCTGCACTCCAATTGGCCTGGAGCCCATGACTAAACATACCATTTACTTTGAAATTAAGGCAGAACAAAATATAATTTAAACACTTTGTATCATATCAATACATAACATTGAAAAGGAAAAGAGATCTGCTCTATGATTAGAGAATGTCTTGATTAGTACTAGATAAGCTTTCTTTGCTTTTTACAAAATCTGATCATACGTGGTGTGGTATTACTGGAAATTATATTACTTAGAACTTCCAGTCACGAGAGACAGAAGTCTGACTCAGACTGGCTTAAGCAAAATGGGAATTTATTGGCTCCTGTGAGCCTGGGGTTCTTAGGTACTGCACATGAGGTGCTCAAAGGCTCAGTCTTACTGTCTCTGCTTTTCTTTGTTGACTCCATTCTAAGGCGGGCTTGCTCCTTAAGGTGGCTGCCAGCAGCTCCAGGCTTATAATCTATCCTTTCAATAATCTTGATAGGGAGATTACCTCTATGTGAACCTGAAACACAATCCTAGAATTGAGCATCTTTGGCCCTGTTTGGGCTGGACTGCCAACTCTTGCAGCTGGAGAGAAAGTCAGCTTTGCCTGGTTCACTGGACAAAGAAGGAAAGGAATTGTTTCCCAAGGAAAACTGGGTGTGTTACCAGAAGAAGTGGTCAAGGGGATAGACTTGGGACAGGTAAAAAGAAAGGGTCATGATTAAAGACTGCTGCAGTATGAGTCATAAAATCTGGGTTTTAGTCTAATTTGCCACTAAGTAGTTTTATTACCTGGAGCAAATCACTTAATCTTTGTAGGCCTTGGTTCCCAGTTCTGTAAAATTACAGAGTTGCATAAATAGTCCTCAACGGTCTCTGTGTAAAATTCTAATTCAGTGATGAATTGGCTAGACATTTTGGTATTAAATAAGCATGACTAAACCTGATTTTCTTTGATAAAGTCAATACAATGTCTTTCATGGAATAGCAATATGTCCTTCAAGTGTGCTTCTGTCTGGAGTCATGAGGTTGCATACTGTCTTTGATACTGAATGTTAACTAGAAGAATACAAGGTTTCTAACTCATTTTTGAACTCTTCAGTCTGTTTAAGGAAGGCCAATATCTTTACTTTTTAGAAGTCATCCTGGATATCAAGTTGCTTCCAGTACCCTCTGTATATTTATACCAACCCTTGTGGTGTTACTTGAAAGAACCAATGAATTATTGGAAGTAGCAAGGATCAGTTAGAAAAAATGAGATGGAATCAAATTGCTAACATAAATGAGCCTTCTGATATGCTTTTTAAAAAGGAGCTATCGTTACATGTTAGGAACTGCAGAATTGAGCTGGAGAAGAGAATGAGGAATAAGAAAGATCTTAAGATATTTGATGAATGCCATGACTAGTCATCGATGCAGGCAGCTGGGATAGCTCTTGTGTGATGAGAGGAGCTGGGAAAGACCTCCGCGAGGAGGGGAAAATGTTCTTGTTTGGGTGTGGCACACAAATTGATTTTCTCAACTAGAGTTTCTTGCTTTGGTGTTAAAAGCCTTTTAAAAATAAGTTTTCAATAAAAATGTAAATTCTTGAGTGCCCCACAGGTGACCGAGGCTCAGATATCAATTAGAAGTCAAGAATCATGACTGTTTAGAAACTCCATCGAAACCTATATGCTTCATCTATCTGTGATATGGCAGCGTACATCTTGGCTTTTTTTTTTGCATACATATATTTTTTATTGAAGTATAGTCACTTTACGGTGTGCCAGTTTCTGGTGTACAGCACAATGCTTCAGTCATATATAAGCATACCTATATTCATTTTCATATGCTTTTTCACCATAAGTTACTACAAGATATTGAATCTAGTTCCCTATGCTATACAGCAGAAACTTGTTGTGTATCTATTTTGTATATAGTAGTTAGTATCTGCAAATCTCAAACTCCCAATTTATCCCTTCCCATCCTCTTTCCCCCTGGTAACCATAAGTTTGTTTTCTATGTCTGTGAGTCTGTCTGTTTTATAAAAAAGTTTCTTTTCTTTAGATTCCACATACGAGTGATATCATATGGTATTTTTCTTTCTCTTTCTGGCTTACTTCACTTAGAATGACAATCTCCAGGTCCATCTATGTTGCTGAAAATGGCATTATTTTATTCTTTTTTTATGGCTGAGTAGTGTTTCGTTGTATAAATATACCACAGCTTCTTTATCCAGTCATCTGTTGATGGACTTTAGGTTATTTCCATGTGTTGGCTGTTGTAAATAGTGCTGCTGTGAACATTGGGGTGCATATATTTTTTTGAATTAAGATTCCTTCTGGATATATGCCCAGGAATGGGATTGCTGGATCATATGGTAAGTCTATTCCTAGTCTTTTGAGGAATCTGCATACTGTTTTCCATAATGGCTGCACCAAACTACATTCCCACCAACAATGTAGAAGGGTTCTCTTTTCTCCACAGCCTCTCCAGCATTTGTCATTTGTGGACGTTTGAATGATGGCCATTCTGACTGGTGTGAGGTGATACCTGATTGTAGTTTTGATTTACATTTCTCTGATAATTAGTGATATTGAGCATTTTTTCATGGGCTTCATTGGAGAATTGTTTAGGTCTTCTGCCCATGTTTGGATTTTTTTTTTTTCTTTTTAAGTTGTGCGAGCTGTCTATATATTCTGGAAATAAAGCCCTTGTCAGTCTCATCTTTTGCAAATATTTTTCCCATTCTGTAGGTTGTCTTTTTGTTTTGCTTATGGTTTCCTTTGGTGTGCGAAACTTATAAGTTTAATTAGGCCCCATTTGTTTATTTTTGCTTTTATTTCTATTGGTTGGGTAGACTGCCCTAGGAGAATGTTGCTAAGATATATGTCAGGTAATGTTTTGCCTATGTTTTCTTCAAAGAGGTTTATAGTGTCTTGTCTTATGTTTAAGTCTTTAAGCCATTTTGTGTTGGTAAAAAAAAAAAAAAAAACCAGACGTTGGATCAATGGAACAGAATAGAAAGCCCAGAAATAAACCCACAAACTTTTGATCAATTAATCTTTGACCAAGGAGTCAAGAACATACAATGGAGTAAAGACAGCCTCTTCAGCAAATGGTGTTGGGAAAGCTGGACAGCTGCATGTAAACCAGTGAAGTTAGAATACTTCTTCACACCATATACAAAAATGGCTTAAAGACAAACATCTTGGCTTTTGATTTGATACAGATGAGTCATTCATCTGGGGTTTCAAAGCAACATGTCTTTAATTTAGGGCAGGCTCTTTCTCAGCTTGGATGTAAATGACAGGTACTCTGGGCAGGTGGACATTTTTCACAATCCAAAGGAGGCTATTCACATGGATTTCAGTGTAAATTGTGTCCCCTGAAGCATAAGTCTGTTGATGTCTCTTGAAAGAGACATACTGACCATACTAGTCAGATTCTATAATAATATACAGGTTGGCTATTCCCAAGGAGAAATGTGGCTTGATTTGAAATTAAAAAGCAGATATTCCACCTCAGGTCTACCACAAAGTACTACATGCTTCCATGAATCTGGGCCACATTTTTGAAAAGTCTGAAGTGGATATGAAGTACATCTGTCAAGGAAGATGTGAGAAGGAGCACAATAATTTTTATTTATTTGTTTATTTATTTATTTAAAATATTTTATTGAAGTACAGTCAATTACAATGTTTCAGTTTCTGGTGTACAGCACAATGTCCCAGTCATGCATATACATACATATATTCATTTTCATATTTTTTTCATTAAAGGTTATTAGAAGATACTGAACATAGTTCCCTGTGCTATATAGAAGAAACTTTTAAAAAATCTATTATATATATATATATAATGGCTAATATTTGTAAATCTCAAACCCACAAATTTATCCCTTCCCATCCCCTTTCCCTGGTAACCATTAGATTGTTTACTATGTCTGTGAGTCTGTTTCTGTTTTATAGATGAGTTCATAGTGTTCTTTTTTTTTTTTTTTAAGATTCCACATATGAGTGTTATGGTATTTTTCTTTCTCTATCTGTCTTACTTCACTTAGAATGATGATCTTTAAGTCCACCCATGTTGCGGCATTATTTTATTCTTTTTTATGGCTGAACGGTATTCCATTGTATAAATATACTGCAACTTCTTTATCCAGTCATCTGTCAATGGACATTTAGGTTGCTTCCATGTCTTGGCTATTGTGCTTGCTATGAACATTGGGGTGCATGTATCTTTTTGAATTAGACTTCCCTCTGGATGTATACCCAGAAGTCGGATTGCTGGATCATATTGTCGGTCTATTTTTAGTCTTTTGAGGAATCTCCACACTGTTTTCCATAATGGCTGCACCAAACTACATTCCCATCAATAGTGTAGGAGGGTTTCCTTTTCTCCACACCCTCTCCCGCATTTATTGTTCATGGACTTTTGGATAATGGTCATTCTGTCTGGTGTGAAGTGATACCTCATTGTAGTTTTGATTTGCATTTCAGGAGCACAATAATGATCCATCTTGGCAATGCAGATTCTCCAGTGAATGGAGTAGTTGGTAAATATGAGCTTAAGAAGGTGTAGGCTAATACATACATACGTACCTACCTACCTGCCTACATACATACCACATGATTTCTGTGACTGATATGACTGCCCAGTCATGAACACTGCATGGAGGTTTCGTTGGTACAGTAATACTCTTCAAGTACACTGGGTAAACATTAGGTTTACAGATAAAGGAACTTAATGTATAAGTATTTATAGGAGTAAGTGAGGTGTAAATATTTAACACCTGAAAGGGAGGGAAAGAAGATAGTGTTGTGGTTACCCCACAGAGGGAATTAGAATCCTCCACCCAAAATTTCATTCAGATATCAAAACTGATGAATGCCCACATACAATCAAGAAGGTATGCAAGGTTTGTCACTCATATAATGAGGTCTTCTGGGGAAAGCAGAGTGGGCTCCCAAGCAAGTCCAGAAGTGGACTGAAAGCTGGGAGAGCTTGGGGTTTTATGGTGGTTAAGTAGTGGGGCTGAGGTGATGATTCCTTTGCATAGGTGAAATGATTCCTTGCATGATCTGAACTTCTTACCAGTGCTAAAGGAGTGAAAATCTAAAGCTTTCTTTTCAGCTTGCCCTGATGTGGGTAAGGAGAAAGGGGAGTGGTGGAGCTTGAAAGTGATCAGCAGTCAAATTCAATGGTTAGTGATTTTTATACCCTAAGAAATCTGTGCCTAATCTAAAGTTAAGGGTTTTTCCTATGGTTTCCTTTAGAAGTTTAAAGGGAAGTTTAGAGACTTTCAGCTCTTAGATTTAGGTCTATAACCCATTTGAGTTGATTTTTATATACAATGTAAGGTAAGGGTTGAGAGTTTTTTCTTTTTCTTTTTGTTTTTTTACATACTGATATAAAATTGTTTCAGGACCATTTATTATAAGGATTTTCCTTTCCCCAGTGAATTACTTTTCAAAATCGGTTTGGCTATTGTATATCTTTTCTGTTTCTATATAAACTGTAGATTCAGCTTGTAAATTACTTTAAAAAAACTGCAGGGATTTTGATGGGGATTGCTTTGAATCTATGGGTCATTTTGAGGAGAATGGATATCTGAAAAATACTAACTCTTCTCATTCACTGACACAGTGGATAGTCTGTTTTTCTGAGCCTTTTTTTTTTCTTCATGTTTTGCAGTTTTCAGTGCATGTATTTACATACATTATTTTATTAAACGTATTTCTAACTTTTTCTTGATTTTGATGATACTGTAAATAAGGTATCTTAAAATTTCCACTTGCTACTATATAGAATTCCTATTGATTTTTTCTCTTTGGAATTGAGATATAATTGTCATGTAACATTGTATTAGTTTTTAGGTATACAACATAATGATTTGATACATGTCTATATTGTGAAATGCTTACCACAAGTTTAGGTAACACACATTACCACACATAATTACATTTTTTCTTGTAATGAGAACTTTTAAGAACTACTGTATTAGCAACTGTCAAATATTTAATAGATTATTATTAATTATAGTCACCATGCTGTACATTACATATCAGGATTTACTTAATTTGTAACTGGGATTTTGTGCCTTTTGGCCACCTTCACCCATTTCACTCCCCAGCCCTGCTTCTGGCAACCACCAATCTGTGTTCTATATTGATGAGAGGTTTTTTGGTTTTTTTTTTTTCTCGTTTTTAAGATCCTACATATACATAAGATCATACAGTATTTGTCTTTCTCTGTTCAACTTTTTCCATTTAGCAAATCCCTTCACTGTCACAAATGGCAGATTTGTTTTTTATGGATGAATAATATTCCATTGTGTATATATGCCACATTTTCTTTATCCATTCATTCACTGATGGACACTTAGGTTCTTTCCCTGTCTTAGCTATTGTAAATAATGCTGCAATGAACATGGAGTACATATAACTTTTTGAGATGGTGATTTCTCTTCCTTCAGTGATAACTTTTAAAAAAACATTTTTACTGAAGTATGGTCAGTTTACAATTTTATGTCAATTTCTGGTGTACAGCACAATGTTTCAGTTATATGAGAGCATACGTATATTCATTTTCATATTTTTTCACCATAAGTTACTACAAGCTATTGAATGTAGTTCCCTGTGCTATACACTATAAACTTCTTGTTTATCTATTTTATATATACCAGTCAGTATCTGCAAATCTCGAACTACCATTTTATGACTTCCCATCCCCTTGGTAACCATAAGTTTGTTTTCTATGTCTGTGAGTCTGTTTCTGTTTTGTAAATAAGTTCGTTTGTCTTTTTTTTTTTTTTTTTTTTTTTTTAGATTCCACATGTAAGTGATATCATACGGTATTTTTCTTTCTCTTTCTGGCTCACTTCACTTAGAATGACATACTCCAGGTCCATCTATATTGCTGCAAATAGCATTATTTTATTCTTTTTATGGCTGAATAGTATTCCATTGTATAAATATACCACAGCTTTATCCAGTCATCTGTCAATGGATATTTAGGTTGTTTCCATGTAAATAGTGCTGCTGTGAAATTGGGGTGCATATATTTTTAAGATTCCCTCTGGATATATGCCCAGGAATGGGATTGCTGGATCATATGGTAAGTCTATTCCTAGTCTTTTGAGGAATCTGCATACTGTTTTCCATAACGGCTGCACCAAACTACATTCCCACCAACAATGTAGAAGGGTTCTCTTTTCTCCACAGCCTCTCCAGCATTTGTCATTTGTGGACGTTTGAATGATGGCCATTCTGACTGGTGTGAGATGATACCTGATTGTAGTTTTGATTTACATTTCTCTGATAATTAGCGATATTTAGCGTTTTTTCATGTGCCTGTTGGCTGTCTGTATGTCTTCACTGGAGAATTGCTTGTTTAGGTCTTCTGCACATTTTTGGATTGGGTTGTTTTTTATTATCAAGTTGTATGAACTGTTTAAATATTCTGGAAATTAAGCCCTTGTCAGTCTCATCATTTGAAAATATTTTCTCCCATTCTGTAAGTTGTCTTTGTTTTGCTTAAGGTTTTCTTTGCTGTGCAAAACCTTATCAGTTTGATTAGGTCCTATTTGTTTATTTTTGCTTTTATTTCCATAGCCTGGGTAGATTGCCCTAGGAGAACATTGCTAAGATTTATGTTGGATAATGTTTTGCCTATATTTTCTTCTAAGAGTTTTATAGTGTCTTGTCTTACATTTAAGTCTTTAAGCTATTTTAAGTTTTTGTGTATGGTGTGAGGGATTATTCTAACTTCGTTGATTTACATGCAGCTGTCCAGTTTTCCCAACATCATTTGCTGAAGAGACTGTCTTTACTCCATTGTATGTTCTTGACTCCTTTGTCAAAGATTAATTGATCAAAAGTTCGTGGGTTTATTTCTGGGCTCTTTATTCTGTTCCATTGATCCATATGTCTTTTTTTGTACCAATACCATGCTGTTTGGCTTACTGTAGCTCTGTAGTATTCTCTGAACTCTGGGAGGATTATTCCTCCAGCTTCATTCTTTTTCTTCAATTATGCTTTGGCAATTCTTAGTCTTTGGGGATTCCATATAAATTTTAGGATTATTTGTTCTAGTTCTGTGAAAAATGTCCTGGGTAATTTGATAGGGATAGCATTAAATCTGTAGATTGTTTTGGGTAGTATGGCCATTTTAACAATGTTAATTCTTCCAGTCCAAGAACATGGGATATCTTTCCATTTCTTTAGGTCATCTTTAATTTCCTTAGTCAGTGTTTTGTAGTTTTCTGCATACAAGTCTTTCACTTCCTTGGTCAGATTTATTCCTAAGTATTTTATTTTTTGGATACAATTTTAAAAGGGATTGTTTATTTATTTTCCTTTTCTGATAACTTCATTGTTAGTGTAAAGAAATGCCGGTGATTTCTGTATGTTAATCTTGTATCCTGCTACCTTGCCGAATTCTTTTGATAGCTCTAGTAGTTTTTGTGTGGATCCTTTAGGGTTTTCTATATATAGTATCATGTCATCTGCATATAATGACAATTTTACCTCTTCTCTTCCAATTTGGATCCCTTTTATTTCTTTTTTCTTGCACTAATTGTTATAGCTAAAACTTCCAATACTATATTGAATAGAAGTGGTGAGAGTGGACATCCTGTCTTGTTCCAGATTTTAGTGGAAAGGCTTTCAGCTTTTCACTATTAAGTATTATGCTGGCTGTAGGTTTGTCATAAATAACTCCTATTATGTTGAGATATGTTCCCTCTATACCCACTTTGGTAAGAGTTTATCATAAATGGATGTTGAATTTTATCAAATGCTTTTTCTGCATCTGTTGAGATGCTCATGTGATTTTTGTCCTTTCTCTTGTTGATGTGGTGTATCATGTTGATTGATTTGCATATGTTGAACTATCCTTGTCCCTGGAATGAACCCATCTTGATCATGGTGTATGGTTTTTTTTAATGTGCTGTTGAATTTTGTTTTTGTTGGATTTTTGAATCTGTGTTCATCAACGATATTGGCCTATAGCTTTCTTTTTTGGTAGTGTCTTTATCTTTGTTATCAGGGTGGTGGTGGCTTCGTAGAATGAGTTTTGAAGTATTCTCTCCTCCAGTCTTTTGGAAGAGTTTGAGAAGGATTGGTATAAACTCTTCTTTGTGTGTTTATTTTTTATTTTTATTTTTTTAACTTTTAAAAATCGATTTATAGTCATTTTACAATGTTGTGTCAAATTCCAGTGTAGAGGACAATTTTCAGTTACGTATGAACTTACATATATTCATTGTCACTTTTTTTTTTCACTGTGAGCTACCACAAGATCTTGTATATATTTATTTCCCTGTGCTATACAGTATATTCTTGTTTATCTATTCTGCATATGCCTATCAGTATCTACAAATTTTGAAATCCCAGTCTGTTTCTTCCTACCCCCTGCCCCCTTGACAACCACAAGTTTGTATTTTATATGTCTATGAGTCTGTTTTGTATTTATGGTTTTTTTTTTTTTTAGATTGCACATGTGAGCAATCTCATATGGTATTTTTCTTTCTCTTTCTGGCTTACTTCACTTAGAATGACATTCTCCAGGAACATCTATGTTGCTGCAAATGGCGTTATGTTGTCGTTTTTATGGTCGAATAGTATTCCATTGCATAAATATACCACATCTATTTTTTTTAAACATTTTTTATTGATTTATAATCATTTTACACTGCTGTGTCAAATTCCAGTGTAGAGCACAATTTTTCAGTTATACATGAACTTACATATATTCATTGTCACTTTTTTTTCCTCTGTGAGCTACCATAAGATCTTGTATATATTTCCCTGTGCTATACAGTATAATCTTGTTTATGTATTCTACATTTTGAAATCCCAGTCTATCCCTTCCCGCCCCCAACCCCCTTGGCAACCACAAGTTTGTATTCTATGTCTATGAGTCTATTTCTGTTTTGTATTTCTGTTTTGTTTATTTGTTTGTTTTTTATTTTAGATTCCACATATGAGCAATCTCATATGGTATTTTTCTCTTTCTGGCTTACGTCACTTAGAATGACAGTCTCCAGGAGCATCCATGTTGCTGCAAATGGCAATATGTTGTTGGTTTTTATGGCTGAATAGTATTCCATTGTATAAATATACCACCTCTTCTTTATCTAGTCAACTGTTGATGGACATTTAGGCTGTCTCCATGTCTTGGCTATTGTAAATAGTGCTGCTATGAACATTGGGGTGCAGGTGTCATTTTGAAATAGGGTACCTTCTGGATATATGCCCAGGAGTGGGATTCCTGGGTCATATGGTAAGTCTATTCCTAGTCTTTTGAGGAATCTCCATACTGTTTTTCACAGTGGCTGCACCAAACTGCATTCCCACCAGCAGTGTAGGAGGGTTCCCTTTTCTCCACAGCCTCTCCAGCATTTGTCATTTGTGGACTTTTGATGATGACCATTCTGGCTCGTGTGAGGTGATACCTCACAGTACTTTTGATTTGCATTTCTCTGATAATTAGTGATATTGAGCATTTTTTCATGTGCCTGTTGATCATTTGTATTTCTTCCTTGGAGAATTGCTTGTTTAGGTCTTCTTCCCATGTTTGGATTGGGTTGTTTGTTTTTTTTTCTTATTATGTCATATGAGCTGCTTGTATATTCTGGAGATCAAGCCTTTGTTGGTTTTATCATTTGCAAAAATTTTTTCCCATTCTGTAGGTTGTCTCTTTGTTTTACCTGTGGTTTCCTTTGCTGTGCAGAAGCTTGTAAGTTTAATTAGTTCCCATTTGTTTATTCTTGCTTTTATTTCTATTGCTTGGGTAGACTGCCCTAGGAGAACATTTTTGAGGTGTATGTCAGATAATATTTTGCCTATATTTTCTTCTAGGAGGTTTATTGTATCTTGTCTTTATGTTTAGGTCTTTGATCCGTTTTGAGTTGATTTTTGTATATGGTGTAAGGGAGTGTTCTAGCTTCATTGATTTACATGCTGCTGTTCTTTATATGTTTAGTAAAATTCGCCAGTGAAGCCATCTGGTCCTGGACTTATGTTTGCAGGGAGGTTTTTTATTGCTGATTCTATTTCACTTCTAGGGATTGGTCTGTTCAAGTGATATATTTCTTCTTGATTTAGTTTTGGTGGACTGTATGTTTCTAGAAACTTTTCCATTTCTTCTAAGTTGTCCAATTTATTGCCATATAGTTGTTCATAGTATTCTCTTATGATATTTTGTATTTCTGTGGTGTTGGTTGTAGTCTCTCCATTTTCATTTCTTATTTTGTTTATTCACGTGCTGTCTTCTTCGTGAGCCTGGCCAGAGGTTTGTTAATTTTGTTTACTCTTTCAAAAAAATAGCTCTTGGTTTGATTGATTTTTTCTATTATTTTTTAACCTCTATTTTGTTTATTTTCTCCTTGATCTTTATTTTCTTCCATAAATATTGGCTGTTATCCCTTTGATTGGGGGTGTGGTTTGTGTTGTGGTGTTCAGAGCCTGCCCTGATTGTTGTTGAGCTGGGCCTCCTTTTTTGTTCTGTGGTTGTCACAGCCTTGATAGGGGCCTGGTTTGCTCCCCTGTCTCTGGAATAGAGGCTTCTAGACCCATTCCTGAGGTGTGGTGTGTAGTAGGCAGGGTTGGAGCGCTTCAGCTGGGAAGAAGAGAAGGCAGGAGATGTCCTCCAGGAAAGAGCCCTCTGTGATGTTGTCTGTCACTTGTTATGCGGGCTTACAAAGTACTCTTTGTTGACACTGCCTTTGTCCCCACGTTAGCTGTGGGAATGTCAGCCACCTACTCTGGTGTCCCCCAGGTTCTGAGCACCAGGGACCACCAGTGCAGATCAGCCAACGTCAGGTGCTAGAACCCACTATAGCAAGCATGCAGTCACACACCTGAATCTGTGGTACGCCACAGGGTCTGTGCAGACCCCATCTCCGCCTCCACGTACAGTGTGGTGTACTGGCTTATTGTAAATACCCATACTCGCCCCCACTGTGTGTCAGAACTCTGCTCATGGCCTGTTTGTCCCAGAGGCATGGTTCCACAAAGGGTCCAGAGAGAATAGGTCCACCTTGTCTGTATGGGGCTGTAAACAGATCTCAGTCCTGCCTGTGAAGTTGCAGGGCTGCTGGGTATGCATTCAGCTTTCAGCCCCACCTCCGCGCAGCAGTGATGGCTATGACCAGGCCCCACCTGTCTTCTGAGAACACACCAACAGTGGATCCAAGAGGAGAAAGTGGCTATGGTGTGGCTGCATTGTACCCCTCTCCCTAACCACACCAATAGTGGTGCTTTTTTTTATGAGGGTCCCCGGCTGTTCTGTTCTGCACACACCCCCCGCCAGACCTCACACCACCCTGAGGCTGCCTCTGTGCCGTGGACCCCAGCCCTCTACCAGGCTCCTCACTGATCTCCAGCAGCCAGTCCCAGCTTGTCCCTGCTGGCTCACATCCAAGGCCAGGGATCGCAGGGACCCTCCATGTCAGTTTCCCTTAGTTCTGTCTGCCAGGCGGTTGCCACTTTCTCCTCTGAGCCTCAGAATCTCTGCTTCTGTCCCCACTGACCTCCTGGCTGGAGAGGGGGTGTCCCAGCGTGAGAGTGCCTTTCTTTCTATGCCATTTCCTCCCTGCAGGACTGATCCTGCACCTTTTTTAATTTCTTTTTTTTCTTACCGGATTTTGTGAGAATCCTCCAGTATTTTGAAGTGAGAGACACTCTTACCAGAGTTCAATAGGTGTTCTGTGCAACTCAGTGAGTTTGTAGATGTAATTCTTGGTGTATTTGTGGGAGAGGACGAGCTGTGAGTCTCTCTACTCTGCCATCTGGGCTCAAACCCTCCAGTGATAACTTTTAAGAACTATTCTATTACCAACTTTCAAATGTATAATAGAGTATTATTATAGTAACCATGCTGTACATTACATCCCAGGACTGACTTATTTTATAACTGGAAGTTTGTACCTTTTGACCACCTTCATCCAGTTCACGCACCCCTCCCCTACCCCCTATCTCTGGCAACCACTAATCTGTTTGCTATATCCATGAATTTTATTTGTTTAAGAGTCCCAAAGTGGAGTTTCTGGGTGATGTGATAGTTCTATTTTTAATTTTTGAGGAAACTTCATGCTTTTTTCCATAGTGGCTACACCAATTTACATTCCCACCAGCAGTGCATAAGGGTTCCCTCTTCTCCACAACCTCACCAACACTTGTTATTTCTTGACTTTTTGATAACATCTCCTATCTGTTAGAATGGCTGTATTATCCCATTGTGATTTTGATTTTCTTCCTCTGTGCTGGGACCAGGGTGTATCGCTAGGGCAAGGTGAGCCTGTTAAAAACATTGTTTTTGTTTCCTGCTTTCCTGTGGGACTCCTGAGTGGAAACCCCTTTGGCTGTCAGAGCTAAGGTAATCTGGGCAAAAGTGGAGGTCTATATGTGTGTACCTGAAAGGGAGTAGGACCCTGTGGGCACCCCCCTCCTCAACCCCTGCCTCTTGTTTATAGAAAAGCTGGCATTTCCCAGGCCTCCCTGAGGCCTAGAAGAGCAGGCACAAGCAGTTGATTAGGACAAGCCTACAGGCATTGGGGGATGGCAATGACTCTAACCACCTATCTCAATGATTAACTGAGATTATCCCTTCATTTCACTTTAAAACTTTAATGGCTGAACGGAATCTTTGGAGATTTTCTTGTGTGTGTAGGAGGGATGCTGAGTCTACCAGAATGCAGGCATTCTGGTTAAAGCAACTTTCCATTTTGTTACCAAAGCTGTTGCCCCCAGAATGATACCCCTGCCCCTCCCTCAACTAGAAACCAATTACTCTTATCTAAGTCTCAGGAGGCAGCTGCAGAGAAGGAACAAGAGCTGGTTAGAACCCACTCATTATACGCTTATTGTAATGTATTAACATGCTAAATGACATAGCCACTAGCGCCATGACTGTTGGCAGTTGCCATGACAACACCCAGAAAAGCTCATACAAGGACTGATTGGCTCCATCACACCCGGAAGCGGGGCATGATGGCACAACCCTCTCATAAAAGTTCACTTGGCCCACCTGGGCCATAGCCATCTCTGTTGGCCATCTTGGCTGACAGCTCCCTGCTCGAGCACCTTTTCCTCACTCAAGCACTTTTCTTCCCTTCTCCCTGCTCGAGCACTTTCCTTCTGTTTCTCCTGCTGAGCAATAAAGCGGCTGTTAACTTTGTCCCTCTGCTGTGCGAATTCTTTCACAGCCAGTGGCAAGAACCCACACTCTGGCGGGCTTCCTAATTTAGGGGTCCCTCCATCCACTCACACTTTTAAGATTTTCTCTTTATCATGGAGCGCTTCTAGTTCAGGCAGGTTATCCTACTCAGAAACCCACGCCCCAGGGTTAGTCAGCCAGCATTCTAAAGAGGAAGCTCAGGCAACAGAGGCAGATACTACAAAGCACCTTGACAGCTTCACTGTTGATCCACATTAGAGCCTTGGCTAATTAGTGTAATACATGTCAAATAAGTTTTCATTGGTGAAATTAGCAACTTGTCAGTCAGCTCAATGAATGTTAGAAATATGATCTTTTTGGTTAAATGAGTATTCAAGTTGTATGGCATGGCTAAAATATTTTGGAGACATTCTTGAGAGAGAATAAATTATAGGTATCTTGGGAATACCAGCTTCTCAAGGATGGTGCTTGATCTCTTAAGTGGTCCCAGATCCAGTCATTGGTTAAGACTGTTTCTGGCTGACCAATTCTGACTATAAAGTAAATCAGTTTGCCTTAAGAATGTAGTTATATCTGTCTCAAGTGAACTTTTCATGCCAGATGTTAGACCTTCTGAAAGCTGAGACTTCATTGACCTTCTAAAAAAGAGTTATATGAACTGCTGGGTGTCTGCTTTTGAATGTTGGTTTTTTAAAAACATGTGAATGTGAGGAAAAATTTGATCTAAGGTTCTTGCTTACATAACCACCTGATAGTGAGGTTGAGGGAAGTAATTATCCCTTACCCTCCTTAATCATAGGTGGCAATCAGTATTTACCAGAAAGAACGTAAGAGTTGTACCTGACCAATTTATAACAGGCCCTAAATTAAAGGTCTTTATAAAGATGATTATTAAAATATACTAGATGTATAAATAGAAAATAATACTGTAAATATGAAGTCACCCAAGTAGCTTTTTTTTTCTGTCCACAATATCCATCTTCAAAGGTACCAAAAAACTTAAAAGCACAGTCTTGAGTCACAGAGTCTGCTAGGTCAGGGTTGAAAGAAACTTTCAGTGTCATCTAGTATAGCCCTTTCATTTTTCACTAGCCTTCCCTAGAGACTTGATTTAATTGTTCCAGGGATTAGTCGAGGTCCTCCATGAAATCTCTCTCCAGTTCTGATGAATCCCTGTTCTCTCCATTGAGCTTGAAGGTTTAATAATTAAAAATTTTATCTGTGCAAATAAAATTTTATCTATTGACCACAGACTTTTGTTTGCCCATCTGCAGTTGTCTACATTTTAGAGATCACACTTTCTAATGTGTTGACCATATAATAGATTCTCAGTGGTATTCATCTTTTCACCAGTTCATTTGGTCTTTATAAAAACCCTATGAAGTAGGTGCTAATATTATCTCCATTATTGAGATAAGGAACTTGGAGTCAGAAATGTAAGTAATTTCCCCAGAGTCCCTCTCAGCTAGTAAATGAAGGAGCTGTTACTCAAACCCAAGTCTGTCTATAGAGCTCAAACTCTTGGATAAACTATATGATACAAAACTCTGATACTGTTCTCAATAGATTAAGTGGGATAATGCATGAGATAACACTGAACATAGTACCTGGCATGAATACAATAAACATTGTCTAATTTAGTAGAGAACTAATCTTTTTTCCTTCACTTTAGATGGATACTTTTTAGCTTTTGAAATTTAAACTGATTGGCCATGAAAGTTCTGTGAAATAAACAAAAAAATTTTTCTTCTACAAGGAAAGAGAACTTGGGTGGGCAAGAATCGATGGAAGTAGGAAAGACAGACTTAAGAAGGGGTTGGGGAACCCCAGAGTCCAAAAAAATGGGGGTTCATTAGGAAAGACGGTTTGAAAGAGAAGCCATTATGTGGGTGCTGGCAGGTGGCCAAAGAGAAAAGCCACTGCAGGAGGCCCTATGTGGGTGCTCAGGAACCTGGATGGACAGAGTGTTTGCAAGCTGATTGTACCCTTTCCACCTGCCAGTTTAGTTTCGTTGGTTTTTGCCCTGCTATTATCAACCCACTCCTTACATTGACTTCAGGATATCTAAAATCCTAAATGAAAAACATGTAGATACCTATTGTGGTGGTGGTGGTGGTGTGGGTGAGGATAGGAAGCCCTTAAAACTTTTCTTGAGAGGAACTTGAACTCAACTTGGGTTCCTGGTTAGTCTAGGACACCACCATCGTATCATCATCACATTTTTATCAGTTCTTGTCAAACATTTATATATCTGTTAGAGTTACACTATATAGTAATACTAGGTATTGGATTTAAACAGAAATGAGTAAGGCATGAATAGCTAATAGTGTGCTGTCTGTTTAGTTGGTATTAAATATTTGGCACAACATTTTCCCTTAGGGTTCCTGGACTCAGCTAGGATTAGCTGGATGAAATATCTCTCCACCAAAACTCCAGTCTTCAGCCTGTATTTCTTTTTTTGTTACCCATTTTTCTGACTTTTGGTCCATGTTCCCCTGGACTTTGTTGCTCTTCACTCACTTCCTGTACCAGTGTAATGTCGTTCACTGGTCCCCTCCCAACACCATGTACCTGGGGCATTACTTAATGTTGAGGGACCCATTTCCTCTATCCAGTCTGATGGCTTCCTTCTGACTAAATGGAGAGATTCTGGTGCCATCCCTCAGTGTTCAGCTGAGAGGAATAAAAGAAAAGCAAATTTGAGATTAGTAGAGGTACTTGATAAATTATAGAAGCAAAGATTTCTAGAGTTACAGGGTATTTTCATTCCAAATCAGAAACCTAGGCCCCAGAAAGTTAAGTGGCACTAGGTCAATAACACAGATCACTCAAGGGCAGAACAGGGAATTTTATTACTTCAGTTCCTGTGCTCTCTTGTAAGCACAAAATACCACAATACATATCACATCTTAATAAGACAGTTTAGAAACAAGGAAGAGGAAGAGTGGGGCAGGAACAGCTTGTTTCACCTCAGATCAGACCATACAGCTGCTACATATTACACTAGTTCCTATTTCGTTACCCATATGGCCAGTCTTGAAGATTCCAGGGTGAAGTGAATGAATTGTCAGAAAGGTCTGAACAACAAACTGGTTTGACAAGACCAACTCATGCTGCTTTTGCTTTTAAAAAATATTTTTGCTAAAATATTACTATATTTTGACTTAAACAGCTCTTGAAGGATTTGTCAGGAAGAAAATAGAACATTGATTGTGCTGTTTTCAGGCAGATACACCAGAACTCTCTGGATTAAATTGAAAATATGTGTTTAAAAGAGCTTGTCACTTTCTTAAAAAATTTTTTTGTTGTTGTTGGAACTTTTGATAGAATTGCTTTAAGCCTGTAGATTTGGGACAAACTGATTCAACATTAAGTCTTCCTAGCCACCAGAGGCTGCACTTATAAAGGTCTCTACACTTATTTAGGTCTTAATTTGTCAGCAGTATTTTGTATTATTCAGTGCACAAGAAGTACACTTGTTTTGTTATGTTTATTCCTGAATATTTCATATATTTGATGCTGTAGTAAATGACATTGCTTTCCAATTGTTTATTGTAGAATATAAAAAGACAGTTTAATTTTGTACACTGACCTTATATCATGGACCTTACTAAATCCACTTATTAATGTTCTAGAAGCTCTTTTGTGGATTCCTTAGGATTGTCTATGTATATAGTCATGTCATTTGCAAATAATGACAGTTTAACTTCTTCCATCTCAATATGCAGACTTTCATTGTTTTGTGTGTGCCTGTTTTCAGTAAAAGTGGTAAGAGTATCCTTGCCTTGTCTTGAATTTAGGGGAATGCATGAAGTCTTTCACCGGTAAATACGAGGTTGGCTGTAGTTTGACCTGGATGACCTTTAACAGGTTGAGGTAGTTCCCTTCTATTTCTTGTCTCCTGCGAGTTTCTGTCATGAATAGGTGTTTTATTTTATCAGGTGCTTTTCTAAAATCTATTAAGATAATCCTATGATTGTTTCTTCTACATTCAGTAAATATGTTGATTGAATTGATTTTTTCCCAGCTTTCTTGAGATGTAATTTACAAGTAATGTTGTATAAGTTTATTGTCAACACAATGATTTGATAATATGTATATATTGTGAAATAATTACCACAGTAAGTTTAGCTAACATATTCCTCACATAGTTACATTGTGTGTGTGGTTTTGTGTGTATATTTGTATTATAACTGGAAGTTTGTACTTTTTGTTGCCCTTGACTCATTTCCCTCAGTCCCTACCCCTTGTCTCTGGCAACTACCAATCTTTTGTCTGTTTCTATGAGTTTTTTTTTTTTTTTTTAGATTCCACATATAAATGAGAGTGTACAGTATTCACCTTTCTCTGGCTTACTTCACTTAGCATAGTGCCCTTAAGTTCCATCCATGTTGTCACAAATGGCAAGATCTCTTTCTTTTTATGGCTGGATGATATTCCATTGTTTATATATATTACATCCTCTTGATCCATTCATCCATCAGTGGACACTTAGGCTGCTTCCACGTCTTGGCTGTTGTAAATAATGCTGCAAGGAACAGGGAGGTGCAGATATCTTTTTGAGTTAGTCTTTTCATTCTTTCAGATAAATACCAAGAAGTAGAATTGCTGGATCATATGATAGTTCTATTTTTAATTTTTTGAGGAACCTCTACACTGTTTTCCATAGTGACTGCACCAATTTACATTCCTACCAGCAGTGCATCGAGGGTTCCCTTTTCTCCATTTCCTTGCCGACACTTCTCTCTTTATCTTTTTGATGATAGCTGTTCTAACAGGTATAAGGTGATATCCCACTGTGGTTTTATTTTCATTTTCCTGATGATTAGTGATGTTGAGCACCTTCTCATGGACCTGTTGGCCATCTGTATAAGGTCTTCTTTGGAAAAATGTCTATTCAGATCATCTGCCCATTTTTAAATTGGATTCTTTGGGGTTTTTTCTATTAAGTTGTATGAGTTTTTTTAAAATATATTTTGGATATTATTCCCTTATGTATATGATTCACAAATATTTTCTTCTGTTCTATAGGTTACCTTTTCCTTGTGTTGGTTTCCTTTTGTGTGAAGAAGTTTTTTGGTGTGACATAGTCCCACTTGCTGATTTTTGCTCTCGTTACCTTTCCTGTTGGTGTCAGATGAAAAAAAATCACAAAAATCACTGTCAAGGAGTTTACCATCTATGTTTTCTTCTAGGAGTTTTACATTTTTAGATCTTATATTCAAGTCTTTAATATATTTTGAGTTAATTTTTTTTGGTACAGTGTAAGATAACGAGTTAAGTTTCATTCTTTTGCATGTTACCTATCCAGCTTTCCCAACACCATGTTTTGAAGAGACTCCTTTCCTCATTGTACATTCTTGGCTCCCTTAATTGTCCATATATGCATGGGTTTATTTCTGGGTCTCTGTTATTCTGTGTCTGTTTCTATTGTTATAGCTAGTATGGTTTGAAACCAGGAAGCGTGACACCTCCAGCTTTGTTCTTGCTCAAGATTACTTTGGCTATTTGGGGTCTTCTGTGGTTCCATACAAATTTTAGGACTCTGAAACATGTCATTGGAATTTTTATATGGATTGCATTGAATCTGTAGATTGCTTTGGGTAGAAGGGATGTTTTAACAATATTTTTTCTAATTCATGAATCCAGAATATCTGTCCATTTATTTGTGCCCTCTTCTGTTTCTTTCATTAGTGTCTTAGTGTTCAGTGTGGAGGTCTTTCACTCCTTGATTAAATTTACTCCTTAGTATTTTATCCTTTTTGATGCAACTGTAAACAGGATTGTTTTCTTAATTTGTTTCTGATATATTATTTATTTTCTTAAGATGTAACCCAAATAACTTTTTTGGTATGTTTAGGTGACACTCTTACTAAGGTATCAGAATGTATAGGAACAACTATCAGGACTTCTGGTTTTCCCATTGTGCTTTTCTTTCTGGGGACAAGAAAAAAACCTTTGTTTTTTCCAGTGAAGACATGGAAGCCCAGAGATGTTACGTGTTGTCTTGGCTTTGTGCCAGAACTTCAGCTCATGAGTCTTGATATTCAAATGTTATCTCCACTATTGAAGACAGAACAGATAAGTTGCTTCTCAGTATATTTCCATAGCCAGTCCTCGCTCTCAAATTAACAGTAACATCTTGGTTTACAACTAAACAATTTATTCATAGTAAAAAACCAAACTAAGGGGCCATCTATTCACTAATTTATTCCTTTGATATTTGGGGGATGTTCTCTGAGAAAAATGTTACAAAAGGGGTCAGACGGAATTCAGAAGCATCACATAACTTCTTAGAGTAAATTTTCTGTAATGAGTCATAGTTGTTAAGACCAGGTGCCTAAATCAGGTGGTGACTAGTTCTAGTCAACGGAACTGAACTTGCATTAAGTATTAACTACACAGAAAAAAAAATTGTGAGAATTTGGCCTTGTCTGTCAAAATTGGCTTTTTGTCATTAATAATCAGATTTTATGAAGTATCTACTTGTTTTCTTTTACCTAAGCAACCACAAAATGTTCATCTGTTTAGAACCTCATCTTCAAGCTTCAAACATAAAAGGAAAAAGAAGATTGCTAATATGTTTTATTTATTAATTCACAATTAAATATTTCTGTCAATTAGATGTTACATACAATGCTAGTAAAATCTGATGCTCATAATACAGCTGCTAATATCTACTTATAAATTGATTACAACTTGAAAAGATGTTGGAATGCCACAAAGACTTCTGGGATATGATTCATTACTTTTTATGTATGAGGGAGGTAACTAGGAATACTTTATTGTTACCTCATTTCATGCTCATGGACAACTTATAGGGTTGTCACGATCTTAACTACTGTGAAACCTGGGTCAAAGAGATTAGGTAACTTGTCTTAGGTCACACGGCCAATAAATGTTAGTGCTTAATTCAGCCCCAAGGCTGTTTATCACCAAAAGACCTTTTTACCCCTGGAGTACCCCGACCCTCACCACTAGGTCCCATTATATATTAATGACTTTCAGAGATTTTTGGCCATGACTCACAGGAAAAGTTATGCTTTACATCACAATCCAGTGCATACATTCATATATACACATAATAGAAACAAAAGCTTCACAAACAGTTCTTTTATTGATGATAAGTGATGTACTCTGACATTTTCTATTTTATCCTATTCTGTTTTCAAGAAATGTAGTTGTAACTCACTAAATTGATGTAGTAACACATTATTGGGTCTGTCTGTATTTTCTTAATTGAAGTATAATGATTTACTGTGTTGTGTTGGTTTCTGGTGTACAGTATTCAGTTATACGTGTTTTTTTCATTATAGGTTATAGAAGATATTGAGTGTAGTTCTTGTGCTATGCAGTAGGACTTTGTTGTTTATCTATTTTATATATAGTAGTTTGTATCTGCTAATCCCAAACTCCTAATTCATTTCTCCTCCCTTTCCCCTTCGGTAACCATAAGTTCATTTGTATCATTTTTTTTTTTACAGATTCCACGTAAAAGTGGTATCATGTGATATTTGTCTTTCTCTGACTTACATCACTTAATATGATAATCTCTAGGTCCACCCATGTTGCTGCAAATGGCATTTCATTCTTTTTTATGGCTGCTAAGTAATATTCCATTGTATACATATAACACATCTTCTTTATCCATTCATCTTTTGATGGACATTTAGGTTGTTTCCATGTCTTGGCTAATAGAAATAGTGCTGTTATGAACACTGGTGTGCAGGTGTCTTTTCGAATTAGTTTCCTCTGTATATATATATGCCCAGGAGTGGGATTGCTGAATCAAATGTAAGTCTATTTTCAGTTTTTTAAAAAACCTCCATACTGCTTTCCATAGTGGCTGCACCAATACACATTCCCACCAATAGCACAGAAGTGTTCCCTCTTCTCCACACCCTCTCTAGCATTTATCGTTTGGGGACTTTTTAATGATGGCCATTCTGACTGATGTTAGGTGATACCTCATTGTAGTTTTGATTTGCATTTTTCTGATAACTAGCGATGTTGAGCATCTTTTCATGTGCCTATTAGCCATCTGGTTGTCTTCTTTGGAGAAATGTCTATTTAGGTCTTCTGCCCATTTTTTTTTTTGATTGGGTTTTTCTATTATTGAGCTGTTGTATGAACTGTTTGTATATTCTGGAAAGTAAGTCCTTGTCAGTCACATTGTTTGCAAATATTTTCTCCCAGTTTGTAGGTTGTCTGTCTTTTCCTTTATGGTTTCCTTTGTTGTGCAAAAGCTTATGAGTTAGATTAGGTCCCATTTTATTTATTTTTGCTTTTACTTCTATTGCCTTGGGAGACTGACCTAGGAAAACACTGCTACAATTTACATCAGAAAATGTTTTGCGTATGTTTTCTTCTAGATTTATGGTGTCCTGTCTTACATTTAAGTCTTTAAGCCATTTTGAGTTTATTTTTGTGTATGGTATGAGGGAGTGTTCTAACTTCATTGATTTACATGAGGCTGTCCAGCTTTCCCACCACTTGTCAAAGTGACTGTCTTTTCTCCATTGCATATTCTTGCCTCCTTTGTCAAAGATTGACCATAGGTGTGTGTTCTAACTGTATTTTAAAAGCTCCTGATCTAAATGCCCCCTTTAGACACCTTGCAACCTGCCATCCAATCATAAAAAAGTACATGTTGAATTTTACTAACAAATCAAAACTGTATGGATGTTACTATAGGTTATCTTAATAATGTATTCCAAATGTACCTTTGTTTCTTCTCTGGTCCTTGAATACACTAAAGAGATTTTTATCTTCAGAAAAGCTGCTAATATAAAACAATGCCTTATCACTAAGAAATCAAATTTGATGTAATCTAAGAAGGTGTATGTAAGCAAGAGGAAGTACATGAGAGCCACCTCAATCTAGATGTGTTGATCTATGATTTCCAGAGCATTCAGTTTTGTTCCCAAGATTAGTATCTTTTTATGAAAACACTTGAGAGTATCAAATACCACCAGGGTACCAAGAATTTGAGTCTAGCTCAAAGGCATTACTGTGTTCAAGCCTTAGCCGACGCTCTGTCCTTTGCTTTAGTTCTACCTCCCTGTCTGTGAACTCAAAACTGTACACCCCAAGGATTGCAGAGATGAAGCCTAGGCTGACTGACATGTGCTGGAATTGATTTCTTCCCTGATACTTCCTCCTCTACTTCTCCCCATGTAGCATAATCTTCACTACAATTTTAAAAAATTTACTTGCAAAGTGTAATATCCTTCCAACACACATGTGTACCTATATGTAAATAACCATTCTGTCCAAGAAAGGACTTTCAATACTCAAAGCAAATTATTCTTGGTATAAAATCATACTTTTTATATGTATGAAAAACTTTTTTTTTGATAAGCACCTAATTCCTCTAGCTCCACTGAAATGTTGGCTTTATTTTAGTTTAAACCAACTAACAAACACTTTCTAGTAACAGTGGGTCTTTCTCTGAATAGCTAGTGAAATACCAACACGGAGGACCAGTTTTATAAATGTCCCTAAATTGAACACAAACGTATTTTGCACCAATAAACTCTTAAGAGCAATAGATAGAAACTAGAGCAAAATTGTTTCACTAATTCAGTATTTTATTTGGTGTCAAGGCATTAACTTTGAGGTTGTATAAGTCATTTGATTAGTAATTTTAGAAGATCCCATTCTAGAAAATATTATCCTTTGTGCCCCTATATTTGAAGAGGGCGTTAACTTTGAATTAATTTATTTGAAGCATTTACAGGTTTTTTATATCCACTTAAGTACAAAACTTTTGTAAGAAAGATAACACTTTTCTTTATTGCATTATATAATTTCCTATTTTACAGGAGGCATAATGCAAACTCATGAGCATAAATACATGATGCAACCATTAAAACATTTAAAACTAAAAACTAGAATTTAACAGGCAAAATACTTAATATGGCTTTTAAGAAAAGTAACTGTTTAGAAATGATTTGTTATTGCCCCGTTCTACTCATTCCTCAAGTGAGCATAAAAAGTATGATCTCCATTTAAAATGGTACATGTTATCTAAGCCAATGTTGTACACATTTTTAACATGTAGTATGCAATAATTCATGGTTTTCTTAAATGTACATATGTACATATATATAGATATACAGTACACAGTTTTAATACCCCTGAACATCTTGATTAAAACTATTACAATTGTTCTATTATAAAACTACTTGAAAAGTGGGTATTATGTCTTAGTATTGCAGTTCAGTCCTACAGAATTGAAAAAGAAAATGTTGGTTATAAATACATTCTTTACAAAAACTTGAATAGTGGTCCCGCACTCATACTTCATATTACACTGAAAACATGATTCATTTGAAGGTATTTACATCTTGTCCTTGGTTTGTGTGTGAAATATATAGAAGTTAAGAATGAGACTATTGTAGGCAGGCCTATTTGTTAGGTTTTTCTACTTGTTCATTTTTGCGTAAGTTCCAAATCTCTTCTTTTGAGTTGTTGTTTATTTCTGTTTGCCTTGTATTACTGCTGCTGCTGCTGCTTCTTTTAGTGTTCTGGGAACACTGGGTGACTTTACTTCTAGGAACAGGAAGAAAAGATTTAACTCTAGAAACACCCATCTCAGTCTTTGATTTACTGTTGCTGCATTCAGTCGTTTGATGGCTGCTGAGAGGACCGACCTCCTGTAAGAAAGGGAAACAATAGCATGCCACGTTTGACATTGTGACCAGCTTCTGTGATCAGTCCTAACTTCCTCTCTGGCCCTGAACAAGCTTGTAGGAGGTTTTTTCCCTTAAAAACAAGAGACAAGGGAGAGGAAAAGCTGAGTGCTTAACATCCCATAGACCCACTGCCTGGTTTTCATTAGGCCCTTTCTGCTATCTTTCCACCAACAGGAGCTTCATGAAGTCCTAGGTCTGAGGAAATAAATCAAAGGGGACTAGTCCGACCAACTAGTTGTAAGCAGTTCTACAGATCAACTCTAGCACCTTAAGTAAGTTACTTACTTAGTTTACTTACTTCAAAGCTGTAAACTAAAAATTGGACAATTATTCAACAGATACTCTGAGTGTTTAACTACAAAACAAAACTGTTCGTAGTGCTTGGCAGGCGGTAGAGACCCTTAAAGAGCAGCATCCTTGCTCTAGTGGAGCTCACGTTCTAGAGAATTAAGGTTCCTCTGCAGCAGTTCTAGGATGAGGCAGCTGCATGCTCCCGCTTTCCCAGGGTTTCAGAACTCCTCTGCTCATCTGGTGTGGGCCTCTCGAGAGAACCCACGAAGGAACACATGGACAGGTAAGTAGATGATGCTGGGACGAGACCTTCCCTGCATGCTTTCTCCCTTATCTTGTGTTCAGTTCTGCCAACCAGCAAACAAGAAGCGAGGCCTACCAAGTGCATTTCCAGCAGTTGATACTGATTACTTCCCTTCTTTTTAAATTTAAAACAATGCAACCATACAGCAATGTAGACACCCTAGAATTTAACAGGCAAAATAATACGGCTTTTAATGGACAGTAGTAACTGGATGGCCTCCGCTGGCAGCTGAATTCTCCTGTGTGTCTTCTTAAATCTGTGCAATGGGACTGAGCCATAGGCCTAGTAAGGCAAGCCCAACTTGTAATTTGGGTTAAAATGCCAGCAGACATTGCTGATACGTACTTATGAGGAGGGGAGGCGGACCTAACTCTGGGCATCCACAGGGGTAGTGCTGTCAAGGCCCAGAGGGAGGAAAGGTGACACAGTGTGTTCTTTGCTAATCCGCCCCTCTGTCGGCATCAGGATGGCCCATGGCAGGAAATGCCCATGTGATACAAAGTACCAGGAAGCACCCACAACAGCTAAAACTGGTTTGATCTTGAGGCTGGGTGTGTAACCCTTCCTGGGCTAAAACCCGAAAGTTCTCTTTATTAAACATAAGGATACGCATATTGTGCATATAAAGCTCAAAGAAAACCTCTTGTTTGTATAGAAAAAGCACTGACCCTAAAAGAAGTTTTAATTGTTTAACTGTAAAGAAATATTGTTAAATCAGAGTAATTCATTCAATCCTGAGAATCTGGTGGAAGCTAAGAGACACTATAATCCCAGTTCTCTAGATGGGAGAGCAGGAAGAAGTAAAGGAAAACTGTGATGGATCTTTAAGGATGTATGGGACTGTGACAGGTGAGGAGGAAGGGGAAAGACGGGGGAGTGTAGGGTGTGGTGTGGAAAGAGGGAATAACATGTAAAAATAAGTTACATGAAGATCAAAGAAAGAAATGGGGTGGAAAGTAAGAAGAAGAATAGAGCAAGAGGTGTGTGTTAGAGTGGGTCTCAGCCCAGGTGTACCTGAGCCTCAACAAGGAGCTTACAGAAACCCCAGTGTCCAGCCTGCACCTCAGGCCAGTTACATCAGAAGAGTCTAGGGCCTGTGGTCCAGGCACCAGGGATTAGAAAAAAAAATCAAGTGGATTTCATTATGCAACCAAAGATGAGAACTTTGCTTTAGGAGGTTTAATGTGCATTTTCATGAGAAGAAAACATTTATAAGTACCTGTTCTTTCTAGTGATTTAAATGTGTATTTCTGTTGGTTTTTTTTTAATTTAGAAGGCGGACTAACATGCCACCTGATTAATAGGCCCTTCTCTGACCAAACAGGAGAAACTGATTTCAACTAACACAGAAGCTATTCGTTCTAAAGGGAATTACTTCCTGATAACAGAAGAAACTGGGCATCTAACCAAGAAATACTCGCTGAGTTTATCAGGCTAGAAAAGGCAGAAGCCTGCGAAGATTTCAGGACGCCGCCAAACCCAAACGAATATTACTTCGCCCTCTGCTGGTAGGTTCAGATAAAAACATGTAACCTTGGGGGGGAATAGTCCCTGGAACGGGTTCAGTGGGCAAAGGAAGAACGGCAGGCAGCTGGCCTAACACCCACATCAAACACACCTTTAAACGACTCCATGGTTCTTTTTAAGAGCCCGGAAAGTATAAAAGGACCTATTTTTAAGGTCCCTTTTAAGGTGTCCAGAGCTTATCTTACTTTCAGTATGTTCTTTTAATGGACAGTACCTTACTGTGCCAACCTTAATAATATGGTCATGTCACAGCAACAGGTACAAAACTGTCTCCCTTAACACTGGTCAACAGCAGCCAGTTACCAGCAGTGGACGTTTTTTATACCAGAAAGTGACTGGGCCAGTGGAGACAGGGCGGCTTAGGGCTCCTCTTCCCACTGACTGTCCCACGAGGAATCCTAAAGCAGATTCCTGGAGGCTTAAGGAAAGTATTCTGAACCACAGCTCAGGGACAGCTCCTGACCAAAGTATTCTCCAGACCGAATTCTCACTAGAGACCCCAGGTCACCTCCTTAGTCATCCTCCCTTACCTGCTCTGCAAGTTATGCTTTTACTGTGCTTCTAAACTGTTCCCACTTGGGAAAAAGCAAAGCAGACACTCTAGAGAGTGAGCCAGGGAGGTCGTGCTCTTCTTCACCAACGGTCAAGTTATATATTTCTTACACGGGACCACAGCCTCGTCACTGTTCCCCCTGACACCCACAGCCCCACAGTTTCACATGTAACTCATCAGGGCTGAAACCCAGTGAAGCAGTGAGAGGGCAGGGGAGCTGAGGAGGAGGAATAATTCAGAGGTCTCACCACACTCATTTGAGAATCTGCCCTCTGTGCTCCCCCACACAGGGTTGTGTCCGCTGCCATCGGAGGGGACGAGAACAGGATGTGAACCACGACTGACATGGCTTGGTGAGCAAACCACACATTATTAAACGCCTCTTGCAAAATGTGCAGCCTCACAAAATCACTGCTGGGTAAGGAGCAGTTTTACTGTTTCCGTTCACCAGGAGGATCAGGCTGGGCCATCTCTTGGCATTTATTAACAAATCTTTTAAATTATTTCAAGAGGTTAATGAACTCTGTAGGAATCTGGGCTCCTCTATCTGACATTCCGATTTGTTTTTAAAGGAAAGACTCTCACTGAAACATCATGCGTGATATAGCAAGTTAAAGCAAGCCAGAAATGAGACTGTGTGTAGAAGACCTTTAGGTTATCACTTGGCCCTTTGCTGTAAATTAACTCCAATTTTCCAAAATAGTTCTCAGATGAAAATCAATGTTTCCTTTTAAAGTAGAACAAAGAAGACAGAAGTTACATTAGTTCTAGTTTTGGCATAAAGTAATGAAACCAAATTTTGGCATCAAATAGAAGGGGGAAAAAAATGTAATGCTTTTTCTATGTGATTCTTTCAAGCTATTACCCCAACAGCGATCTTTCTAACCTTGATTACTTAATGAACACTTGCTTAAAAGTAACCTGGTGATGCACATTTGTGAAGTCAATTCTTTGTCCCATTCTGGAGGGAGAGGGGCACTTACCTTTTGTGACACTGGCATTCTTGAATTATTAACAGTTGCTGAAAATACAGGATTGTTTCCTGAACTATCAAACCTCCTCAAGTCATCCCTGGAATCTGCAATCTGGAAAATACACAGTTTATCAAGTTGTGTTTTCAGTTACACTGTGACATATTCAAGGTAAGACAAAGTCACTGTGGAAGGCCAGAAGTGTGATCCTTCTGTTGTCTGTCTGAAGTTCTACCGAACAGACCCTCAAATCCTATACTGTATACGTGAAGCCTTCATGGGAAACTAACAGCAAATGCGTAAGAAATAGTCTAAGAAAAAAGATAACCACCAAAGTTTTGCAAATTTTATATTCTTATTTTTCCAGTGGCTAAGTATTTCAACTCATTTCCAGCAAGGCTAAATAAGGAATTCAATTCTACTTAGTCCTAAATATAAAAGGGGAGTCTTTCAGTGGAACCTGTACAAGTTATAACTACCTTCCTTCTCCCTTTGAAGTAAAAGGCATTTATCAAGGAAGTTAGGTCAGCGTTGCTGCAGATAGCAGAGCGCCAGAACAGGCTGAGCTCGCTGCTGTAATAATGCTTTCTTTGAGACTGTGGGCCATTGATGTCCATATTTGGATCTCACATTTCATAGTTTAAAGACTCTGACTCAACAAATTATACAGGCCACTCATTTTTCTTATTTGTTAAGGAGAGTTGTTGCTTTATCCAGAACACAAGTCTGCTGTAATGTTCTCTTACAGATAGATGACTTATAGGCCAAAGTTAAGAATATGGAAAGGAAAAGGATGTGTTGGTGTAACTCGTGGTAAGACGATTAACATATGCAATTTTAACTTCAAGGTTTTCAGACTAGCTGTGCTAAGTAGGGCTTTCGTCTTGTATAAATGATATTTTGGAAGGAAGCGCTATTCTAAGCAAGGTAAGGGGTGTTTTGATTTGGAGCATTAACTATAAGGAATTACTATCAGGGAGTGAATGTTATGATGTGGCTCCAAGAAGTCTCTGCTGCTGGGTGGAGCCAGTGTCCTCCCTGATGTGCCCTGATGTGTCCTGCTTACCTTGCTTATATCAGATTCAGATTTGCTGGAACACATGCTCTGAAGTTCCTTCACAAGGTCTGCTTCATCGTCTGAACCCAGAGATAGTCTTTGATCCAAATTCAACGTCAGTGATAGATCATTCTCTAAAGACCTACCACAAAGTTCAGAAAAGAGTTTTTCAAATGGAGAGCAACAGTCCAATTCCCAATATGGAACCTAGACACCACAGCTTTTTTGGGGGATTTGGTGGAGGGTAGGAAGAAAAAATTTAATATCCTTTAAAGGCATTCATAAGCGTCATTTAAGGCAACAACCCACTCCCATTGGATTTTGTAACTCCCACTCAAAATTCTCTATAGGATAAAATTATATTACACAAAGAAATCCACGTTGTCTTGTAACATTCCAGTCTCCATACACTTCCCTTTTCTTCTGTCTCCAAGGCTAAGACACTGAACACTCTGGTGTAGGGGGCAGTGGGATAGTGGAGAAAATATGAATCTACCACTTAGCACTATGGCCTGGGTCAGATTTCTTTTTTGGACTCAACACCTCAGCTCCTGGGCTCCCTTACCTTAACAAGTTCCTTATACTGCATCATAGAGTTAGCACAAAAAATTATATAGGTTGTTGACTACAGCAGATCTAACAGTGGGCCTGGCAGAAACAAGCATGTGAGACATTCCTTTACCTCCCTTCACCCTCTCCCCTTCTGTAATTCTGGCCACAGGAGCTTAAACGTTACCTGCCAAGTGAGAGGGCACACAATTTACTCAACCACACGGGGGACCTATTTACAAATATTTTAGCTTAACCAATTTGGAGCTATACTCAATTCCCTAGGAGCAACATAAGAGAATAAGTCGTGCTATGTTTGTGTAACTCTTACCATTAAAAAAAAAAAATGATAGCATTTAAAGCCTGTTTAAAAGTTCACAAATACAGGGTTTTACCCTATCTTTGCAAATGCATTAAGAAGAATAATCAAATTTGATACAAAATGAAGTCAATGATATTTCTAACCTTTTAACAAACTAAAAGCAAACTAGGCTATTATTGTTCTATTAAGCTTAAGGAACTTTTTTTCTTTAGATTTCATTCATTTGTTAGATTTCAGTTTAATACTAGCAGTTGAATGACCTCTATGCTTTTTAAGAAATTATATTAACAGCATAAATGGTGCACAAACTAATAAGAATGTATTGTTTGTCACGAGTTAAATCTGCAAGGTAAACTTACTTTTGTTTTGACAGAGAAGCATTCCTGTTACAATTCAGCTGTAATATAGTCTTATTTTTGATACCTGTTTAAAGAAAAATTGTAAGCATTTTAAAAGAATGTCCCTGCGCATTTTTTAATGAAGTACAGTCAGTTTACAGTGTTGTATCAGTTTCTTAGTACAGAGTAATTGTTTTTGGATTAAATCCATCTCTTAAGACACTGTGGAAAGGTCAGGGAATGACGACCTCATGTATATTTATAACTAAAGTCAGTACAACTCATACTGCCTGAGGTTGAATCCGGGAATCCTGAACTCTGCTTTCATCAATGGACCCTATTCTTCCTGGTCCATTCCCCATGCCCTTAGGCCTTTGTTCTCAGAGTACCTAAAAAGGAGTTAATACCTGCCTTTTGAGATGGTAATTTCCCTTTCTCTACTTTTTCTAACACTACTGACTATAGGTTAAGCAGAGCTTTTGATGTGAGGGCCCCATGATGTATTACAGTGCAGGTGGCGTTAACAGTGTAGAAATTTAACTTTGTTTTCTGTAAAATGCAAAGCAATTCAAAGTAGAAACAGTATAAAAAAGTCACACCATTAAGAAATACTGCATATCATACCAATATTTCAAACTGCAGATTTCATTAAAAAAAACCCCAAGAAACAGAATAGGAAATAATATCAGACTATAATGCCTGCAGTAAACGTATCAATTTGTGTGTAACTAGTCATGCTTTCAGTTATTTCTCACTGTGGGTTATAGTCAGAGTACGAGAAAGCCACTTCCAAATCAAGATGTCTGTTTCTGTAATACAGTCTGCATTTGCTTCTGAGTGAATTCTAAAATTGTATGAATGGTGCTAGCACAGATTATCTCTAAAGAATGATTCTGAAATTTCCTGACCAAAGGCAGATCATCAGAGAATCTCTGTACTAGTTTCGTCATCGATACTTCTGTCATCATTGTCCGAAAGCATAAACCAGCAGTTTTGCCCTAATTACCAGATGATAAGCGCACAGGCTTGGGCCCTGTGCTCCAGAAGCCTGTGACCTGCATCTCTGTAATTCAGGTCAGCAAAGAGGCGGTGTCTTTACCACATTCCATGAGCTTCCACAGTGGTCTGCAGGGACGGCACCTTTTGCATTTCCTATTCTGGTATTTTTTTAAACAATGATTTTAAAAAAACAAAATTCAACCCAAGCCTTGTTGTAATGACTTTGTATCAAATGTAATTGTTGGAAAAATTACTATTCTAAAAAATACCTAGAGGCATGTCCATCTTGGTTCTTAACCAGTGGTTTATTCACCTTAACACAGATTTATAAAATTCGTTGGCCAGTGTTTAAGTCATTGTAAACCTATAGTTGCACACAATTTCATTCATCTTTCAAGTAAGTTTTCATACTTCCAAGAATATCCAATATATCCAGTAGTTCTAAAACTAATTACTGAACATATAAATGAATTTAAAATCTTAATTTTTTAGTGTTTAGTATTTTGCATAATAGTCTGCCAAGTTAGACTTATTTCCGTAATATTAAGTTCATATTCATTTAATGGGTTTTGTTTGTCAACTCTAAAGTATACTGACAAAGCTTATTGTTTAGGTAATTACTTAGCTCAGGAAAGAGGCTGATCCTGAACCCTCAAAAAATCCTAACGCCCTTGGAAATGCTACAGTGAAGAGCCTGCATGGTGTGCAGGTATGACTGCCATGGGTTGTTCCATGTGCCGCAGGATTAGAGGGGCACAGATGGAAGAAAACAGCATTGGACTTGCAAGACACAAAAACACGGATTACAGAACCCCGTGGTTGTAGAGGGCATTTGGAGCAGGCAGCCACGGGTTTCGTAGCCTCAGTTTTGGTATCTGTAAAAACAGAGGTGGTAATCCTCATCACAGAGCTCTTTTGAATACTAGCAAGGGATAGAAAGGTGGAAGGTATAATCCTCGCTACAGAAGTTCATGTAGGGGAGTCTCTTGGGGGACTGGAGTCTAATGACTTTATTCCATGAATCAAACATCATTACTTCTAACTTTAGGAAGTAATGGCAAGCTTTTGGGATCAGAATGTATCCTACTATAAATATATAACACTTATTTTACAGTGAGAGTTTATATACTTTTTTCTAGTGACTGTCTATTTAATCATTTTTTAAAAAGTGGTCACAATTTATCATCACATACTTGGGGTAATTACAAAGCTCTGGAATGTATTGATATGGTCAAAAGCCATAAATTTTTATTAAAAATCAATACAAACTTAAATATGGAAATATATTAACAAAGCAACTTTTTCTGTTATAAGAAATATAAGATTTCAGGCATCGTATCTTATTATTTAGCAACCCCTCTGCTGTAAAGCTGCCATAAAATTGCATAAAACAGACTACTTCAGGAGCCCCCTTATACCCTAAAGACCTAAAATTAATTACATATATTAGAAATCCTCAATGCATGTGAGGTTGGAACATCATTCTTCCTCAAACATGATCTTTAGGGAGGACATTTGTAATCTGTACAATTGCTGATTATCCTATTGTCAAAGCCAACACCAGAGATAAATTATTCTTTGTTAGAATGAAAACTTACACATTTCTTTTCTGTATATGATACCTATTACAGAATCTGCTCAGTGACTTACTAGAATGTCAGCTACATGAGGGGAGGGGTTTTTCTCTCCTGTTTTCACTTCTGTGTTTCCAGTGCTTAGAATAAGACTTGGGACAAGGTACATCCCATGTGTAAAAGAGCAGCATGTGAAAGACCTTAGCACACTCCTAAGCGTTTAAGGTTGGCTTAGGAATGCACTTTGGCATATTTCTTTCCTTTTATGGGTCAATTCTTATTATAGACATCTGTAATTGTGTGGATCCTAAGAAAGTCAAATTAATCAAAACCAGATGATCATTAACAGGCTAAAGAAAAAATTAATTTCAGAATTCTAGTATAAAAGGTTATTTTTTCATGTAGGGTGCTCTCAGTGTTTTTAAAATGTACCTACTAGATGTACTTTATTCCATGAAAATATGCATTGAAATAGTTTTGTTTTGCTAAATGCATAATGATAAAAATAAAAGCACATCTGCATTCAGAAACCACCTATGGGTGCCCACATATGTGTAGGTGACATGACTGGCCCCCTTACCTTCCTCACTCAGGTCCGGCTTGTTCCAGGTGGGTGAAGAGAAACGGCCAGACTTCTTGCGAGGACTGGTGCTCACCTTTCTCCAGGCACCGCTTGCTTTCTTTTTGCTACAACTGTTGTAACTTGAAACTAGGGATAAAGGGAAACTTCCTCCTTTGAAATCAGCTGTATGCTGGTCCAGCTCTGAAACGACACAAAGGAGAGCGGTGATAATGCGGTTTCATGGAGTCAAGCAAAATCCATTTCCAGTTCCCAAAGAAATAGCCTCTTCAGAATCATGGGCCTGCTTCATACTCATTCAGAGGTTTTGTCAACCAGCAAACTTTACTTTGAAGTCTGGTAAAGGTGAGCCAGTAATTAAAAAACAGGTGAGTTCTCGAGCAATGTTGTGAAACATCCATTATGATGAGATAATTTCTCTAGTTACAAAGAGAATAGAGAGCTCCCTAAAACCTAATTCAAACAAGTCTTACATAGTGTGTGAATTTCCTCTCCTCCCAGCATGAACCCACATACCTGCTCTCTGGAGGGGACAGCCATGCAGAACAGCTTTATTAAGCAAGATGCTGAGAGCAGCTCTCACCACAGCCTGCTGCCCTTGGCTGGGGTTTTTGGTTGTGTGCCCAAGGCCCGGCTGTCTTTTCACAGAGGCTCTGGACAGTATTGCTTCTTGAACTCGGGGTGCAATGACAGCATTCCACAGCTTAGACATCCACCTTGTGAGAGAGGGGCGGGTTCACCGTTAGGACCAGACCTCTCGTAAATCACATTATGAGGGACAGGTTTGAGGACCATGAAACAAAACCTAAGTGTTCTATGTATATCCTATGTTTCCCAGGTAGTTTTGGAGTAAGTGAAATTATCCAATACCAAAGTAGTTTGAATTTTCCTTAAAAATGCAGTTATTTCAAATGAAACTATTCACATATCTCTTTCCTTTTTCTTTATAAGATCTTGGAGATCAGGAATCAGTGCTTGAGTTTTGAACAGATGAATGCACAAATAAGTATTTATTTATTGTAAGGAGGAAAGGGGATGACTTTACAGACTGAAGCAGTCTGGGAAAAAAAGATTGCCTGAAAGTCTGTGTCTAAACACCTTAAACTTATTTGCCATTTTCCTTAGTAAGACACATATATTGTATTTTAATATTTCTGCAGTGGGGATTCACTTTATAATCAGTGGCAAATTAAATCTGCCTACCCCAAGGCGGGGGTGGGTGTCAGCGGCTACGTGTGGAGGGTTAGACCATAGAGGGGATAGTCAACCAGCCATCACCTCAGCTGGACTCTCACATTAAGAGCTGTAGCTGTGGGACTTGAGCCCAAATTTGAAGCCCTCAATGCCAATTAAGATTCTTTCAAAAAAGATGACACTTTGTTGTAGCATTAAAAAAAAAAAACAAAAAACCAGTTAATACAATTAAAGGCTGTAGCTAAAACTGCTTCTCCCAGAATGGGAAACTTGTCAAAGCTATTAGGTTATTGGCCTTTCAAGACTGTAAACACTGTTCCCCAGACATCAAGCATCTGTCTATGGTCAGCTTCTTTGTTCATGTCTAGTGATACATAATTCAGAAAAAAAAAAAAAGTACACAATTACTCCTAAAGTTGCTAGAGGGGTAAAGATCATAAGCTTTGGCAAAAAAAATTTCTTAACTCCCATAAATGTTGGGAGACAGCTATCCACAGCATCTCTGTACCTCCTGTGTCAGCTGCTGTTCTGGACTAGCTTTTCAAGGATGTTAGTACAACAGACAGACTGGGAAAAGAGAGACACTGCCTCCTTCTGGAGCAGAGGGCAGACTTGTTTCCTGAGCAGGATAATGAAAATTTTTCCTTCCAGGACAAAAGACACATAGCTTTGCCAGCATCTCCTGTTAGAAGACAGGGTGATTCCCACCCAAGCTCGAAGTTCCACAGCTTTGGTGCAAAGCCAGCGTCCACCTGGGCCACTAGGCATCACCCTGTGGGACTGAGAAGCTGGGGGAACTGATGCACACATGAAACCTAGGCTGTGGCTGTGCTGTGAGTGGTGAAGTGCTGGCTTCTGACCCAGCGGCAGGTAAACCTGTCAGCTTACAAACAGTGTAAAAACCTCAAAGCTTCTACTTCTTGACAAAGACTGCTCCAAACGGGAAAGGCCAAAATTGGCTCCTGAGAATCTAAGAATCTTGAGACTCTGAAAAGGCTTAAATTTAATCATGATACTAATAAAGGGGTAATTATATGAATAAATGTATTTCTGCTTTTTAACAAGAAAATGCTGTGTATTTTTTAATATAGCACTTCTTCTTTTCCCCCAGTGAGCTATTACTAAATTGACAGTTTGTCTTACAAAAGAGAAGATACATTATTTGTAGCCCCTGCTTTCCAAAATGGATTTCTGCCCAGGATGCCAGAAAGCACAGAATCAAATCTAATAGCTAATCTCAGAACCCTTACTAAGTAAGCTGGATGGAGAGGTTTTTCCTCTTTTCAATTTCCTTCTGATTTTCTATCTCATTAACCTTATTATATATATATATATATATATAGTCTGTTCTCATAAGCTGCACCAAAGGAAAACCTAGTAAGTACGTAAGTCCCAATAATAAAAGAGGAAGCTTTTCACTTCATCAACAGAATGAAGTTGTGTCTTTTTTCTTTTTGGTTATAGGATCCTTGACCGAACGTGTCACGTGGACCTCCCTCAGGAGACACTGCACAGCAAGTCGCACCCAACTCAGATAAGAGTTTTGTAAACAGAGGGAAACTGCTATCGATCTAGTCTTAGCAAAAAGTTTCCCTAGGAACTACTCAACAGACAAGTCATGGTGTCCCTGCTGATGACAGGAGCTGCCCCTGCAGCTTTCCCACTCGCTCCCAAACTGGCCTGGGCTCTACTTTACATGGGCAAAGAAGGAGAAATGACACTTACTTCACTGTTGCTTGCGCATGCCCTGGGATTACAGGACAAGACAGGAAGTACTTTGGCCCAAGAAGCGCTTCCGGTGTGCCCAAGCGGGCCAGGCACGCGTTGAGCTGGTGCCAGACAGCCAGGGCCCAGTCGACCGTCTTGCACACGGGATCGCAGGGAGAGGGCACCTGCCCTCGGAACTAGAGACACAGGGAGGAGGAAGGCAGGGGCTCAGTTTAGAACAGGGATGCTTTTCCTTTTGTTTCTATCACTCCAAAATTAAAAAGATAAAACATTTACAATTGTAGAACAAAAATGTAGCCGATTTTGATTTTACCCCCACCTGGGGTGGCTGAAGGAGGGATAGGTAACAGCACGCTCTATTACGTGTGTAAGCGTGAGCTGCAGAGACCTCTGTAGCCTGTTACATGAAATGCAAGGACGCAGATACAACAGTGCAGTAAGACACCTCGGATGAATTCTTACACATCACTTCTGGAAGAAACCAGTCTTCACACGTACAGAGAGTACCTCACAAGGTCTTGCAAACAGTAGGTGTTCAAGAAAGGATTCTGAATACATGAATAAAGATGATATGAAATAGTTCAATAATTTGGGTAAGTGATAAGATGTACCATGGCATGGTATCTGTGGCATGTTCACCTTGTATTTTAATTTCCCTAGAATGCAAGTCAGCTAAAACGCTAACTTTGTTAAAATGTACAGAGTTCTGCTGGCATAAGGAAATTCATTTGTTTTCAAATTTTAAAATGTGTATATTTTAAGTAATACTGTATAGTACACATAGTTTAATGGGAGCAATTCTCTTTAGAATTATATTCTATAAAATAGAATCCTTTTTTGGTAGCACAGAAGGTTCATAAAAGGATGAAGATTTATTTACTATGAGGAGAAATCTCAATAATTTAGAATTATTTCACAGTTAACTGTATTTTGTAAGAAAGCAGATTCATGTAAACCTTTACCAAATAATTATGATATTAAGACTGAGGATAATATATGAATATTTGTATGTCCTACATGAAGGGGTAGAATTTGGTATAGAAAAAAAATTAAAGAGGGGCTCAGTGACTAGCAGCTCCACTAAAGTGACATCAGTGTGCTACATGAGGCTTAGGGATCTGTTAGAATTTCCCTTTTCTTCAAAAAAAGGAACAATCATATTTCTCCCACTTTCTCCAGTATTCTTCTAGCAAGAATAATGAGATCATTTGCTACAGTTAGTAAGTTGAATATTATTAACTTCCTACTAAAGAGCACAATTATTATTTTTTAAATACTAGAAGCCTGATACTGTCCTAAAAGATAAGTTTACCTGTATCCCTGTGAGGAACTGGAAGAAGAAATTGTGAACAAGTGCCAGTGTGCTTCTGAGAGCCCCAAAGATTTGGTTCTATCCTGCAGTTACAAGATTTCTAAAGTTTTGCAGGAGGCATTCATTCCCATTGTGCACTCACACCAGGAGCCCATTTTATTAACCTACCTGAGTGATTCCTGGTAAGTCAAAGCCATTACCCTTTCCCCTCCCTTCTATTCTTCACAGCACACCCCAAGTGCCTGTTCTCAAACACAACGGAGGAAAAGTGTGTAGCTTGAAGCTTGGAATTTTCCTTTCAAAATAAGTACAATCAATCCTTCTCAAAGTATGTTCACCAGAGAGCTGGAGAAGGGGAAAAGGAGGGACATTTTATCTGAAACAGTGCTGTATCTACAGAACCAAACTGGTAAACTGGTACCTTTCAGAGAAGCATGGCCCCTGCGTAAGGAAGACATGCAAATTTGTGACGCATTCTGTTTTTCTCTTAGGTAAACTAGGGACTTTGATGTGTCATGTAGGTTCCTCCTTGATAAGAAAATGTACCATTCTGGTGATAACAGGGGAAGCTATGCATGTTTGGGGAGCAAGGGGTATATCAGAAATCTCTGTACCTTCCTTTCAATTTTATTGTAAATCTAAAACTGCTCTTAAAAAGTAAAGTCTTTAAGAAAAACTGGCAATTTTGCAATTATTTATGCAATATTTTTGGCAATAAGATTTAAATATTTAAAGTGATGAAGTTAACGGAAATCTCTGTAATTAGGAAAGCTGCAGACCTGTGACTGTCTTTCCCTTACCTTCCCTCCTACTGGTTGAGGTTGTACATTATACGTGCTTTGGTCAAAAGCATGTATTTATGACCAGGCAACTGACTTTAGCAGAGCTTGGGGCAGAAGACTTCTGATTAAATTAGAAATTTCAGAAACTAATTCAAATCCCTAGTGGCAGGCAGGCACTGTTCACAAAATCACTGAAGGGGTTCCCGCCCGACTCTTCTCCCTCAGCCTGCCTCCCCTGCCCCACCCCACATGTGCACGTACAGTCACATGCTCTCACACAACAGACACAGAGTTTTGTTCAGGAATTTGGTGGTGCACTTTGCTCTTGGGAAGGTCATTGTAGCCATGGTATGGGGTGGAGGGGTGGGCATGAAAGTATTCTAGTTAATGAGCCATTAAGGGCAAGTGTTAGGTTTCTGGGAGTTTCAGAAAAAGCTGCTTTCCTCCCCAATAAGGAGGAGATGGAGGATGCTGAGCTTCCTCTCTGCACAGCATCCTGCTTCCTGCTGGGGGTCCGGGGGCGGGGGGCACATATGTGTGAGGGTGTGGTACCCGAAGCCCTGCAGACATCCTGCACTCCTGAACGGCGGTCAAGAGACTCACCCAGATCTGAGCTCCTGCCATCATGGAGGTGTGAATGGACGGCAGCAACACCTTCCGGAAGACGTCTGGTTATGTAAGGAGAGAAGCCTCTCTTTGTGAAGCGGCTAGCAGTGGGGTGTTGGGATACAGCTTAAAATACTGTGCTGACACAATGAAGATCCTGTCCTCCAAGTGTGGCCCACTGTGCAGGATTACACGATAAAACCCTGCTAAATCGAGCTCTTTTACTTCAGATCTATCCTGACACTGGGCTACTGGCCTCATTTAAGAATATTAAATTAAACAGTAATGTACTAACTTTGGTCGGCACTAATTAATTTTGTTATTTGGTAGAATATAGAATATTTTGTTATTCTGAAAAAATCACTAACAGTGATGATTACTCTTGAAAATGTGTCAACAGAGAGTTCTGATTTTTTCATGTGACTTCTTAACATTTACGACAGCACAGTGTAACAGTCAAATATTGAGACTAGCTCGAGGGGGTGGACAGTGAAGGCTCCAAGCAAGCAGTAGCTCTTCCTTCAGAAGAGTGATTGATTTTCTAATCTAGTTTCCCACAGCATTTAAAACTTGGAGAGACTCCTTGAGAACAATGAATATTTGCTTTTTTTTTTTAGGACTTAATATAGTCCAGAAGCTACTGTGGATATTGTGCATGTTAGCTTATTTAACCCTTGACTGCTGCGGACCACACGTAAGCAGCAGAGCCCAGGCCCAGGCTGCCTGACACTCAAGGCCCCTCTCCTGGCAGCAGCCTGTGCCCGTGGGCTGTTACCTTGTTCACAACTTTCTTTCTCAGGAACCTCTGCAGCAGCCCGTGCATGGGCTCCCCGTCCCACCGCAGCTGAACCCAGCGGAAATGCTGCTGCACCAGCAAGTCGGAGCCCTGGAGGCAGGCCTTGGCGATGGTTCCCATCAGAAAGCAGTTCTCATGAAAGTAGTAACATTCGGATGTTCCGTTTCCTAAAACAAACCAAGAGCAACGCTCCAACCTTGGCAAGCCGTATCAGGGGACAAATCCAAATGCACGTACGTGAAGGAAAGAAGACCAGGAAGCCTAACGTGCACTCCGGGGAACAGAAAGATTGGAAGGATCCCGAAGAAGCTTGCTTCTCAGCGAGCCCTCTCCGCTATCTTTACCTTTCTGGAAAGTACAGGGGCTCTCAGTGCTGCGATTTTCCAGAGGTCCCAAAAAGTCCCCCAGCAACTCAGACAATGAAGATTTTTCCAAATTCTCTAAGATGATGATGATTTTCTTGTTAGCAGGGGATTGTTTCACTGGGATCAGACATGCTGCGGTCAAAAAAGAAATTCGGTGATTAAAGGTTTTGCAAAAACCTATATAAACTGGCAAAAAGTTAAATGTGCAAAGATGTGACACAATGGGAATGCTCTTAAATTGCTGCGGGAGTATAAAGATTCTGGAAAACAGTTTGGCATTACTGAATACAGGTGAAGACAGACACAGACACACACACACAGACACACACACACACACAAATGGTCCAACACCAGTTCCTTAACAAATCCCAAATGGAATCAACCCAAATGTCCACCAACAACAGGAGTGTATTCATACAACAGATATGAAAGGGAACAAATCGCAACTACAAGTAACCACGTGGAGGACTGTTACAAATGATATATTAAGAAACAACCACTCAGCCATAAAAAAGAATAAAATAATGCCATTTGCAGCAACATGGATGGACCTGGAGATCGTCATTCTAAGTAAAGTACGCCAGAAAGAGAAAGAAATATGCCATATGAAATCACTCATGTGGAATCTTAAAAACAAAAACAAAAACAAAAAACGACGAATGAACTTATTTACAAAACAGAAACAGACTCACAGACATAGAAAACAAACTTACGGCTACCGGCAGAGGGGAAGAAGGGATAAATTGGGAATCCTAGATTTGCAGATTCTAACTAATACATATAAAATAGATAACAAGTTTATACTGTAGAGCACAGGGAACTATATTCAATATCTTGTAGTAACTTATGATGAAAAAGAATATGAAAACGAATATATGTATGTTCATGTGTGACTGAAGCACTGTACACCAGAAATTGACACGATACAATCTGGACTATACTTCAAGTGAAAAAATACATATATAAAGAAATCACACAAGGATACATACAATATAATTGGAACATTTAAAATTCAAACAAGGGCAACACTAAACATATAATTCAGGGATTCATAGATAGTAGTAATACTTTTCTAAAAAGCAAAGAAAATGGTTACTACAAAAAGAGAGACTAGTGGACACCTCTAGAAGGAAGGGTTTGTGAACGGGGTGGGGCACATGGCTACACTCTGGAAGCTGGGGATGTTCTATTTCGTGACCTGGTCGGTGGTTAAATCGTTATTTTAAATTATTCACTGATCTGTAAATATAGGTAGTATGTATTTTATAGATGGATATTTCACAATACAGAAAGCCAAAATCCTTAAGTGACCTTTAAATGACACATATATAAAGTATTCATAAAATTATGGAGATAGGACCTCAGAGACAAGCAGAACTCTCCTTTCATTTTACAGATCTCTGAAAGGTTACAGTGATCTAAGGTTTCAGAAACAGTGGTTAAGGAAGGACTACAGTCTGGGACTTCTGATTCTTATTTTAGGGGTCCTCACACTAAAGACACGGGGGCTGAACTACGTGAACTACCCAAATGAAAGATGGAAAGTAAATGGAAGATTATTATATGTAGAAGACAAATAAGTCAGTGGACAAAATGTAACTGAAACAGTGTCTGGCACCTGCTAAGCACTCAAATGCCATTAAAATTGTAGTTAAAATATATGTAATTCTTCCTATATACCAATGAATAAAAATATTAAAATCAGTTTTTAATGTTTTAGAAGATTCTAAAATGCCCTAGTGATAGCTAAATTAACCTTGAAAAAAGATCAATTTAAGATACTTGAGAGTAGTTCTGTCAAGGCTTCCACTTTTCACAAACACTTCTGATAGCGTATCATACTCCCTTTCCGCCTCCTTGTTGCTATAGACACAAATGCATTTTCACTTTCAATAGTGCTCCCTGAGCACTGTAAATGAATCTCTTCTGAAGCTTTAAAAACTAGAAGAGTAGAAACAATAACCACCATGTCTCAATTTAGCTGTACCTGGGGGGGGTGGGGTGGGAGGGCTGGGTCCTCTTCAACACAGCGATCGAGTCAATAGTGCTAAAATCCTACGCTTCTCAGGTTCAAATGTTATTCCAGAGATATGGAAGTCTGAGAAACCTATGGATACTTTAAAAACAACAATGATAAGCTAATCTTTTACACCCAGTGATAAAAAAAAAAATAGGCCAGGCTGAATGGTCGATGTGTCTGCTTCTCTGTAACTAAGGCCTGCAGGTCTCCAGCTTTTCCCTGCCGTGTGCTCAGTGTCTGACTAGCTCCAGTAGCCCTGCAGCTGCTGAGTCCAGAGACAACGTGTCTGCAGGAACAAGGAACTACATCTCAACAGACATCTTCCAGTGCCTCCTTGCTGGATGTACCATGCTAAGCTCCATGGCACGCTGGAGGTGACCAATTCTAACCGGGGGTGTGTGGCATTTTAAACTGGACCTATAAAAGGAAGGGCATCTTGACAGACAGGTCAGAAGAGGGCTTTCTAGGTTTAAGAAATGGCACAGGCAGGACAGAAATAGACTCACAGAGAGAGAATACAGACTTGTGGTTACCAGGGGGGTGGAGGGTGGGAAGGGATAGACTGGGATTTCAAAATTGTAGAATAGATAAACAAGATTACACTGTATAGCACAGGGAAATATACACAAAATGTTATGATAACTCACAGAGAAAAAAATGTGACAATGAGTGTGTATATGTCCATGAATGACTGAAAAATTGTGCTGAACACTGGAATTTGACACAACATTGTAAAATAATTATAAATCAATAAAAAATGTTAAAAAAAAAATGGCACAGGCAGAAGAACGGAGGCTGGGCAGGGCTCAGGCCTAGAGGGGACGGGGGCCTCAAACCAAGGTCAGAATAGTTGCAAGAGGGGCATGTGGGTGAGCTCAAGGCCGATACAGGCCTCAGGCAGGGCTGGTTGGGAGCTCGGGGCACAGAAATGGAATCAGTGGAACAGAATCCAGGAGGCCCATCTGTCGGCAGCCAGGCGGCAGGCTACACGTTACGATCACCGATGATCCATCCCCAGGGGCTCTGATTTAACTGGTCCGTGCTGGGCCCAGGGTGTTGGCATTTTATGAGCAGCCAGGGTGAGACTTGCTGATATGAAGTCTCAGAATCCAGAATGTCAAGTCGGGAGGGAGAAACTACCAGCTCTGGGAAGGGGTGAAAGTCTTTAAGGAGGGGGATAAACATGATGTAAATCCTGCTTTGAGATCTCATGTTGTTGTTTAGAACTGACAGGAGAGGAAAGAAAACCAGGAAAACACACCTCCAGGCTCTTACTGCTGAGGTGAGGACACGAGGGCAGGAGCCGCATCCAGGGCCAAGGCACAGAACAAAAAGGTGTTCTGAGATGTAGTCGGTAACGCTCAGTGGTTGACTGTCCCAACAGAGCGGCAGAGAAGAGGTCATGCAGGTGATGGAAGCAGAGGGCACACGAGGAAGAGCACACGTGAGGCAGGGGAGACGGGGATGGGCTGTTTCAGGCCTGAGTGTTTGCTGAGTCAGGCATCTCTCCTGAGCGTCCAGCAGGGGCTGGAACAGAAGGATGGGAGCAGCAAGGGAGGATTCAGGCTGGAAATAAACTGAGTTTATAGGAATACAGGAGACACAAACTCATCCTCCTGGGTCCACAAACAAGGACCGTATTTCTTGTTAATCCCACACTGAATGGACAGCTTGTGCCCATGACAAAAGGAGGGTGGGGTGCTGTTCATGACTGTTGGGTTGTTTCCATCTCATCGTTGTTCACTTTGATCTTCCCTGAGAGACTGATCAAAGGCCAAATAGACTGGGTTTCTTTGCCGAAAAGCTTGGTCTTCAACACTGCTGGCCTCGTATTTTTCAGTAACATCTATTCCTCTATAGGACCACTTAAGTTCAACATCCTGAAGCAAGTTTGTCCGAAGGTAGATTTCATTTTAGTTCAGAAATAGCATGTGTCTAGTTCAGGTTAACATAGTTTCAGTTCTAATATATTAACCAACCACAGAAGCAGAAACTTATTACACCTTCGGGCTTGAAGGATTTATCAGCCCCTGATCAGGGTTCGTGTAGGCATAAGACGGCCACCCACTCCACGCCACAGCTGGAGATTCCTTTTGGCCAGTTGCTGGAAAGCTGTTCAGATTCCCTTTGCCCTGTGATAATTCAAAGCCCTATTTATTAAACAAATCTGCTCTTTTTGTCCTTCTTTCTTCCAACTTTATAGGCTATGTCCGTCCTGCTCCTCTCCAGAGGCTGGTCATCTTAGTCAGACCCCCCTTGGGTAGGCTCAGGGCTATTGCCCAGTGTTGCACACCATTGTATTAACAGTTCTGGATTTTTGAATGATGGCCATTCTGACTGGTGTGAGGTGATACCTCATTGTAGATTTGATTTGCATTTCTCTGATAATTAGTGATATGGAGCATGTTTTCATGTGCCTATTGATCATTTGTATGTCTTCCTTGGAGAATTGCTTGTTTAGGTCTTTTGCCCATTTTTGGATTGGGTTGTTTGGTTGTTTCTTAATTAAGTCGTATGAGCTGCTTATATATTCTGGAGATCAAGCCTTTGTCGGTTTCATTTGCAAAAATTTTCTCCCATTCCGTAGGTTGTCTTTTTGTTTTACTTATGGTTTCCTTTGCTGTGCAGAAGCTTGTAAGTTTCATTAGGTCCCATTGGTTTATTCTTGCTTTTATTTCTATTGCTTGAGGATACTGTTCTAGAACATTTTTGAGATGTTTGTCAGATAATGTTTTGCCTATATTTTCTTCTAGGAGGTTTATTGTATCTTGTCTTATGGATAGCAGTTCTAGAGCAAGACTCATGGGTTTAAAAATAATTAACATTACCATGTTTACGGTTAAATCCAAACTCCTTCACATCTAACGTGACCCCCAGTCCAAAATCTCCCCTTTGGGATGGACGGCAGCACATCTTTTACGTTGTTCGCTTAAAACAAAGCTCTGCAGGGTGATGCTTTGAGTCCCGATGAGAAGCAAGGGACAAACAACCTTTAAGAGCCTTCATGAACACACGGTCTAAGGAGGAAAACTCATTTATGTAGACTTCAATTTACACAGCCTCCTCCTATTATTACAGTCATTCCATCCTTATTACTTTTGAAGTAGAAATTTCTCTCAGGAATTCTAAGTATTACTTTGAAATAGCAATTTAGTGCTTAATTTTTTTTTTTACTACTACTGTCACATGCAATTTTAAAAAGTGTCTGTCTTGCTAACCCAATCCAATACTTTACACTGAGGTGAAATTTGACCCACTTCTAATACACATTCACATCCTCCTTAGCAAATAACGGAGCCATGTGGTGTGACTGTCTCTCACACGTCAATGTGAGAAGGAAGATGTTACTTTAAAATAAACACAAGATAACCCTTGCTAGCCTACATGCTATGTCACCCTTGTTGACGTGTTCTGTTCCACATTATTTTCTTCACTGGCACCATTTTAATATCCATATAAGTTTTATATTCTTGAAGCTATTTTTTTTTTAAAAATCTGCTACTCTTCCTTCTTGTATTTTTTCATTCGTACATTTTTTAAATTCCTTCTCTGTGTCTCTTTTTACTGGCTTTTTTCTGCAGAGCTGTAGACAGGAACATATACAGTAATGCATGTATGATGCCCACTGGAAGATAAAAGTTCAGCTTTCTAACCCCAGCCCAATTCAAGTAGCTTAAATCTCTTTCTTTAGAGAAAATAAGGTTAAAAACCAGGAGTAAGTTTAGAATACCTCACAAATCAGTGTATCCCTCACTTGGAAGTCATGTAATTTGATCAATTTAATTTCTTGGCAAAAATGCAAGAGAATAGCTGAAAGATAATTCCCATCCCCAATATTCTAATAGTTTATGTGGAATAGCCGAGGAGACCCCTTTTCTCTCATCCAGATCTCTGTTTGCTCTATTCTCTGTCCTTTTCCATCACCCTTTGACCAAAAGAACATTCCCTGCTAGATGCTTTCTGCACGACAAAAGAAGAGGCACCACACCGTCCACAGACCCTTCCCACTGGCTCACACGAGATTCTCTCGCACTGCTCAGAAGCCTCTGGTGCCCCCGTCTGCTCAAAGTGTACGTTCTCCATGACCTCCTCATTGCTCACCAGTCAACAGCAGCTGGTCTTACAGAGAAAATGATGGTGACAGTGGATGGAGTTTTACGAGACGAGGATGGACAGCAGAAAGGAAGAGATCTGAAGCCAGACTATAATTTAACACAACATTCAGAGACCTTCAGCGTTTGTTCTCGAGCCATCGCAGTATAATAGCAGAGAACTGTCCTGAGCAGTTTTCTTTTCTAGGGTGAGCCCTCTGGAAGCCTGTAGGGGGCCTGTGGAAGGAATGAGACTAGAGGAAATAAGAAGGTCCCCCACTGTCCCTTGAGCAAGAAATGATAGGTGGCAGGGGGACAGGAGAGCAGGAGGTGGAGACAAGATGTAGGAAGCAGTGTCAGAAGAACTCAGGGCTGAGCGGACGTGGGCGTGCAGGCAGATGAGGACCTATGATACACTCAGGAGGGCGAACTAGGGCAAATGCCTTCACAGTCTTGGCAGATGAATCTTGTGTTTGTGTCTTACTTTTGTTATTAAAAAAAAGAAAGAGGATATTTGATACTTATAAATTGCTAAGCCAAATACAGAATAAAATCCTTTAATACTTGGAGATGCTACACTAATTCCTACACGAGAAAGGAGTTACAGTGGAGACTTTTGGCCTCAGTCTATAGTTCCAAAACTTCCTTTTTCAAACTCAACTCACTGTTACCCTTATGCCCTATTATCAGCTACTGCCTTCACAACTCCTGCACACTCTAATCTTACTTCTTTCTACCTCCACCGTAAGCAAGTTCTACCTGCTGACAACTGAGTATGACCAACTCCTTTTTCTTTGCCCATGCTATCCCCTCATTCAACAAGCAATTATTGGCAGTCAGTGTACAAGGGGAAACAGAAGAATAAGCTACATTATTAGCCTTCAGGGAGCTCACAACATGTGTGTGGGCCAAAAGCCCAAGTAACACCCTCACTGCCTTGACCTAGAGCCAGGCAGGGCACGGAGGTAAACACAGCCCACTGCTGTTCATCAGGGGTGGTGGCTGCATCTGCAGGGATCAGGGAGGTTTTCATCTGAGGCGTCCTTAGAGCCCTTAAACAGGGGCTTCCAGGTGCACTGTGATCGGCGCTGTACGACACAGTGCTGGCACAGTACCTGCCATGCCGCGGTTAGAGTGTGTGTGCGTGTGTGTGGGAGCGGGGGAGTTCGTGTGTTTATTCTAGATGAAATTTTGGAGTAATTCTAGGTGGAAAATGCAGCATAAACAAAGAGTGGAGAATGGAAAAGCAAAGGACATGTGAGGAGAAATACTATATTCTACTGGAACTTAGGTATCTATTTTAAAAAAGGGTCAGATATTCTAAAGAAGATACACAAATGGCCAGCAGGTACATCAACATCAGTAACCGTCAGGGAAATGCCAACCAAAACCACAATGAGATATCAACACCTGTCAGGACGGCTATCACCAAAGAGTTAACACGTGCTGGTGAGGATGTGCAGAAGAGGGAATTCTCGTATACTGTCGGTGGGAATGAAAATTGGTACAACCACTATGGAAAGCAGTATGGAGGGTCTTCAAAAAACCAAAAACAGAACTACCAAATATCCCAAGGAAATGAAATCTTGCAGAGATCTTGAAGAGATATCTGCACTCCCATGCTCACCACTTAATCCACAATAGCCAAGACATGGGAACACCTAACTATTCATCAACAGAGGAATGGATAAAGAAAATGTGGCATACATACACAACAGAATATTATTCAGCCATGATAAAGAAAGGGATACTGCCATTTGTAACAACACAGATGGATCTTGAGGGCATTATGTTAGGTGAGGTAAGTCAGAGAGACAAATACTACAAGACAGCATGACATCATGTGCATGTGGAATCTAAAAATGCCAGTCTGATGATACACAGTAGAGTGGTGGTTGTCAGGGGCTGGAGAATGAGGGAAATGGGGAGGTGACAGTCAGAGGGTGCCAATTTTCAGCTAGAAGATAATATGTTTTGGATAGCTAATGTAAACATGGAGGCTATAGTTAACAATACTATATTATATACTTGTAAGTTGCTAAGAGAGTAAATATTAAATGTTCTCATTGTGAGAAAGAGATGGTAATTATGTGAAGTAATGGAGATGTTAGCTAATGCTCCAGTGGTAATCATTTTGCAATATGTACGTGTATCTAATCAATGCTTTGTATATCTTGAACTTACACTGTTTCTCAAAAAATAAATAAATTAAAAAGGGACAGATAAGTAAATCAGATGGATCAATGTCCTTGAATGGAAAGCCTTGAATAGCATCAGTGAATGATGGAAGAATGTGGGAGGCAGGAGTCACAGAGAACTTTCAATCAGGGGTCTGGTGGTCTGTGAAGGATGTTCAGGGAGAAGATGCAGGCAGAGCAAACACTGCCAGGAGAGCAGACAAGACCCAGGGAAAGGGGGCACACAGTAGGATGGTACCATGAGGGTGGATGAAAAAGGCACACTGAGCCCCACTTGGCAGGACATGACCAGGGACTGGCTGTGTGGAAGGAGTGAGGGGTCCATGAATGAGAGAACCTGGGGGTTCTAGACAGTCTTCATACTGCTTTAAAAATGGAGATAGTTGAAAATATGGAAAGAACAAACTCCCAGATTTTCACAGAAAAACCTGCATTTCTGGCTTCTTCCTCCAAGTCACAAGACCTCAGGACCCTAGGTCTACACTTCCGCCACCAACAAGCTGCTCAAGCTGAGAGCTGCTGCCCTGGGGAGACCAAGACGTGCCTCCCCTCCCCCAGCCCCAACCAGCCGGCTTCACCCCTTAATGCAGCTTTCTGGCACTTGTGGGCATTTAGGTTTTTCAAGTCTGTCAGTACGACCTGAATTCCAAGTGTGGGGGCCAAGAGACTTGTGCTACTCTCCAAATTGTGCAATTAGGAAGAAGAGGTTTTTTTTTTTTTAACAAGATGCTCCCAAAAGTTAAGAAACGCTGAGTTGGTCACCTTTGCAACCTTCTTGACCTAATTCACTGCTCTCAGATTTTTTTAGCTCTCTAAGTTTAGAGCAGAATCTAGTCTAATTGCTTATCCACAATGATAGGGTGAGAACAGAATATTTTAGCTTCTTACTTTGAGATGAAACAAGACTGAACCTTGAAAAAACATAGGGGCTTTTGTTATAAAACTAAGCAGAAATAAACATTTGGCACAGGTGAGTTTTTAAGGAGCAGCGGCTGGCAGTGATTCAGGAGCCAGACCGCTTGGTCTGAGCCCTGCTCTTCTGTGTCCTCGCCATGGGATCCGTGGGTAGGGCACTTAACCTCTGGCTCAAGTGTTTATAAATCAGGGTGTTTAGAATAAAGCCTACCACAGTCAAAGCTTAATAAGTGTTGGCTATTATTAGCATCATGGTCAGAGAAAAAACAGCTCTCTGTAGCTAACTTTCACTAGTTTCTGGTCAAAGACTGACCCGAGTACCAGAGCAACATTCAGATTCTGGTGGGATTTTCCTGTCCCCAAAATGTGTGCCTCTGGGTTTGTGGACTCCTCCGTCCCTCTCTAAACCTGCCTCAATTTTACTTCTTGATTTAGGAACTCCTGGTAATCTCTTTCGTCCTCAACCTGGTCAACAGCTACCCCAGCGACAAGGTATATTCCTTGATCATAGCTCCAAAGATGAGAATCACCCCTCCCCCTAAAAAAGAGACCTGAATTCGCATTTCAAACCCCCCTTCACCCAGCGCACAAACTGCCTCCCTCCTTCCCTCCCCTCCGCCCCCAGCGTCGCTGTGGCTTTGAGGTCTTGGAGACTGGAGGCTGGTCCATTTCAGTTTTGTTTCACAGCCACTAGTCACACTATGCTACACAGGGTTACACTAACCCCACCTGTGGGAAGGTTGGGGTGTTAATCTCTAGAGCCTAAGGATAGAAAATTCATGAAAATGTTCTATTAATAAACATGTTTAATCGTGGTTCTGCCACCGTATAGTTGTGGCAAGTTACTGAACCTCTCTGTGCCTGTTTCCTCACCTTTGAAATGGAGAAAATAATACTGACTTGCACAGGGCTGCTGTGGAGATTACATGAGCTAATACATGTAATGTGTTTAACAAAGTACCAGTCAACAGCACATTAAGAGTGAGGCAGTGAAAGCAGTTCAACCCAGGTGCAGCAATAAGGGGTTCTTTGGTTGCAGAGAATTTATGAATAAGAATAAAATTTACCCAAAATTGATCTGCTTATTATCACTGTGCAATTCTAAACCGCACCAAAGACACAATACACTCAGTTCCACCAGGTGGACTTCTCCTACCACCACCTCCTTTAGCATCTTCTGGTGCCAGTTACATAGTATGCTCAGAACAGATAATAATTTATAAACAAAAGATGAAGAAAAAGAAAAAACATAGGATATGCAATAAATGCAATGATATGTACATGAAAATATTTTTTTGCAAGTGTTCACCTGGATTCTAGTTTTCATCCTTCAGCTGCTGAGTAAGTTAAAAGTCCACTTAAATTCATCCCCAAGCAACAACATTTATTTCCTTGTAATGGCATCACTGACAAGATGAGTTTTGGTTACCACAACTCAGTTTGCTGAAACGGGCTTACCGCTACTGATGAACAGATCTGCTAGCTGTTCCTTGGAGAAACCAGCGTCCACTTCGGCTCTCACTATCTCACAGGAGAACCCTGCAGCCGTCTGTCTGTGCTGTGATAAGAAGACAGAGTCATTAGTTCTACAGACTTTCAAGTTTTCAGAGAAAAGGAGATGGTGTGCAAGTATTCGGTACCTTCATGCAGAGCGCCAGCTGATGTGCTATGTAGTCCTGCAAGCTTCCTTCTGGGCCGTGGAAAATGACATTATGATATTGCTCGACCTGTTAATGAACCAAGAAGAGACCTCAGGTATTTTTTAGGCTTTTGCTTAGCATTTTGCTAAGCAGAAAAAAATGTGGTACACCAGTGTGGAATTTCCTTTCTGACTGTCCTCAGCCTTTCAAAAGATTAAACACATTATTCTAGGGATTAGCTGTATTCATTGGGCATGTCAAGTCTTTCATGTCAATGTGAAACACTTGCAAATATAGTATTCATGTGGCATATTTTATATAGCATTTACACATTTATAGCAAGAGACGACATTTTATGAAACAGCACGCTCCTTCTTCCCTCTGTTTTCTACAGGGAGGGTCAGTGTATTAGCTGGGAACACAGTTCCTAGAATATCCTGTCCCTTGCAGATGTTAGTTTTTGTCTTTATTATCCCTTGCAGATGCTCCTTAGTCTGAATTCTCCCAATGCTTATTTTACTTTTCAGAGTAAAATAATAACGAATGTTATCAATTTTGGAAAATACAAAGACACATAAAGTAGCAGAATAGACATCACTGAAGCAATCACTGTAAATATCTGTTTCCTTTCAGCTTTTTTCTTCGCATAGTTGATGTATGTGTATTTGTTTTTTAAGAACAATATATGAGTGTAATCTTTTTACAGCTGTTGTATACCAGATGATACATTTGTGTTGACTTTTTACATAGAAGACATTTTCATGAGTATAAAATTCTTGAATCAAAAAGAATGGAATACTCCCAAACTCATTCTATGAAGCCACCATCACCCTGATACCAAAACCAGGCAGACACCACCAAAAAAGAGAATTACAGACCAATATCACTGATGAACATAGATGCAAAAATCCTTACCAAAATATGAGCTAATAGAATCCAACAGCACATAAAAAAGATTATACATCATGATTAAGTGGGGTTCATCCCAGGGACACAAGGGTGGTTCAACATATGCAAATCAATCAGTGTAATACATCACATCAACAAGAGAAAGGACAAAAACCACAGGATCATCTCAATAGATGTAGCAAAAGCATTTGATAAAATTCAAGACCCATCTAAGATAAAAACTCTCACCAAAGTGGTTATAGAGGGAACATATCTCAACATAATAAAAGCTATATATGACAAACCTACAGCCAGCATAGTACTCAACGGTGAAAAACTCAAAAGCTTCCCACTAAAATCTGGGACAAGACAAGGCTGCCCACTATCACCACCCCTATTCAACATAGTTTTGGAAGTCCTAGCCACAGCAATCAGGCAAGAGAGAGAAATAAAAGGGATCCAAACTGGAAAAGAAGAGGTGAAAAGCGTCACTATATGCAGATGACATTTAGAAAACCCTAAAAGGTCCACACAAAAACTACTAGAAATAACCAAAGAATTCAGTAAGGTAGCATGTTATAAGATTAACTTTCAAAAATCAGTTGCATTTCTTTACACTAATGATGAATCAACAGAAAAATAAAGTAAAGAAACACTCCCCTTTAAAATAGCACCTAAAGTAATAAAATACCTAGGAGTAAATCTAACCAAGGAGGTGAAAGAATTATACACAGAAAACTATAAACCACTGATGAAGGAAATTAAAGAAGACTTTAAAAAATGGAAAGATATCCCATGCTCTTGGATTGGAAGAATCAATATTGTTAAAATGGTCACACTGCCCAAGGCAATCTACAGGTTTAATGCAATCCCTATCCAATTACCCAGGACACATTTCACAGAACTAGAACAAATCAGAATAAAATTTATATGGAACCACAAAAGACCTAGAATTGCCAAAGCATTACTGAAGAAAAAGAGGCTGGAGGAATAACTCTCCCAGACTTCAGACAGTAGTACAGAGCTACAGTCATCAAGACAGCATGGTATTGGTACAAAAACAGACATATAGACCAATGGAACAGAATAGAGAGCCCAGAAATAAACCCACAAACTTTTGGTCAACTAATCTTTGATAAAGGAGGCAAGAATATACAATGGAAGAAAGTCAGTCTCTTCAGCAATGGTGTTGGGAAAACTGGACAGCAGCATGTAAACAAATGAAGCTTCAACACTCCCTTACACCATATACAAAAATCAACTCGAAATGGATCAAAGACTTAAACATAAGACAGGATACAATGAACCTCCTTGAAGAAAATACAGGCAAAACATTATCTGACTTACATCTCAAAAATGTTCTCCTAGAACAGTCTACCCAAGCAATAGAAATAAAAGCAAGAATAAACAAATGGGACCTAATGAAACTTACAAGCTTCTGCACAGCAAAGGAAACCGTAAGTACAACAAAAAGACAACCTACGGAATGGGAGAAAATTTTTGCAAATGAAACCGACAAAGGCTTGATCTCCAGAATATATAAGCAGCTTGTACAACTTAATAAGAAAAAAGCAAACCCAATCCAAAAATGGGCAAAAGATCTAAACAAGCAATTCTCCAAGGAAGACATACAGATGATCAATAGGCACATGAAAAAATGCTCCATATTGCTAATTATCAGAGAAATGCAAATCAAAACTACAATGAGGTATATCACCTCACACCAGTCAGAATGGCCATCATTCAAAAGTCCACAAATGACAAATGCTGGAGAGGCTGTGGAGAAAAGAGAACCCTCCTACACTGCTGGTGAGAGTGCAGTTTGGTGCAGCCGCTGTGGAAAACAGTATGGAGATTCCTCAAAAGACTAGGAATAGACTTACCATATGACCCAGGAATCCCGCTCCTGGGCTTGTATCCAGAAGGAACCCTACTTCAGGATGACACCTGCACCCCAATGTTCATAGCAGCACTATTTACAATAGCCAAAACATGGAAACAGCCTAAATGTCCATCAACAGATGACTGGGTAAAGAAGATGCGGTATATTTATACAATGGAATACTACTCAGCCATAAAAACCGACAACATAACGCCATTTGCAGCAACATGGATGCTCCTGGAGAATGTCATTCTAAGTGAAGTAAGCCAGAAAGAGAAAGAAAAATACCATATGAGATCGCTCATATGTGGAATCTAAAAAAAACACATAAATACAAAACAGAAACAGACTCATAGACATAGAATACAAACTTGTGGTTGCCAAAGGGGTAGGGGGTGGGAAGGGACAGAATGGGATTTCAAAATTTGTAGATACTGACAGGCATATGTAGAACAAATGAACAAGATTATACTGTATAGAACAGGGAAATATATACAAGATCTTGCAATAGCTCACAGTGAAAAAAAAAGTGACAATGAGTATATGTATGTTCATGTATAACTGAAAAATTTCCTCTACACTGGAATTTCATACAGCATTGTAAAATGACTATAACTCAATAACAAAATTGTAAAAAAAAAATTCTTGAATCAACTGTCTATATGATTCCATTTTTTGAAGCACTGAATTCCAGAAATCTAGATAGAGACTGATCGATCAATTTTACTTTGTAAAAAGGAAAATCTGCCTGAAAGCCTATAGAATTTTTAAATGAAATCTTGACCCTCATGTATAAGGATACCTTGCCTGAGAACATGTGGCGATGTAGGGGATGTTGGGACAGAAAGCCAATGACCTTTTATGTAGGGCAAAGGCAGTGACATTTGGAGCCAGATGTGGAGAGGGAAGCCATCCCCCGATCTCTGCCATCCTGCGGCTGAGCTCCCACTCCCAGCCAATATGATGCAGAGAAGCTTTCTTCTTGGAAAGGTCTTGTAGAAAAGTAACTGGGCTGATGAAACGCCACCTTACCAGTACAGGGGACATAGCTCGTGTATGAAGGCTGAGCCACCCAAACTTAGAGAAGTGTCAGGCGTAGAAGTGTTTGTCTCTCTTCATAATGCGAGATGGGACAATGTCAGGGCATGTGTGTCTACGTTTGTGCTATTGCTGCTCTACTGTGCTCCTGATGAGTTTGCTCCATTTAGATCAGAGGGGAAGGCCACATCCTTTAGGGTGGCTGGAGTGGACTTCTGCCAAGACAGTGACTGCCCCTGGCTCATCACAGGAAGAGACAGGTTCTGAGACAGGCAAGGCTTGAGGGAAAGTCCTTAGCATGGAAGGAAGAAACTCCTTCCTTACCTGGGGCCTTTAAGACTTGAGCGGTGGCCTCCAAGGAGACCAGGACATGCTTAGAGGAACTCCTGGAAAGTGGAGAGAAACTAGGCTTGACCACTGGGTGTCAGGCCATGAGCTAAGGAGAGAAGATCCTTAAAGGGGCCCCTGGATGTTGCACTTGGGTCGGGGTTTTAAGCTCTGAAAGACAATTTACCTGGTAGCCACCAGTGGTTTTCTCTGAGTTTAAACACCATTCCACCATTGCTAAGTCTTCAGTAAAAAGGGAGACAACAGAGGCTGGGGCAGCAGGGAGAGTGGTGTGACAGGAAGAAACGTGACAGCAGCCACAGCTGCGTAAGGAACGTCAGGATCTTAAAGCCACGGGATGACCTCAGCACAGGCCAGCCTGGGATGTCTTCTGTGCTATGGGGGTCTGTGAGCCAAGCAACGGTAGAGGTGCCGGCAGGGCCCGAGACAGGGACAGGGCCTCCCCCAGAGACATGGGAGGAGAGAGAAAATCCTGTAAGTTCAGCTGAGGTTCTGCTTCTATGCAGCAAGGCCACAAGACTTCAGGGTTAGGTTGTTACTAAGGAAGAATTACAGAATAATCTCTTATTTGTCCCTAGGTGATGGACAAGCCTGGGGATATACAGATTACACTTGTCCTTTAAAAATGCTGCCCAGATTTATCTAGTTATGGCCTCTTTCTACCAATTTTAAATGGAACATGGTAAATCCTTTCGGTATACGTAGTCAAACCTTTTCTGGCTTGTGAAATCTTTCTTCCATTATACTTCTGTTAATTTCTCCACTTCTACTTTTCTTTCTTTTTTTTTTCTTTATGCTTCCTTTTTTACTGACATATAGTCAGTTACAATGTGTCAATTTCTAGTGACAAGCACAATGTCCCAGTCATGCATACACTGGAATTTGACACAACATTGTAAAATGACATAACTCAATAAAAAAAATGTTAAAAAAAAAGATAAAAAAACAAATTTCTTCTGAAGAGCACAGGAAACTATATTTAATATCTTGTAATAACCTTTAATGAAAAAGAATATGAAAACAAATATATGTATATAGTTCTCTTTATTTCTAAGGAATACCTATGATGCTAAAGTTCCCTTTCTGTGCTCTGTGAGAGTATCCGTCCCCTTATCTCATCATTACCCTAACTCTGCTCCCCTCTCCCCCCCATTGTGGGAGAGGGGTCCTCCAGCCAGTCTCTCACAGCCCTGAACGGAGTGTTCACCATCTCGCGACTGCTCTTTGTGATCAAGCACAGCTTCGGTGCCACCACCACAGTTTCCGTTGTTCTTACAGCTCCCTGCCTCACCCATCTCCTTTCCAACCCTCTTCCTTCTCCTCTCAGCCGGCACTCGACCATGGCTTCCTTGTCCTGGTTTTATAGTCTATCTCCTCGCATTCTTTAGAGAGTGAACATAGTTTTCCAACTTTTCTCTGCTCTTTTCCCCCTAGTTATTTTTAAGCTGTGTCCTTCTGAGTTTCCAGAATGACAACCCTGTTCTGTTCTGCAGTATTCATCCCTCCATAGATAAAAGGTAACTTGCCATTAGTATTTATATACTGTGAAACCACAGGAAGAATTCTGCAGCAAAGAAGGACGTGTGGGCCATCACTGGTTTCACTCGCTGTCCACTGATTTTCCAGCTGAATGCCTGCCTTAGGTCACTAGATGGAAGGTGGGCTGGTGTCTATAATTTTTAGTTAAACTCCAGGATCCAGCAGTCGCTGCAGTGGGCTGAACTCCTGCTGTTCCCCTCAGTGGACAAATGCATGGGATGAACTGCAGTCCTAGGAAGCAGGATGCTCCTGTACCCATCCCACCAGAGTGCTCAATAACTCACTTCCTGGATGCAGCACGGGCTCATCAAGGCCCTCTGACTTCCTGCTCAGGGATTTCTAGGAGCTTTAAGCTCCGAACGGACGAGGAAGGACCTGTATTAACAGGGCTGGAGGATAATATTGTGGTGCTGCAAAAAGCAGAGTAAAGGACAGATGCCCAATTTTCTAATTTTCTAACTGGTGTAGATCTTGCTTTTTTGAACCATTAGTAAGATGGTTACCTTCTTTCAGGCAGGCCTTAAATAAGTGAACACAACACTCTCTTGCCCCTGAAGGTAGTGAAAATTTTTTCTAGATTCTTGCCAAAGGAAGACTTCAAAGTTCTATTTTCCTCTGTTACTGTAAAATTTTGTCACTTTTCAAAAAGTACTTTAGTGGGAAATTGTGTGTTAGGTACTGCTGGCCAGGTGCACTTTTCAACCAGAAATCTTGAGCTCTCCAAATTACTCCCAAACTGCTATGACTTACTGGGTAGAAATTCTCCCACAAGGAATGTGTTGTTTCACACTAGTGAAACAGGATACAGATTTTCAAGATTTACTGAATAGTCTACCCCTGAGATTTTCAACCAGCATTGCTTTTTAATCTTGTCTCACTTTTGAAAACAAGAGTGCTCTATTCAATACAGCCATCCTGTCCAACTGCTTATGTTTTCTTAAGATTGATTTTGCAGTCATGTAACAGCAAGAGACCCAACTTCAAAGATAAGCTGTCTTCAATTTCAACCTCATTTGTTCTCAGATTGTAGGTTCTTATGAAAGACTGGAAACATTCAATTTAAAATTTCATTGAAAGGCCATTCACTAGCAGTAAGAAATTTTTGTTCACATCACCTAATATCCTTTCTGGAATAAGTAAAATATAAATAAGTGAATCCAGTAAGCAAGAAAAGGTAAAAACGAATGTACAGACTTCCAGATCATTCATACATTCTAATGCATGCCTCCTAGTAGTACATTTCTCCTCTTTTCAGGTATTAATTTTTTGTTAATGGTATTTTGTTCTATCTCATCAAATGATATAGTTGTGTGGGTTGCCGTTTAAGATCTGAACAAAAAATTTAATTACGAAAGCCTATTGCTTTACTGACACTTTGCAAACGTGCAAAACTATGCCAAGAAAACATATCTGTCTGTTCCAGAGTTAACATATTATGTCTCCAAATAACAAGATTTGAGGTATAATAAATGTACATGCTCCATGCTTCCAGCAGAGGGCTCTAAAGATAGACAGGTAGATAGGTAGGTAGATGGACAGGCAGGAATTTTGGGGGGAGGTGGAGGGAAGGTAAATATTTAAATTACGTTGAAAGATCTATTTTTTGAAAAACAAAATCAAACTCAACTTCTACAAGGTGAACTGGTGTCGCCAGATGTATCTTTGAAGCGCACGCTCGCAGTGCGACAGTTTTGCTTATTCGTAGAGGGACACTGGCCTTGTTCTCACAATTGGTGCCAATCCCCTTTATTCTTGTGTCTTCACAGCCTATTCAGGAAGCTCTTATCACATGTCAATTAGTGTTTTGTGAGGCAAATGAATTCTGGATTAAAGGGAAACAATGACCTTCACAAAGGCCCATCCATTCCTTTCTTTTTTTCCCTCTCACAGTGTTTTTTTTTTTGCAGAGTGGAGTTTACAAGAGGAGCTGAGGTCTCCACTAGGGTCAATGTGGCACCTGTAATGTGCTTTCAGACTTGTGGCATTATTTGAAAGCAATAAACTTCAATTTTGTTTGGAGTTTCACTTGTCAGACTCTGAGGAAAAGCTTCTACTATCCTGAGACAGCTTTAGGCCAAGCTATGCTGAGACGCTGAACTCAGAGAAGGATGAAAAATAAAAGACCTTTAGAGAGCTAATAAAATTGGGATGGCTATAGCCTGGTGTCATGTTTTATAGCTAAGATTTTAATTCCAACTTCTCTGACATACACTTTTAAATAACTAATTTATATATGACTTTAGAGCCACAAATGACCCAGTAATTGTTCACTTATTCATGTGAAATCTCCCCAAACTCTGGCACATCCAGCATCGTGTATACACAAAGCTGCAGTCTTTCATGTCAGAGGTTTTATCTATTTGCTGAGGTCTCTCTTTACAGAATAGGCATAAGAGAATAAAAGAATTCAAGAAAAATTAGAGTTCACATACGCAGACACAGACACACATAATGTTTTAAAAAATTAGCTTACTGAAAGTATAAAAGCCAATCTCACACTTGGTTCCTAACTTCAAATAAAGATAGGCCCTCACTTATTAATGTAGATATAATAACTTGGGTATTATAGCTGTTTAAAAAAATAAAACTGTAAGATACAACTCTTGGGTATAACTTCTCCCTTGTCACCTAGCCTCTGGCACTCATGAACTCTTCCTGACCCACATCTCCTCTGGACTGACACTCGCCCTACTGGCCAGAATCTTCTTCCACTATAGCCACGGAAGACAAAGGATCCATGTCTCAGACCTCACTGCCACTCTAGGTGCTGGAACCACTTCTTCCTCAGACCAGGGAACTGGCTTCCTCCTTCCCCTAGGACCTTAACTACACTGGCCTCCATGCCCTGAAAAAGATCAGGATGAAGCCGGTCACCTGCTAAAGGGTTGATGAGCTTTTGTGGGCCATCTTAGATACGTAGCCATCATTGACAACATTATTTTTATGCAAACACAGCAAACGTGTTTGGGGAAGGTATAATAAGCAGAATCTCCTAGTGATGACTAGCACACTGGAGTGGACAGCAGACAGAATTCTCAAGAATTATGCTCATGGGGAGTCAAGAGTCCTACATTTTCAAATAGGGCTCAGATGAGGGTGATCTATTTAAGTATTTTCCTAATAATTATTCAGTCACTGAATTACTAAAATACAAGGTTACGAATAAGCTAAAAAATTGCAAACTGGCTGAGGAAAGTTTGAATTAATGAAAAAGTTCAACTATTGTAGTAAGTAATTAGTGATTCAAAATTAAGTTAAATATCTCCTTATTCACTCAAGGATGGAGATTTAAAATTCACTTGTATTACTCAACTAGTCTATGAAAGTATTTAAAACTAACATCATTAAAAAAAAAAAGCCTGATTTAAAGGTTTCACTCCATTTGATTTTCTGCATAAGGATTTTAGTACATGCATTTTCTGTAGCACATTTACACACATAGTGAAAACTGGTTACTGCAATTCTTTCTTAACCAAGAGGTTAATAACTAGCATAAACTCTAATAACATGCATGAGAATGGAAGACAGCCTAGTTCAACTCTTTGGATTTTACCACCTACTACTCCCTGAGGATCATGGGCAATTTGAGTCTTGGTTTATTTACCTCTAAAATAGGAGTAATTGGTCAAGTACCTACCTCACAGGATGATTAAATGAGATTATCTATATACTTAGAGCAGAGGTTGGCATGTTCAGGCATATCTCAGAGACATTGTCACTGGTTCTAGTACTAACGCAATAAAATAAATATTGCAATAAAGCAAGTCACGTGAATTTTTAGTTTTCCAGTACATATAAGTTATGTGTATGTTTTCACTATACTGTAGTCTGTACTGGGTCTCTCATCTGTGGGGACTTCTGTCTTTGAGAAAAATAAACTTTTGTACTGTTTAAGCTACGACTGGTCTCTGTTCAGGTGGCCAAATCAATACGCTAAGTAATGCTAGCGTATTTACTCAAATTTAAATTGTGAAAGTTCACAGCCAGGCATCTTCATGTCTATAGTTATTCTCTTTCATATTGACGATCGATTACTTGATGTCAAGTCCTTGTTAGGGGAGGACAACCTCCTCCTGCCCAGATTGTAACACTTCACAAGTCACAGGTGGCCTCTGGGTCGGGCAGTGGACACCTGGATGGCTGTGACAGACAGATATCCACAACAAAGGTACCAGCAGTATTCCAACGAGGGGGCTGTTCGGGAGGTCCGGGCACAGGGTGGGTGGGGGCTCACACTGTTCTCAGCACAAAAATGGGCTCCCATATAACCCAGTGTCAGGGATAGGAGTGTAAGACTCCAGTTGACGGCGTCCACCTACCAGCCTGAGGTAGTTCTGCAGCATCTGAAGAGGGATCATAGTTGCGTAAGTCACACTACTGAGGCAGCCTTCTTGAGGACCTGTGTGAAAGAAATACACAGGAGGAAAATTGGTTCTTGTTAAATACAAATGGTCAAAACATAACAGAACCTAGCATAAAAAAACACAATACGTTGACTTATGTAGGCCGAGCTGACATTTGGCCAAAAGGCACCCGTGTACCTTTGCCATTGTGAATACACTGCAATACTTTGCACAGGCTGAGAAACAGCCCCTGCTGCCGGCTGCCAGAGAGCTCCCAGCAGCCCCCTCCCTCCCCTGGAGAGCCCACCCATCTCCTGTCAGTCATGACCAGGGCCTTCAGATCCGGGCTCCAGCACTTTAGCTGGTATCCATTCTCATTGCTGGATTCAATATTTTACTGTTCACGAGCAAATGTCATCAGAGATAATCCCAGTTCTAGCCTGGCCAGCATTAATGCACAGGTCCATTCCCAAACTCTGCCCCCCTCCCCCAAACCCCTTCTGTGTTCTGCCACTCTCTCAATATGGCATTTGAGCCTGAAAGAATTTTCTGGAATGGTCTCACACTCTTTAAAAACTTAAATACCATTCAAAAAATAAAATAAAATTTTCTTAGTTGAAACTGAATTTTTAAAGGCTCCATTCCCCAGTTTGGGAAAGACATGAATGAAATCAGTAGCCTTTTAGAATTAAAGATTGAGAAACTGAGAATTCCTATACTACTTACTGGCTGTATGAGCTTAGAGAAGAGATTCTCTGAGTCTCAATTTCTTTGTATGTACAATGAGGATAAACAGAAATACCTATCTAACTGGGCTCTTATAAGGATTCCATGAATTTATGCTTGTTCTGTAAACAACAGAGCCTAGGACATATACACTCACAGAGGATCAGCTTGTGCATAATAATCATACTGATCACACACTGCACTTGACAGCAATACAAGACATTTCTCTTCACAGGGTGTCTGCCACTCTCTTATCAGCACGTCAGTTTGTTCCTAATGAGATATGCAATCAGAATCACAGCAACCAATGATCAGGACAGACATCACCACACGTGTCAGAAACATGGCATTTGGTTTTTCCTCTCAATCACACGTTTAAAAAAATACCTAATTATTTAGCAGTCAGAGTCACATGCACGGCCTGAGGCCATGGGACAAAAACATGCAGATTCTGAGCTGCTGTCAAATAGTCACGGTGCAAACCTCAGTCTGGAATATCCTTACCTGTTAAAAGCACAGTGACCTGCTCTATTTTATTCGTTCTCATAAAGTCCCACGGGGACTGGGTAAAGCTCTGACCTGCTGACCACGGCACATTTCCTAGTTCAAAAGAATAAAATACAATGTCAAGAGAAGCTTAAAAAGTAATGACTCTTATAAGGGTCAATGTATGATCTCCTGTGTGAGAACCCTAAGGACTCCAGAGCTTAGACTGTCAGAGGCACACATGGGCTATGGAAAGGGTCACACAAGGGGTTAACTTTCTAGTACAATTTTTGTAGAAGATCAAGAGGAGCCCTTCAAACCACAGCCTTTTCCAAAGCTGTCCTTACATGGGATTGAAATAAATCTGGGAAGTGAAAATACAACCAAATATGCCTAGGGTGAAGTTTTAAAGAACAAAGCAGATTATAACCATTCATGGTTCTTCCAATGCCCGCTTCACAAAACCCAAGCGCGCTGGATGAGATAACAGGTCCTGAATGATCTGGTCTCTGTCTCCCTTTCCAACAAGTTTTTGGATCCCAGTAAAAACACGTCACTTCATGGACTCAGAATAAAGCAAACCTTTTCACAGTCCAGGGTCTCTGCTCACTCTTGCTCAAAAAGGGTCCCACTTTATAAGTGTCCACTCTAGGGAGGGATTAGCGACAAGTATGTGTTTCCATCTCTTCCCTTCCACGGATCAACTCTTAAATACCTCTTCTCAGCATGTCCCCAACACACATGCGTACTACCTGTAACTCACTGCTCCTCTGTTGCCCTTGGTCCCCTTAACCTAGTTTAGGTTATTGATACAGTAACATTACTCATATTCATACATAAATAACAATGTTACACGTTTGCCTTGTTTTATTGTGTTTTGTTTTATTGTACATCACAGATACTGTCTTATTTACCAACTGAAGGTTCCTGGCCCTGGATCGAGCAAGTCTATCAGTGCCATTTTTCCCAACAGTATTTGCTCACTTTGTGCCTGTGTCACATTTTGGTAATTCTTGCAATATTTCAAACGTTTTCATTATTATTATATCTTATAGTGATCTGTGAGCAGTATAGTGTTATAGTGATCTGTGATCTTTTTTGATGTTACAATTGCAAAAAGATTACAACTCACTGATGGCTCAAATGATGGTTAGCATTTTTTAGCAGAAGTACTTTTTAATTAAGGTATGTACATAGTGTTTTTTTTTAGACACAATGCAGTTGTACACTATAGACTGCAATATATTATAGATAACTTTTATATGCACTGAGAAACCAAAAAATTCATGTGACTTACTTTACTATGATGTTCCCTTTATTGCCATGGTGTTGAAATGAACCTGCAATATCTGAAGTATGCTTGTAACTACCAGTTATCAAGTGTCCACAGCCAGATACCTTTACCCATAAAACTCAATGATTTTTAGATCTGAAATGCTACTCGGGTGCCCCACACTTCAGGGACATGAATGAACACTGGAACTATTGGGCCTTAGCATCCATTGCTCACAGAATCCAATCTATCTGATGGTGGTGAAGACCCACTTGCCTTTGTCAGTTTCCAGATTAGCTGGATGAGGGCTGCTGATGGAGGGCCATTTCCTTCAAAACGTGGCTGTGCTGATTTCGTTTATCAGACCCCTGGGCAGAACCACACCTTAAATAACACTGCATTTTTTGCACATTGGCATATGTGTTCCTGAGAATCACTTATGACTTATTTACTTAATGCACTTATTTCATTATATAATAATTCTTTTATAATAATTATAATTAAAGATCACAACAATGATCCATAAGTTGTGAATAATTCGCTTTAAAAATTGGTGGTAATATATGTTCTGAAAGTGATTTAACATTTACCTTATACACATGAACAAAATAAAATGCTCTCTAATATAATAGACTGATACATTAATCGCATGGTGAAACTTTGCCCTTCCCTCAATCTTGACCATTCTCTTGCAACATGGTGCTGGTGACAATGTACAGGCTTTCTGATCAGACAGATAGGATATGAATCCTATCTGCTTTTCCCTTTAGCTGTGTGACCTCAGGCAAGTCATCCTGTAACTAGTTATCTGTGAAATGAGCCTGTTCTCAGGACATACTGAGGTCTGTATATACAACACCCTGCCCAGTTCTGACATCACAGGAGGTTCCCCATCGATGTCAGTTCTCCTAGTTCAACAGGAAAGAAACTAACCAGGGACAGCTAACATTTATAGTACACTTACTATGCTCACAAGAAAGCAAACCTTATCTTTTTAAGTTCTTTGGAGTCCTACCAAACAGAATTAACCAATTATCATTTTAACTCATCCCAAGTGGGAGCTTTCACTACATCTTCATTAAAGTGCTTCTTCTGACTCTAGACTTCATTAGGCCTCCCGTCCGAAGGTGAGGGTGAGTGTTAATGTACTAACACATCTCTGGCACAGCTCAAGTTCAAATCTGGAGCTGTCTTCAGAGCTTGTGCATTAGCAAGCAGCTGCAATGTGGTGAGTTTCTTGCATTTATCAAAATAGCAAGTGCAATCACAAAGCCTCATCAAGGGCTTTCATGTTCTTTACTCTCTGGGCATTATTTGAAGCATAAAAGCATTTTTATACTAACAGGCAACATTATGTAATGGCTGCATTATGAATGCTCAAGGTTTTCAGCACCAGCAGCTGCCACAAGTGAGCTCTGAAATGTATTTAATCAATGAACTAAGTATCAGGTTATGGAACCCATAAACATAAATAAACCCAGAAATGTTAACTTTCCCTTCATTGCAGGATGGCTGATACCTAACGTGATGGATCGCACACTGCTTGCACCGAGGCCAATGCTGGAGTCGGCGGTGCTATTAAACGTCACGTCTTCCAGACTCCACCATCCATCAGAAGAGATTGCTTGGAAATGATTTGTCAGAGCTTGACTCACTGCTTTTGAAAAATCATCCCATGATGTCTGTTTGCGGATATTTAAAGCACATATTGTGTTTTCACATTCAAAGTCATCGGAACCATAGTTGCCTGATTGAATCTCACCCACTGAAATCCTTAAGGGTATTTTAAGAGCATCTGTTGGAACAATATAAGAGTTAGGGAAAAAAAAATCTTTGACAAAAAATGAAACCAGCAAAAATCTTACATAAAATAAACAGATATAAACATTAAAAAAAACAAACCAAAGGGCAGCCATTCTATTTCTTTAAATGATGTCAATTGCATATTCTTCCACTGGAGTAAAGCTTGGTCTCCCAATCTCTTCAGTTTTTTTTTTTTTGGAACCACATTGTTTGAACTGTTCGTCTTTCCTTGTTTCTCTGTATTCTACTTCATTGATTCTTTCCCTTCGGCAAGATTCTCAAATTCTTTCCCCTCAAATCTGGGAAAACCAGAACCCTCTCTTGGCCTCAACTCTCTATACTGCCCCTTCCTCCTCACCTTCTTTGATAACATAATACAGGCAAGAAACAGCTGTATAGGTCTGTGCACTTAGGATAGTGGCTTCAGACTCATACAGACCTTGGTCTGGGCCTCAGGGTTAGCCATCTCTTAAGTACTTGGTAAATTTCCTCAATCTCTCTATATCACAATTTCTTCTAAAAAATGGAAGAAATGTACAACTGAGCTGTTAGGCAGAGTAAATGAACTCATGTTTATAAGGGACTTAACACGCTCTTTGTTTAACACATCTGTTCACACACTATCTTACAAGTACTAGTAAGTACTTGATAAATGTCAACAGTGCAGTAGAAACTTTTACAACAATCCTTCCAATCTCTCTGTGACACCAACTGACTGAGGCCCCACCCAGGTGGGCAGCACCCCATGTATTTCTGTTCTCATGAACCGAACTGTATGCTTACCAAGAGCCACTTGAGTTTAGCCCCAAATCTTCTATGTCTGTGGAACTCATGACAATAATTAGTAAATTAAATGTTCCAGACACTGATGAAATGAGTTACTATTCCCATGAAAATTAAGTTGAACACTTGAGAGTCACTGAACAAAGGAGCTGCTATAAAAAGTCATCTAATGAGATATGGATGAGACAAGTAGATAAAATTAGAAAAAAAAAGCTGAATTATCTCTAGACAGATACTGCCTTTAGTTTGCTTCATAAATATGTTTAAATCTCCGAACACTAGAAACCGCAGACAAAGCATTAAAGGTGTGGTTTGTTCAAACAAGAACATGAAGAGCTTCAATGAGCAGAACCATACTAATAGAAAGACCTTCACCTAAAAGTGGATGAAAGCAGAAGCGGGTGTGTTTTAAAATAAAACGTTTGAAAATCTGTTATTTTTATGATTCCTTCCTTAAACTGACTTTTTTCCCCATTAACTGACTTGCTACTAGATTATTTTATTTTCAGTCTTCATGTTACCTACCAGCAACTCCTGACACAACCGATCTCTCTCTGCTCTCTGACACATGCCTGGATTTCCTCGTACCCCAGTGGTCACTCTCTCATGCTGTTCCTTTGCTGGTCCCTCCCCTCTTTCCAGATTTCATGATGATAGAGTATTGCAAGGCTCATTTCTCTCATTTTTTCTATCTGTGTTCACTTCTGTCATGACCTCATCCAGTCCCACGACTTTAAATATCATCTATAGATTGCTGACTGTCAGATTTATATATCCAGCTCATACTCATCTCCAGAATTCTTGCTGACTTGACATCAACCTAGACATCCTAACAGACATCTCAAATTCACAGATTCAAAACATAACTCCTGATCTTCCTTAGTGAAATATGCCTCCCCAACAGCCTCCCCTTGACAGGTGACGGCCACTCCATCCTGCCAGTTGCTTGGGCTGAAAACCTCGGAGTTACCCACGAATCCCTCTCTCCTCCAGACCTCATAACCGGCCCTCCAGTAGGTTCTGTTGGCTCTATCCTTCAGCTATATCCAGAACCCAGACTTCCAAGTCTACTGCAATCCGGATTGAGCCGTCACTATTGTCTCTCACCTGGAACTCTACATTGACGGTGTACCAAGTCTCCCAGATTCTACCTGTGACTTCCCAGTCTATTTCTGACAAAGCAGCCAGAGGTACTTGTAAAATGTTCATCAGATCCTGTCACTCCTAAGCTCAATCACTGAAACAGCGACCTGCAGTCCCTACGATGGCCTACAAATTCCAGTAAGATCCGGCCTCCACTCCTCACCCCTCCTATAACTTCTCAGACCTGTTTCCTAGTTTTTGCCCCTTGCTCATTCTAACCCAGTCACTCCGACTTGCACGTGCTTCCTCAGACACAACAGGTATATCTCTACCTGGCAGGGCCTCTGTCCACTTGATGCTCTGCCTGGAAGGTTCTTACCTGTGGTATCTACATAGATGTCCTCCTTGCCTCCTTCAAGTGTTTGCTCAGATGTCTTACCAGTAAGGCTACCCTGTCTATCATTTAAAAAACTGAAACCCAATTCCCACTTAGTCTTTTCCTCAGCACATCCTACCAGCTCACATATCATATAATGAATTACTATGGTTATTGTTCACTTTCTGCCTCTTAACGTTAGAATGCGAACTCCAAACTACTGATAGAGCTAGCTGATTGAATGCATTGAGCAATAACCTTGATACAAGAGGTCATAATATTTCATGTGATCAGCACTCTATATTCATAAACCCACAAGTGAATCTTTCATAAAATGTGCTGAGTAATATACACTCTTAAAGCTGGAAGGTACCCAAAATATTATCAGTTATCTTTATAGACAGGTAGGCAATCAGACATTGAGAGATAACTGACTTGCCTACATTCATACGATCAGCTAACAGCAAACTACTCAGCCATGATTTCTCACACCCTCCTAGTCTCATGTCTAGAAAGACAAAGTAAATCAGAAGAAAAGACTAATAGTTCTTTAAATACTGTCCAAGGTCAGTAAAATACAAGGAAGATCTATCACCATTTGAATAACTAATTCTGTAAAAAGCCATTTTACATGGAAAAATATAATTACCACATTAAGTGTTTTCCAGTAGTTAGGGTTCAAAGAAGGTTAAGAAGAGAATGAAAACACTGGAGTCACATTACTATTTTCCTCACAGTCCTGGAAGCCCTAGCAGCGTGGACGCAGGATGAACAAGAGGCTGCAGACGGCACTCACTCAGATTCTCCAGCAGATGCTTGCAGTCATCGGTGGCGACATCGTGCGCAGTCCGGTTACACTTATCTCTTCTTTCTGGCTCGAGCCCTCCATGCCTACACAGGACTTCTAGGCAGTTCTGTAAAGACAAGAGCTCTATTACCCCATGTCCAAGTGAATATCTCAAGTGAAAAATCCAAGGGAACATTTAGTTGCCTGCAGCAAGCAAATCAGGAATTCTCAGCTAGAAATCTTACTTCTCTTCCAAATATACAGATTAAACAGTGTCTCCAAATGAAAAGCAAAAAGTACTTCATTCAAATGTGATTCACAGACTCAAAACGTCACTCCACAGAACAGCCTCTTAGGTTTCAAGGGAAAAAAAAAAAGTTAGTTTACTAATCACTCAGTTTGCAGAGTGAAATTAAGGGGGAAAAAGGACTTCAGCAGACAGTATCCTTTTATGGTAATTTGGCAACATACAGCAAAAAGATTTCTGCTGCACCCGGACGTCCCTTGCTGTCTTCTAGACGATGCACTGCTCTCCTAGAAATGCAAGCGCAGGGCTCCAGTTTCAACAATTCTGCCCCAGAGTTTTTGTAAACACATTTATATTTAAGATCTTATGCTGTCCTATTTTTTTAATTTGAAAAGTATGTATGAACACCATGTTGACCGAGGTTTTAGAAAAATATTCTCGAGAGATATTGAAGCTACATGCCTTCTCTTTTTCAGTTTTTTCTTCTGTGTTGCTTCAGGAAATCTCCATTCAAAAAATATCACTAACCTATGAACTGAAAGGTCTAGTTTTCCCAAATTCTTCACTTCAAAGTGACAGACATTACATATGCAAACATTTTCAAGTAAGTCATGGCACGGCAGGGTATTACATGAGGATATTTATCAAGGAACTCTGCTATTTCAACTTTTACCACTTCATGATTTGTCTACTGATTTCCCACCAGAGTAAGTGCAAAACTGAACAAACCATTTGAAATCATGAAGAGAAACAAGCAAGCAAGCAACATCTTTCTCCTACACACACAGAGGCTTGGAGCTGACTTCCACTTCTGACAACACAGTAAACCAGGCAGTCTGAATAGCTTTTGCTAAGCTTGCTGTAAGACACCTTTTTCTGTTCTGTAAAACATACATTTTTTAATGTAAATATTTTATAGACATATAACATCTACATAAGAAGAGTACACAAGTAAGTGTGCAGCTTGAATTCTCACCGAGTGAACACACTTGCGCAGGGAGCACTGTGGAAACCTCCTTTATGTTCCATCTCAATCACTAGCCACTCTCTCCTCCCCCCAAACTAGCTACTATTATGATTTCTAAGATCAGAGACCGGTTTAGCCTGTTCATGGATTTTATATAAATAGGAATCATACTAGAGGAACATTTTTATATCTGGCTTCTTTTCATTCATAGTATCTGTAAAATCATCCATGTGTTGGGAAGAGTTATAGTTCAATTCATCCTTTTTAAAAATTACTGTGTGATATTTCATCAAATAACCAGTTAACCAGTGTACCTTATCTGTACTCTCTTGTTGGTGGACATCTGGGTTCTACTACGGACATCTTGGTATGTGTCCTGTGATGGACACACGCACACACTTCTATTGGGTTTACGGACAGAGTTGGTCTGCAGGGCCACAGGTTACACACATGTTCTACATCAGTATAGACTCCAAAGAGCTTTCAAAAGTGGCTATACCAATTTCCACTCCCACCAGGAGTACACATGAGTTCCGGTTGCTTCATATTGCCCCCAAAATGTACTTTAAATGAATTATGAGTTCACAAGGAAACACAGGAAATCCCTGAGGGTCAGAAAGAAAAACAAAGAGCAAGCTGAAACCACCAATTAAGTGAAATTTGAACAGGAAGCTACTGCTGGTTTGAGAGCAAAGCCAATCTAGGGAATATTTTTGGCTGCTGGGGGGATGGGAGGCTAGGCCTTCAGACCTGCAAAATGGAGGAGTTAAGCCAGAGGACCCCTGAATGAAGAAAAATTTGTCTGCCTGCAAAGGAGCTGGTTAGGACACTGGCTTCTCACTGCCCCTGCTCTCCTGGTTGGTTGGAGGGCTCTCCTCTAATAATTGCAATCAAGGCCTGGCGTTCAGGTTTAAAAATGTCACTAAGCAAAGAAATGAACTGAAAACTAAGTCAAATACACAAATAACAGTTCTTATCAAATTGTTATTACCTCATTTGCATAAAACCAGTAAATTCAGAAGATGGTTAAAAAAAAGTAACTCATGAAAGCATTAAGTAGAATACGTTTCTGAGCAAGCGGTCTAGACGAATGAGTTTAATTCAAACTGCTATTCACTATGATCCAGATACATCTGCCAGAGCAGAGACTTCAGACAGCAGTGGTTTAGGCTCCAGGTTCCACTTTCATTCACATCCCCATTGCCAGAACTTGGGGGGATGGCCACGGTTACCCGCGGTGGAGGCTGGAGGAGGTCGTCTCTATTTAGGGTGGTCCTGAGCCCCCCAGCTGAACCCCACAGAGGATGGGTAGAGAGATGTTGAGGGACAAGCAGCCACCTCTGCCATGGGCCTTTAAGGAGAGCAGGGAAGCAAGGTACCAGTCCCAGAGAGAGTAAGCAGAAACCTCAAGTCCAAAGAGCTCGAGATAAGCTCCAAGTCAGGGCAGGGAGCTGAGAGCCTGACACTGGCAGAGGGGGTGAGAGAGAAGGCAGACTGCAGATGCACGGCTCAGGTCCAGCACAGGTGCTACAAACAACCTGGGGGTGCCAGGGTGCCCGCTGCTTTGCAGAGCAGGGGAGATGGCGGCTATCACAATGGGAAATGGCAGCATAAGAGAGCAGGGAGACTTTGGTGGGTGTGGCCAAAGATGAAGACAACCAGAGTCAGCTGTGAAGGGCTGGCTGCTAGGGAGCACGGGTGCTTCTCCACAGGCAGGAGGACACATTTAGGTAGGTAAGTACCACGAGCATCTCAGTTCTGAAAACCAACTGGTGTGTTTGGAAGACATACTGAAAAAGTGGGCGACAGAAATGAGACCAATTAAGGAAGAATGGTAATAATAGTCCATTCACTTGCTGATTCAGCCAACATTTAGTGCCTGTGGGCCAGAGACACTGCTAAGCACAATATATACAATGATGAAAAGTGCTATTTTGGAGGAGGTGGAAAGGGAGAGAGGCCTGCAAATCATCACTGTAAAGAGCAAGTTCCCTAAGTGCAGTGTGGAGAGGTGCCCTGGGATCAACTAACTCCTGGAAGCCAGACTTAAGCGGAGGTGTCTTCCAGGCAGGGAAGGGTCAGGACAGAAGAGGCCACGGAGGTGATGGGAACAGCATCTGCAAAGGCAGGGAGAGGAGAGAGAGCACAGGAGCCAGCAGGGCACAGCCAGAGCACAGACGGCATGAGGGAAGGAGACAGGAAGAGAGCCTGTGCAGGCGGACTGAGGCCTGAGCTGGAAGGGCCTTCTCTGTCACGATAAAGGTCTGGCACTTATCCTGGAAGTGACAGAGCCTTGGAAAGACGAAGGTAAATTACACGAGCAACTTCCTCTGTTAGAAAGGCCCTTCTCAAGTCACCGCGAAGGAGCTGGAGAGACTGAAGATGAGGAGCCCTTGGCAGGGCCGACACGAGTCCAGACAGCAGATGATAAGGCCTCCCTAAGGGACATTCTGGAATGAGTGTTTTAAAAAAACTAGCCTTCCCTTTGTTCACACACTCATTGACAAGGGAATAAAATCTGGAGTTCTATCAGTCATTTGGATTAAGTTAGTAAGATGGAACAAGTAAACGCAAATGTCAGCGATGTTACTGGGTTAAGAGAGGAGGAACTAGAGATGGGCAGATGGGCCAAGGGGACATAAATCTGAGAGTCCAAGATGCCCCTCATGGAGTTGTCTGGTGGAAGCAGAAATGAATATAGCCATCAACAGGGTTACTATAGGATTGTCTAAACTGGGACATTTTAAAGAGTAAAAGGAGTAGTATTGATAATTATATTAAAATGACAGGCATACACAAGGACTGCACTGGGCCAACTGAGAAATTTGTTCCTCAGTTTACCAAGGAGATGTCCTGTAAACTGTGGGTCTCCTGGATAAGGCCTTCCTGGCTGGATTCAGGACATGGTTAGGTGGACAAGAGAGAAGATTTTTGGAATCTCTAAAGATTATATTCTGGGGCCAACAAGATTATTCAAGGGGGAGAGTATTGAACGAGAGGAGAGAGAGGGCCAAAACCACATTCACTCGGCTCAAAGCTAAGAATGCATCAGTCAGTCCACAATCCTAACACAATGCCAACAATAGCTTGAAGATGATGACGAGACTGACCAGGGGACAGTGGGTCTGCCTAGAGAGGACCTCCAGGGTGGTGGAAATAAAGGGCTGGAAGACAGGTAAAAAGCCAGGCGTGAGATCTGCGTTTAGGATTAGTGATTGTAGAAGCCATAGTTAAAGCTGAAAGACTGGATAAGCTCTAAAAGATAGGACAAGGCAGCTGGGAATGGAGCTTAGGAGTTGCTTAGGCTTAAAAAAAAAAAAAAAAAAAAAAAGGGGGGAAAAGCCAGAAAAACAAAGAGAAAGCCAAGTCATCAAATTCAAAGGGGACGCAAGGAAGGGGCAGTGTTCTGGACACTGAGGGTTCACGTTAGAGCCAACATGCTCAACAACCCAGAGGCAAGAGTGAGAGCACGAGTGCCGGGGAGCCGCTGAGAACTATCTTCTGCTGCTGTGCTAAAAAACACACACAGTTTCCCAAATAAAGGATCTCTTTGTAGGAGAGCTTCAACAACAAGATGCTCCAGTCCAGACACTCTCCCTAGTATGTTTCTGTGGCAGAAACTTGACATGTCAAAGGTCTCATGACAGAACACAGAGTTTCACTTAAGAAACTCTTCTGTCTAGTCACACCAAGTGATGAAAAAAAGTTTATCCTCGGTGATTAGCTCAGCTGCGAAGCAGTAACTGACCAGTTTTAGAGAGGGCTACTCCTATTACCAAATGCTAAATGGTAATTTGCATATATTGCTTAACCATTGGGAAAAAGACCAAGAACTAAGTGGAAAAGGCACTGATTTGGGAATCCGATCTTCTATGAATTGACCTTGGGAAATCAGTTACGCTATTTCCCCAAACTTAATCGTTTCATCTGTAAGACAAGAGGGTTGGACTAGATGACTTATGTGTATTCAAGCTCTTGAAATCTCACTTTTTTAAATTGAAAAACATGTGGAAACTGAAGTCGTCTTATTGGGTAACAATGGTACTAGGACCTTATGTAAATTGGACCCATACACACTACTGTAGAGAGAAAAAAACGTCATCTTTTCAGCTCTGCTTGTGGTCTGTATAGAATCTTTTCACCCACACAATGATTAATTCAGAATTGTAATTAATTTTTTCAGAAATCTGGTCTTAGTGACTTAGTTGTGAACAGATTACCTCTTGGAGAACTATCTCAGCCAGGATATAAGCACTGTATTAAACAAAGGATGCAAAAATATTTTCCAGTGCCCTTGACTAGGAAGGCAGGCCGTGTGGGATCATTTGAAGACTAATGAAACCAGGCAATCTGGGCTTCATTCCCAGCTTCTATCTATTAATCCCTCCAGGGTTTAAATGTCCCAATCATAAAATGATGAGGTTAGATTAAAAGATGAAGTATCCAACTCCAGGGCAAAACAAATCTATTATTTTAATCTTTTATTTTATTTTGAAGCGTGTGGATGTTGTGAGTCACTCCCACTTTTTAAAATCTCTCTTCTTTTTCAAAATTCATCTTATGCTTCTTAAGAGAATACTGGGAGAGTCAGATTACATGTGACAAAGAGGTCCTATTTCCCTTTACTCAACAAAAGAGCATCCACAAAGCCAGGGTCCTAGGAAGCCACGAAGATCCCATTCTTGATTATAAAAAACATTAGGACTAATGAGAAGTTCATAATTAAAGGGAGGAAGGTATAGCTCGAGTGGTAGAGTGCATGCTTAATATGCATAAGGTCCTGGGTTCAATCCCCAATACCTCCTCCAAAAAGAAATAAACATAATTAACCCTCCCCAAAACAAACAAAACAAAAAAAGCATAATTATGGAGCTGAGTAGCAACACAACCCCCCCCCGCCCCCTGCTGGGTAGCTCCTCGTGGAGAGCGGGTTCCTCTCCCTGCCTAGCACCAGAGGGTGAGCAGCTAAACATTCAGATCAGTGATGCTCAGGTTTTGTTTTTTGTTTTGCCTTTTTTAATGTATATTTTTTAATCTTCAGGATGAGTGCACGCACAGCCCACTCCTGTCAGTAATATCTTGCATTATACTCAGATTTTCTTGGGCAGCGGGGAGGTAGGTTGAAAACTACCCCTTCTATGTACCTTTCCACCATCAAATGAGATTCACTGTCTTAGATTAAGGATGTGTTTTCAAATTTAAGCTTTTCATATTTCCCATCCTTGTCTCCCAAACACTTTTATGTCAAATGTCACTGCATCCCAATCAAATCAGTACACATATATATATCAAGTCCACAGAATTTCTGTATTTTTTTTTAAGGGTAAAATGGGAGCAAACTACTACTAACAAGCAGTTCCTCCACGCTGAATTGCATCATGCCTTTTTCTCACTTGTTTAAAAGAAAAAAAAAAAAACCAAAGTCCAAAATGAACAGCTTCTGCTCTAGAATATAACAGGAAGTTACCCAACCAGGAGCTCCAAACGCCTATTTCTAGCTATTCCCATATATCTCCATCTGGATGAGCGCATCCCAGCAGTAAACTCCGCATGCCTGAGCCCACATTCTGTCTTCTTGGTCACAAGGACACCTCTCCTCTCCTCCTTCTGGAAACGTCACAATGATCCTTCTCTTAGGCTCCCTCATTTCCTGCATCGGATCTGCCTTCAATTCTCAGACGCGGCTGTCTGTGACCTCTCCTCTCCAGTTATTGCTACGACTCTCATCATCTCTCACCTAGTCTCTTCCCCTGCCACCGATGTTTTCATAACCCCAAGTCTTCTAAATATTATTGCTAAACCAACCAATTTAAACTAGAGAGCTGATGATTCTGCTCCTTTGTGCAGAAGCTTTTGATGGCTTTATTCTGACTAATAAGTAAAGCTCAAACTTCTGCACATGTCACCAAAAGCCCAGGCCGAGCTGGGGACCCCCTGTCTGGTCTCACCTCTCACTCCTCTTCACCAGCTCAGCCGCAGCTGTTGCCCCTCCCGACTCCCAGTCTCTGTTCCTCCTGCACCATCTCAACCACTCTCCCCTCTCAGTGATAAGTGGCCAATGTAACCTGTCCTGCAGGGCCCAAATCATTTCCATCTCCTCTGGAACGAGCCATTTCTGAGCCTAGTATTGCACAACACTGCTCTCTGAAATAAGTGCATTCTCTCTTCCCCGCAAAAAAACCCAAAATTTACATTTTTGTACCATACCGACCACATGTCTATTACCCTTGTTTTAATTTTTTGTGCCTCTCTACCCACCACTTGTCTTGCATCCTAAACCCTTGCCTTGAACTAACAGTTACCTAGTCGCATAAATGATTCCTGTGAATATTAGTTTACACAGTGCCTGGTACTCAGGAGCTTCCTGATAGCTGTTCACAGCTGAAGCAGTATTACTGCTAAAGAGATTTAAATAGAAAAAGAAGCAAGAATGAATGGCTTACTATTTCATATTATTTCCTTAATAATCAGAATCTTTCTCTCCTCGAACTGATGAGTGAAATTTAGAGCTCCCTCGTCCACATCGGTGAGACAGCCCAGGCGGTGCTGACAGAGGGAGTTCCCGGTCCAGGGCACGTGTGCTGGAATCCTGGCCTTCCCTCTAATAGCACGGCCTTGGTACTGAGTCCAACAATCCAGGGGACTCAAGACCCACTTTCTCCTCCTAACTTCACATGAGATACAGTGTCTGGAATTACTCCCACGTTTGTCAACAAACTCCAAACTGATTTTTACAGTAAGTTTCATATACGCTTGAACACAAATACCTGCTGGACAGAGAAAAGCCTGTTCGTATTGGTAGCAATGGTATTGCTCAGTCTCCAATTATTCAAGTGAAATACACTCAGTCAATAGCAGACAACTTTGCCATTCATCACATTACCACTGTGTAATGCGGCCTGCTGCTGCTGGACGCACCTTAAAACCTTTCGAAGCAGCAATATGGGCAGCAGTCCAGCCTTCGCTGTCGGCGTGGTTGATGAGGTCTGCAGAAACAACAGGCATGGATGTGCCGCCACCACTCTCTTCTCCCCGATCCAAGTCAAAGACGCCTGATTCAGGCTCCTTGTGCAACACGTTTCCACGGGTGGGTACCCCATGGTACATAAGAAGCTTGAGGCTGTCCACGTTACCAGCATCCACAGCTGCATGAACTGGTGTCCAGCCATCCTGAAAATAAAACAACCAAGGGGGAAAGGGTTGATTACAACATTAATGCTGAGAACAGTGTTATTGAAAGTTCACCTCTAAATGTTCTTGGGCATGGACCACTGAGCTGAGGAAAGCAGGCATTCTGACCCTGAGTGTCACTGATCAACTAAGTTCTCAGACCTCTGTCAATTATTGTATTTTCCACTGCTATGACTCATGTTCGCTACTTTGTAAGAATTTCCTCTTAAGAGTTGACCATTTGGAGGAAACAGATACTGCCCAGGCTAGTAACTAAGTATTATCTATGGTAAAACAAAATCTCAAATTAATATTATGAAAGAGAGTGAACTTTAGCATAAAAATTTTTTTAAATTTATGTTCAAGAATAATGTTATTAGTATGGTACTAAATGAATGCTGTTATAAGCCAGTTTTACTTACAGGGCAGAGTCCTAACTCTAGTGATCTTAAAATTTTATGCCACTCATTCCAGAAGGAAAGATTTTAGATGACAGGGAAAATGAAGACATATAGAAAAAACACAAATAACTTCATGAAATATATGGGGCCCTCTATGGAGTGCTCTCTGATTGCCAACTGGATATTGATAAATCAAGCTTCAAACATGTTCCAGCTGAAATGACTGGCCCCATTCTCTAGAATTTATTACTGTGAAGCCTCAATCATCCACTTAGAGCAGACTCAGGACTCTTCAAGGGCAGTGCTTCTCAAAGTGTGATCCACTAACCGGCAGCAGTAAGTCACCTGTAAGCTGTTAGAAATGCAAATTGTTGAGCCTCGTTCCAAACCTACTGAATCAGAAACTCAGGCACGGAGGTGAGGTCCGGCAATCTGTTTTAGTAGCCCTCTGGGTGAATCTGATGCACTGAAGTTTGACAAACACTATTCCAGGAAAAACCTTGATGCCCTGTGTAGTCTGTCATTTTTATCTCGAGATAGGTCTGCCTTCTACTCAGGTATCCGTCTTCCTCAGATTTTTAAGACTTTCATACAAGAACTGACAATTATTTAGGTGATATGTATTTTGGCTTTGTTTTATTTTCCCTTTGGCATATTTTTTATTTGGCATTTCATATTGCTATACTAAATATTTTCCAGTGAGTTACAAATACAGTACACTCTAAAAAAATAACGGGGTAGAAGACAGTGAGAAAAACAGACAATAAATGGCAACAATCTACATTTAGACTAGTCATACGATTATTGCTAAAGCTGTCCCTGAATGATGGGGATTCTGTCTGGCTCTTTACCTCCTACCAAGGGAGTTGACTTGGCTTAAGACAAGACCAAGGCTGGGCAGTAACTGGAAGACCATATAGTCCCAAGGCACGCCCCAGTCAGGCTGAATGTTTCACACCTTGTTCTTTGGTTCTTTGTTGGGCTGTGGATACTTTTACTTGGGTATCATATCAGCCTTACTTGGGCACTCGGGTGTGAGTGCCCCCGACCTCCCCTAATTTATATGACAAAGGCCATGCAGTCAGTTCTGAAAAACTTGAAGTCTTTCATTTTCCTTTGATTTCTTATTAAAAGCCATGAGAAATAATTAATTATTCCCTCAAGACCCTTCATCAGTTATGCTCTTTATCTCTGTACGTCTAACAACTTCATTCAAGCTTATCAACAACTAGCTTGAGAGCACAGATTTCTGTGTCTTCTAACTTATAGGATGTGACCCAAATTTCTATGTTTCACTTCTTATTTTTCATTCAGATAATGATGTAAAATTCATTCCTTTTTCATATGTAAGGTAGAATTTTGTAATGAACATATACAACACCATAGATTTCTTAAATAAAATATATAAAGCAACAGGAATAAATATAACACTGGACCATTTTCTCAGATTTTCAAAAATAAATAGGAAATTAAAAAAAAAACCCTTTAGCAATAGGACTCAATGGACAGTGTTTATATCTAGCTTATAATACACCTCTGGTTATACTACTAATTGTTGGTTTTCTTTTGAGAAATTACTTAAGAAAACCCAGGATCTAAGAGTGACCTTAAAATAGATAATGCACCTTTTTATCCTAGGAAATTTTAAGGGTGTTTCCTGTGAAATGGATGCACAGTATAGTCAACTCTCTATTCATAGAAGAGATTCAAGGTTCTGATAACCTTTGGAGATTAAAATGTCTATACTTGTATTTTATCAGGAATATGTTGAAGGGTAGTAATTATTACACTTCTAACATTCTGGGAATCTGCAAGAAAAAAAAAAAATTCCTGAGCCCAGCCCAGTGAAGAGCAGATTATGATGGAAGCTCCTTAACTCCTCCAGCCCTTGGATGGGTCCCCACTGGAGAAGGCATCTCAGTGTGCGAAGGGCTGATTTCTCCATCCTCAGGTCTATCACGACAGACTGATGAAGACAGATTTGGGGGGGTTAATTGAAAAGCTTGTTTCAAATTCATTTCTGCGTGGCTGAGCCGGAGGTATTATCCAAAGACTCTTCTGAGGATCAGACTCGAAATTTCTTCCTCTGCTAAGTCTTTGACTTCACTCTGCATCCTGCACAGGTGCTATCAGAACTGTGTGGGACAGAGCCAACAGCTACCTCTGCCTGTCAGGTTTCACATGGATTTTCACATGCAGTGCTTCAAGTCCTGAGGCACGTTAGACAATGACCCTGAACTCTGTGAGGTGCTGCACAATCTGAGCAACAACAAACATCAGTTCTCAGAGGAAAAGTGATCACCAGCAACCCTCCTCTAAGTGCTGGCAATGGGTAAGCTCTTGTCACAAAATTTGCTTCTGTTTCCACATGTTATAAGTGACGGTGGACGATGATGATGACCTCGGTGACAGCTGACCTTTGCTGACTGCTTACAATTCCAGGCCCTGCACCAACTATCTTAAAAAGATAGGCTAATGAACAAGCTTTACATGATCAGATACTCAGAGGCCAAACAATGTCCTTACCCAATATCCTCATAGCAGGACAAAACAAAGCAACCTCTATTTTAACCTATTTCATTTTTCTAGCAGTAGAGTTCGTGAACACATTGTAAGTTATAGGACAAAACCCAAGACAGGTACTCACTCTGGTTTTTACACTTCGGTCAGTTCCAGCTTCCAACAAGAGTTTAATACATTCTTTATTTCCATTTTTACAGGCCAGGTATAGAGGTGTCTGTCCTCCATCAGCAGCATGATTAATATTAGCATCATATGCAATTAGTAATTCTACACACCTAAACACAAGATTATGACTGATTACATACAAACTGGGTTTGATTTCTAAAGTACCACCTGACCAAGATATTACACAGAGAAAATGCTAGAGCTATGTCGCATATTTACAGCACTTACTATAGACATGTATACACACACAAATACCAATTGTTGGTCTTATTATATGGATACTATTTTTAACAAGCCTAGAAGATGTATTTTAATCACTCCCATGAAAATTTAACACAGCAGCTCTGATCAAGTGTGAATACCTGGCTTATGACACTTCTCTGTAACCAGCTTATAAAAGTGCAGTCTTTGGAATATGTTTAACTGTGCTTGACATATACATTATTTGTGGTTCAAAATAGTTTGAACCTTGAAAAAAAAGTCAGGCTGCTGAGTCATTCTGCGATTTTCACTTGAGAAAATAATTATAAATAGCTCAGACAGCAGGGCACCATGTGCCTCCACTATAAAAGGCAGCGCAGAGAGAGAGAGAAAAGGGCTGTTTTGGGGAGAAAAGACAGCAGAGGCTGTCCTGTCTCAAGTGGGGCTAGTTTACAAGGAAAAAGACACAGCTAAGCAGAAACACATTGCCCTGAGAATCAAGAAGGACAGAAAGGAGGTAAATTCAAGACTTCATGGCACTTAGGAGCTAGCTTCATTTTTTGCAAAATGAGATAAAATAAACTTAGAAAAGAGGGCTTAAATCAATCAGATTAAGAAAATTCACATCTTCGTTTTTCTGCTTGGATGCATGTTTTTTCTTGGCTTTCCTTGGCGATATTTGGTTTTTTTATACATATTTTAAAACTAAGTTGCATACTAATGTGCATACCTAATCCTGTTTAAATTAATCAAGCCTATGGCTTTCCCCAGAGCTCTCCCTTTTTGCAAGGCCATCCAGGCCTCCATTCCCATGACTGTTACACTATCCAAGCAAGTGGCCCTACAGATTGCCTGATGAAGTAAAAATAAAAGTTAAAGTCGAGCCCAGAAGGAGAATCTCTCTTGGAGGACTTAGGATACATGCAAAAAGTAAGCAAGATCAGTAGCTCAGGTCCTCAATAATAAATTCAATGTGATGAGATATGTGTTAGACATGCAGAAAAAAAAAAAAGTCTACTTTAAGGATGTACTTCGAATTTTTAAAAATTTACATTTATGACTAACAACATTATTGTAAAACTTAAAACCCATATTTCAAGAATTCTGAGATTTGTTAAAGGAAATATTTCTATTGGGATGGTAAGAAAAAAGGCTGAAACAGCTTTCATTCCCCACAGCCTGTCATCTCAGCACAGGCAGAGAAAGCAATTTTGCTATATTCCAGCTTATTATTATAATATGACTTGATTTTAAAACGTTGTCTACATTCAACTGACTTATTAAGCTACTGAAGAAATCACTGCTAAACTTACGCATATTTTAATTGACAGGCTCTTTTCAGTTTTGTGCTCTAATTTCTTTCAGTATGAAAGTCCTTGCTTCAGTTTTTTAAAAAATGATAAAACAAGGTGAATAACTGGGATTTAATACTGAATAAATTGCCAGTAGGAAGTTAAGGTTATTACAAATAATACATTAAGGCCATCACACATAAAAAGGCTTTTTTTTGTGTTGCGGTGGTAGAGAATAGTGAACAATGACGTGTTCAAGGCTATTATATAATCACGCATACAGTCGCCGTCCCAAGCTGCAGGTTTCACACCTACAGATTCAACCAACCCCGGGTGGAAAATGTCTGGAAAAGAATTCTCAGAAGTTCTAAAAAGTGAAACGAATTTGTTGCATGCTCACAACTATTTACATAGCATTTACATGGTACGAGGTATTATAAGTAATCTAGAGGTGATTTAAAGTATATCGGAGGATGTGCGTAGGTTACATGCAGATACTGCACCATTTTACATAAGGGATTTGAGTGTCCTCGGAATTTGGTATCCGTAGGAGGTCCTGGAATCAATCCCCCATGGGTAGGAGGAACGACTTCACGCTGACATACTGAAAATAATCTCCTTCAGAAGCAAGTTCATTCACATAAGGTTTGGAAACAGCGTTATTTCTCTTCTTCACTTCCTTCACATACAACTATTATTAAGAAGAGCAAATTTAGGATCCTGCTTTGCATTTAAATCCTCAAATACGTTTAGCTGAACATAACTGCTGACGACTCTTAAGCACTAGTTTACACATTCAGCCAGAACTAAAATATGTGTGCAAATTATAAAGAGTCTCTTCTCACAGGGGAGGGAAAAAAAAGAATTAAGAGCATCACTTACTTGAAATGTCCCTGAGCAGCTGCAGCACACAAGGGTGTGAAGCCATTTTTATCAGCAGCATTGACTTGGGCTTCTGCATTCAGCAGCAATCTCACACAGTCTATGGATTTGAATAGAAAGCCATTTTAATTCCTTGCTTAGAGTTATGATGAGCCAAACTCTATACAAGTTGTAGGCAGACACTAACCCCAAGGGACCTCTCCCATGCACAACTCATCTGACAATTCTTTCGGGGCTCATGTGAGACTTCACAACGTATTTTACAGAGAAAGCAGTCTCTTTTCCCCAGGATTGTAACACCCTAGACTCACCAACTAAAACACGATTTCTTTTTTTTTTCGGGGGGGATGGGGTGCACACAGGAAGAGCTGCTTTGTAAAGAGTTGCTGACAAGTGAAGGGATTGTCACATGTCAGGAAATGTTTTGCCAGATTTTTCCATTAGCCAATCCCAGAAAATAACATTACTGGATGGAGAACTAAATCCATTTACCCAACTGATATATCATTCTTTGTATTTAAATAGTTAAATTCTTATTTTATGGTGCTTAATTTAATCTTTAAAATGCTTTTGTGTAGTGGCCACCCTACACTTAACTCTATGAATGAGGATCAAAGAGAACCCACAGACAGTCACCAGATTCTAGCATAAATATCACCCAGACCTCATGTTCCACATGTTATTTACTCCACTGAAATTTCTCTACATTGGAGAAAATTGCCACAGTACTTTTGATGAAGCATTCAAAAATACTTTTAAAATAATGAGCTATCTTCCTAGTTCACTAGAATCTTCCATGTAGTCCACTCAGACATAGTGAAGCTCTGAAAACTTCCAAGAAAGCCACATTATCTGAATTAACTGATGATCACAGAGCCTACATAAGCAATACTGTTTGACTTTGAATTTGCCATCAAATCATCTCTCTACCTGCACCACCATGTGTTTTAGTATATTGGACTATAAGATTTGCTTTTTAAGGAACAAGATTAATTCCCTGACTTTATCGATATGTTGTTTATAGTTGTATAACTTCTTAGCTCTCTTAAAAAATTCAAATAACTATAAATTGTTCCAACTAAAGAACAATTTCAGACCCAGGACCTTCCTAACCACTAACACTTTCCCTCACTGCAGCATGCGCTAAAGCCCCAAGGCTTTGCTTTCACAGACATCAGGCATTTCTAACAGACAAATTAGAGCTATTTCATCCTGGGCAAAGTGATCACAGATGGAGGGCTTTATCCCAAATGTGCTTTACAGTTACTAGACCCCCAATTCTACATACACAATACATTTCATTATCATAAAATAAAAATAACTTCTTGCTACTCGCAAAATTTTACATTATTACAGAACGGTACAATTTGGATTTTTTAAATGTTTATAAAATCTTTAAATCATGTGAAAAATTATTTATTCTACCTGTAAGAGAAAACTGAAACCTAAATGAACCTTTTGATCATAACAATGGTTCCAAGTACTTAAACTCTCCACTCTTCTTCAAGAGGCCGATACAATGAGGTAAGATCGCACCGTCTTTACCTGTATGTCCATTCTTAGCAGCAGAATACAAGGCAGAATGGCCATCTTCACAGGAGTTATTAATGTCCAGTCCTTCTTCATTAAGCAGCATTGATAATAAAGTGACATTTCCCTGGGCAGCAGCTTGCTGAAGAAGGGTGGGCCTGCCAGCCAGGGGGGCAGGACCACCACTCATTAGCAAAGGGGTTAGGGAGGGTGACCAGCCTGTGGGTTAAAGTGACCCTAGTTAGAGAGTAGGAGCAAGGAAGAGAGACAGCTATTACCCACTCCCTTCTGAATTACACACACACAGACATATCAACACGTATCCCTAGAGGATTATGTGGTTTCTAACATTATCCATCTGTTAATATTTACTTAGCACAAATCGGTACAGTTATTTCCATCTTGTATCTGCTGCTAGTTAATTTAACATACACAGTAACAAATTATTTTTAGTTGTCAGTCTTGCACAGATTAAGTGTTAAAAAATGATGGGTTTTAGGAAACTAAGACAGCTATCTCATTTTAAAAGCTCAATTTCCTCTTCAGGATTTCAAAACAACTTGAATTTAAAAGTTACATACAAATTTCCTCAGTTTCAGTATCAACTGATTATCTTTAGGAATAAGATAGAAATAATTCTAAGAAACAGACATTTTCCTTTTTCTACAATGTTTTGGAGGTACTTAATTATAAATTTAACATAAATCATTGAGATGGACCAAATACTGTCAAGGAATCTATTTACATTCCTTGAATTCCCTTATTTGGGAAGAAAATTAATGGGCAACTAACTATTATTCAGTATCAGGAGCTAACAGAAGTACAACATATATAGAAGATACCAGCACAAATACTCAATACAAATTTTGAAGACTGTATCATCTGGCCATCTTCACAACATTTTGTACCAAAAACTTTTAATCAGCCAACAAAACAGGACACTCTACCATAAAATTTTAACAAAAGTCATATGAGTTATCATAGTTAGAGATTTCTCATCAGTATTTAGCAGCTTTAGAAGAGAATCTGTTAAGTGTATGAAGTCGGCTGCATATAGCATGGAAAATTTTCTGAATTCTTCCTTGATCAAAAGGCTGTAAAAACAGTAAAGTAAAAATGTTTATTTAACATGATATATAGGTACTTGGTGTATTTTAGGCTTAAATACAATTAAGCTTCAAAATAAGTCCTTTTTCTTTCTTCTTTATGGAGCCCCCAAAACCTCAGAATAAAGTTGGTGTGTCTATGGGGGTACACGTGCCCAACATCACTCCTGAGGTACATTTTCCATTTGGTAACAGTCTCTGTAGTAAGATACAACAGGTGGATCTTTTCTGTTCACTGCACCTTGGTATCAGGATAATATTCTAAGTACATGGGTGTTATAACATGTAATAAATTCTTATAATCGAATCTTAAGTTATTGGCCTTAAATTAGTTCCATAAATATTAAAAAGGTGCATATCAAAGTATTTCTCAGCATTTAAAAAATTCTTTGAAAAAAACAAAGCAGTTTATACAAATGAAACTAGTTTCTTACTAAAAACTGGATATTAAATCTTCAAAATCAATTATTTGGATCCATGAGTTATTTATTATATTTATTCTGTTAGACTGCAATGATGTAAAATTCAAATGCTTATGAAATTAAATATTTAATCTAAATTTTATTATATTTTCCCATTGATATTCATTAGTTCTTCTTACAAAAGTAGGATTTTTACTTCATACTTACAAGAAGGCTCCTCTCTGGTACATTTTACCTTTTGTATTTTCTTAAAAACAAACAAACAAAAAAAGCCCACAAAAATTAAATCAGTACTTATTAGAAATGGATGATAAACAGAGAAATTATAAACACCAAGGTATGAAACCTTGATTGCAAAGCAAACACAAAAGCAATTTGAAGGCATTGCACTGCAGTCCTCTATGGAGTAGATGGCAATGTGGCTCACGCTCAATCTGTCTGTCTCACCTGCCTTCCTTCCTCCCCATCTCTAATCCATCCTCCCTTCCCCCTCTCTCTTCCTCTCTCTTTCCCACCCCACCTCTGTCTCACCCCAGGGGCACCAATTCTTGATATCCTTTTAAGAGTATCAATAGGCGTATATTAAATAGTTTGCGATTCTTTTGAGTTTTGTTTTCATTCCTCTTTTTTCAATACAATTTGGGGGACTAAATATAATAAAATATAAATTATAAATATAAATATACTTTAACTGTTTTAATGGAAATATTCAATTAGGGATATAATTTCCTGGGAAACCCTATTTTTAATGCTAAGCTATCTGAAAAAACAAATATTTTATTCAAATTTTTTTCTCAATCTTTAGACCATGCAAGAGTCTTATAGTTCTATTATACAAAACTCTAGAAGAATACATATGAATTTTATTTTCTTCTTTTAAATACATTTAAAATCTTTAACAAAAGAGAAATGCTTTGTAAATACCAAGCATTCTTAAAGTTTAAATATATTTTTTTAATCTCCACTATCATTTCCAATTTTCTCCAGCACAGGCAAGCTGAAGTTGTTATAATACATCCTGCTATAACGATGGGAAAAATAAAATAAAACTTCATCATGAGACTTTAATTGTTCATTTGAAACCCCCAACAACAATAACAGTGATAATATTTAGTTAACTGGTTAAGTAACAGTTAAGTGATGAAAGACCAGACCTGCAGTCATACAGCTACTTTAATGATGTTAGAAAAAGGTCATTCAGCTTTGCATTGTCAAGTGCAAACATTAGTAAAGGTGAGCATCTTGCAGAACATGCAGTGATGAAGGGAACAGACAGAACATGCAATGGCAGAGGAGTTGAGAACAGCTTCTGGCATCAGCTTCAGAGTGTGGAGAAGGTTAATGTCATAGCTCAGTTCAATTTCGTTTTCTGATTTAGCCTTTAAGCCAATAAAACATGGAGGATAATTTTTTAAATGTATGCTTACCTAAGGAAAAAAATCTCAATCAAATTAAATAAAATGTGTCAAATAATAATTAAAACAAAACAAAACAAAACAGAAAAACATTTCCAAGGGTATGGAAACTCAGCTGCGTGGGGTGATTTCTGGTTTAGGCCTCTGTTCACCTAACAATTAAAATGTGTTCATTGGACAAGTTCAGGAGGAACAAGAAATTCTAATTCGTTTAGAATTTTAAATGTTGTTCAAAAATTTAACATTTGGCCATAAAATTGTTTTCAATTTTATGAGTGAGAGTAATTTACAACACAATTATTACAATGCTATCTTTTGTCATCACAGTTCTCCTTGGTGCTTTAATGTAATCATAATCGTTTATCATAGATTTAGGCAGACATAGAAACAGATTTTGAGAGTCTGAAAGATCATGGGATCTAATGGTTTTCTAAGGAGGGAGAGGTAGTAAACTGCTAATTGGAAAATTCAACAGGCAAGGTTAATAAATCTTTCTCGTTTGGCCCCTACTACTTTTTTGGTTCTGTGCTTTCATTTTTAGATGGAAAAGCTAATGGCTCAGAGAGAATTCGCTCTCAAGGGTAATACCTAGAAAGGGGCAGAAATGGACTAGCACTGCCTTTTTCCATTCAGTCCAGTGCTTTTTTCAGCACTGAAATTGGAACAGACATCCACCAGGTATTTGGCAGATGTGCTCTGTCCCTGTGTCCTGCCCTTACCAACCACAATGGCAATAGCGGTAGTTCACAAGATTAATGCCCATCAATGAGCCTATGATCTGGAGAGGCACAAGCTCACCCAGGCACAGGTAGGTCAAGAATCAGGATGGAGGGCACTCTGGTGCTTCCTATTTGCAACAGGGCATCTAAATCGAAAATAGAGTTGAGATCTTCTATCTCATTTGGAAAGTTTAGGTTGACCCACTTCCCTGGTTGAGCTGTACACCCCAATTATGTAACTGTAATAACACCTCCATCCCCAAATAGACTGGATGTTCGGTAAACACTTGCTGAATGACTAACAACCTCCGCTGTCTCCATTTCCCCCTCATAAACTCCATCTTCTAATCAAATGACAGAAGCTTGTTGTCCTACCACAGGTAATCCTGCAGTTCTGGGAATATTTTGGCCGAAGTGCAAAATCAGAGGACAGAAAACGAGGACCAGTTTCACAGATCTTCAGTGACTGCTATTTCTCTGCTGCCACTATTTATTCTCTCTTGTCCTCTAGACACAAGCAAGAGCCATTTTCAGAGGAGTTATAGCTCTTTTATCCCAAATTCCACTGTATCCTAGGCAGGTCTTCCTGGTGAATATATAATTGACTAGGAATTCTCGGACTTTAAAGGTTAACTTAAAGTCCTGCTGATGAACCAGTCTTCAGCCATGGATCCTGGTTTTAAAGCTTTTCCACTGAGACCAAAGGGCTCGTGTAGCTGAACCCTGGAGCACAGTGATGACCGAGGCAACTACCGACAAAGCATAAGGGTACAAAGCCAAGATGGCTTCATATTTTTTAAAAACTGACAAAGTTTATATATCCAGGAAGTGTTTTCTGTTTTATAGCCTATGCATTTATGTCAATAGCACTGCCAGGGCTCCAAACATTTTTGGAACTTGTGTTTTGCAACTGCCCTGAAACTTTATAACACGTTCTTGGATTCTCCTGAACGGTAGCAAAAATTCCTCCTTTGAGGATGTATTTAACTTGTGAGAAACAGCTAACATCATTTTAGGGCATGAGAAAGGCTGCTCAGCTCAGTAATACCATTTTGGATAAAAACTATGGAACGCTGAATGGTTGTAAAGACTTCACAAAGTACTACTGAAGTCAATTCTAAAGCAAATTTTCAATATTCTTTAAGCAACAGTATCATTGAAGCAGTAATATCACCTCTATTTACTCATCATGCATGCTGCTCGAAACTCAACACCATGCTCTTTGCACATGTTTTGATATTCAGTCCTCCCAATAGCCACCCTTCCCCTGTATGAGTAGCGTAAGCTCCATATTAAGGATGAGAAAACCTGCTCAGTTCAAGAAAAATCACCCAAAACACACAGCTGTAAATGGCATAGCCTAGATTCCAATGCAGATCCGACTGCCAGCAAAGCCCATGATGCTTCCATTTCCCAAGTCTGCCCCTTAAAATACAAATACAGCTTCTCGAGGAGCTTGATTTCAAAGAGACAACTTCGAATTGGACAAATAAGTCCTGTTTCACTGCTCCCATTACCTGGTGATTACCAAGTCAAGTGCAGTTTTTTTTATGCCCACTCTTCTTCCTAATTTTAAATATAACACTGTTCAAATCTTCCTTTATTTCTCAACAACCATCTCTGCTAATCACTAAGATCCTGTGGTAGGAGAGACTCTTGCAAAGTTTCAACAGAACTATGAGACTGTAACATTATTTTAGAGCTACATTTACTCAGTGGAAAATGAACCCAGCCATGTCAGTTAAAAGCAAAGCTTCCTCTAACACTGTAAAACAAAAGGGAAAAATTCAGTTCTTTATCGACTCTTTGTTCAAGAGTCCAGATTAAGTGACTTCATAAACCACATATGCAATGGAAACCTTCTCTAATACAGCCCACATGCTATGTTATACATCTGTGCTTAAGTGTTAGAAGATGGCAGGTCTAAACACAGTAAACCGACAGCTTTTGAGATAAACTAAATTTAGAACAGAGATGTACAAACATACACACTCTATTTTTGAGGTTAAAGAAAGTTAACACCAAACTGATACGAAACTTAGGATGTAACAATTACAGGATGCATATAATCAATTTGATAATCCGAGGGAAACTGTAGTGTTAATAGCTACATTAAAGCATTCTCTCAAATGTTATCTCAGGAGGGACAGAACTGAACATACACCGTTTGGTGATGGCTCACTTATAGCGAAGTCCTGTGAGATAAATATTTAATAAGAAGGAAGAGTCTTTCCTCCCATGGAAATGCTTCAGTCTCTCTAAATTAACGGTCTCCATGTGCTCCAAACCACTACTTTCAGGTTATTTTAAAAGAAGAAAGCACTTAGCATAACAAAACCGCAATTCATATAGCAAGATGAATCACCATACCCCGGAGCCTTTAAAGAAAAATACAAAGGAAAAAAAAGAGAGAGAGAGAAGAAACAAATAGGGGGAAAAAGTATCAAATTAAAAAAAAGTTTCAAGGCAAGTGAAGGAAACAAAGGCAAGTGACAGACAGGCCACATTCTTAAAGAAGGGTATAATATTTCAAGCCCTTTACCTGATGCTGTTACCAGGAGGCTGTCTGAGGCACCTGCTCTACAGGTGGAGGGACTAACAGGGTTTATGGAAGAACAAAAGGCAATGGTGGTGGGAATGACAAGGGAACTTTCTGAACATGCAGGTTGGTTCAGTCCAGGGGTTTCAGCAGGCCAGGCACCCACCTGAGACGTGGCCAGGGCTGAAACGGCACAGCCTGCAGGTGCCATAGTTAAATCTATGGACGGTTTTGGTGGCAGCTGAGGGGAGGAAGATTTAGGGAGAGTCTCCTCACTTATTACCCTGTTCCCTTGTGGCAAACTGGCAGGAGGCGAAGCCACAGTTTTGTTATCAGCTTTGGCCCCTGCACTGGAGGCCCTGCTGCTATCCATGATAACCTTGAGTTGGGGGTGTGGTGGAGAAGGAGTTTGGGAGAGCCCTGGCTTTTTTGGAGGGATGGGAGGAGGGTTTCCTCTGTCAACTCGTGCTACCCCGGGAGTCTTTAAGCTGGTCCGACCAACCGGGGGGTAGGTGCCAACGTCCCCCGTGGGGGACACTCCGGGCCTCGGGGGCGCTCCCGCTGGAGGGCTCGTGAATCTCGACAGGGCTTGGGTCACAGTATTCCGAGCTAGCTGTTTGGCCACTAGGTTGTCACGACTTGTAGGAGACACGTCCCGGGACGGAGGACTTTGGGTAGTGTTTCCATTTTGGTCTGGGTCATTAGCGTTGCCCTGGAATCGAAATCGAGCCGCCTGGATTCGCGGGTTCAGGCCAGGGTGCAGAGAGGCGTTGGCACACGGTGAATGTAAACTGTGCGGCGGCAGCGGCGGGGCGGGCGCGCCGCCCTGGGGAGCCTGGCCGGGCGCGTGCACGGCGGGCGGGGCGGCGGGCCCGGGGAGCGGGGCTGTGCCGCTGGTTACATCTGCGGTTGAGCCTGTGCTGGGGCCATTTTCCTCAATTCTTTTTGCACTTGGAGGCGGGGCGGTGGGCAGGGAGGAGCCCATCAAGTCACCGTGGGAAGCCTGCCTGTCGATACCCGGTCTGACCAAGGCGGCCCCGGCGCCCACATTCCCTTTCGTGGTGGCGGAAACTAGGGGGGTCCCCGCGGCGGGCTTTACAGGCACGGTCAAAGGCAGCTTCTTCACGGGGTCTGCGCTCTCTATCACTAGGTCCGTCTGGCACGCAACAGATCTTGTCATCGGTCCTTCCGTTCCCACGGATATGGAGACCAAACGCCTATCTTTTGCCTTCCGGGGGAGAGAGAGGCTGGGCTTGCTGTCATTTCCCCTTTTCAGTTGCTCAATCATCTTCTTCATCTTGTCTATCTCCTCTTTGAGGTCAGTGGTGTGTGCTTCTTCTCGGTGCAGCTTGGCACGGAGCTGTTCCCGCTCGGTGTCAAACTCAGAGAGCTGTTTTTCCATCTGCGCTTCCATTTCTGTGCTTCTTCGTTTCTCAGCGGAGAGCTCCTCTTCTAACGCACTCGTCTTTTTCTTCTCCTCTTCCAGTTTGGCCATCACCTCTTCCAGCTTCTGGGCCTCCTCTATGACTTTGCCCGAGAGCTGCTTGCACTCCTTGACCAGCATCAGGACCACGTGCTTGTTCTTGCCCCGCTCCTCCTCCAGGCGGGAGGCCAGCTTCTTGTGCTCTTGCTCAAGGGCTTGGAGCTGAAGCTTCTCCATCTCCAGCTGAAAGAAATTCACAGGACAACCCCGATTAATAGGCAGAGGATTCTTTCAGCCAAAGAAGTGGAGAGATTTTTATTAACTTTCTAACAATTACGTGGTTTGGGTTAGCTAAAAAATGCCACATTTCTGAAATGTGTTGTGCTATGACAGATATTTTAAAGACTCACTAAAATTAAAAAAGATGTAAATGGTTTTAAGAAAAAAATGTTTACATTTCAGCAGTAGAGAATTGTATTAGAGACAAATGTATTATAGGGAACTACAGAAAAGGGGAACAGTAATCTGATGCTTCTAATTACAGTTCAGAAAGGTCTGCTTTTGTAAAAACAGAACTTTGAAGAAACTGATGTTCTTTAATCCTTTTTTTAGGTTTAATGCCTTAAAATGACCAATCTTTGAGGTACGGCATAATGAAAAGCGTCAAAAACAGGACTTCAGTTAAAACTCTAAGCAAGTATACTTGCTAATTTTAATACTTAGCTTTTTAAAAACTTCTTTGCACTTATGATGGGTTGCTGTAAACATCATGTAAATCATATGTGAAAGTTTTCTGAACTTATAAGAAATATCTTCATAGACATAGAGTCAATTGTCAGTGAACCTCAAGACTGACCTCATCTACTCCTTTAATCGCTCACTTAGCTCCCATCACTCTGGTCCCCTGGTGTTTCTTGAACGGCATCTTGCTTCAGGGTCTTTGATCTTGATGCTCTGTCTAGAACTTCCAACACGACCTGCCATGTAGGGCCTCTGCACTGAGCAGCCTGTGCACCGCACCAGGGTGACCAGCTCTGGGGATGGATGGGGCCAAAATCCAGCCCTGCCTACTTACCATGCCGTCTGCCCCGGCCTGGGGCTGCACCTGCCTAGAAAGAATGGCGCCTTTTCCTTCACAAAAGGGCTCTGTCTGCTCACCAAGCCACAGGCCCCAGGATTTAGCCTTTCCAAAGCAACATTTGCCTAATTGATCAATGGAGAGAAGGAGCTTTTAAAAACCTTTGTACCACCAGATGGGGCTTTCTAATATGCACAAAAACACCCAGCAGCACAAAAGGCTGGCTCCTTATTTCCTTCAGGCCTCTGCCCAGCTGTCACCTTCACAGTGAGCCTGCCCTCACCACTCTGTGGGAAAAACAGTCCCTCCCACCCTTGTACTTTGGTTAGTACCTGCCTACTCCCACTAGAATGTGACTCCATGAGGGCAGGGGGCTGTGTCTTCTTTGTTGCTGTGTCCCCAAGACCTAGAGCGGTCTCTGGTACACAGTGGTGCTCAACAAATTGTTGACTGAATGAATGAAATTAACACAGAAACATCAAACTTCCAAACACTGATGGCCTTTCTGGGTACACAGGCCTCACAGAGGTTTGCCCAGGTTTCTCACTTCCCTCCAGGCAATGTCTGACATGAGATGCTCTCGAGGGACACAGCCCAAGCAGGGCTGCAGTAGTCAGGCTGGTCCACATGCCTTACTTTCCCCGCTAGAGAAGTGTTCCACTGGTGGTCCACAAAGGGCCTTAAGGTTCATCAAGGTTAAGGTAGACTTACCTGATTAAAGACATGGAAAGGACTCCCCCACCATCTGGCTCCCAGATGTTACATACAATTATATTCTCAGTTTTAAGTCATCAGTAACAGAGGAAGGAGATGCTTGTATGATCCATCAGTTAAGGATATTCTCCTGTTTCTCACCCTGCTGAGGAACTCCATTTCTCCATTCCCCTCATCATCAGTCACAGGGTTAGAAGGACAGACTGGCTCACTGCCCAAGGAGCAGTCAGAGATAGTACTTATTTACTTTGGGATTCTCCCTGCTTTGAAGAAGCTGCTGAATAGCATTGCAATGGATTCTATAAAGAGGTGATCAGGAATACAGGTAATTCCTCGAGAATAATTAGAGACAGATTGTTCATCTACATACACTCTATTCTACGAAATTTTGGAGGTGACGTCATAAGTAGATTAGGTAAGATTTGGGGAACAATAGTGCTGTCACATACTAGATTTATGTGTACATTTTATTCATCTGGGTGCCTCACAGAAAACTGAGCTTATTTATAGTTGAAGCACATTTAACTCTTCTAAATGCATCAAATAATAGGTTGCTATAGAAGGCATACAGAAAGTTAGAACTATTAAGAAAACATTAAATATGTTAAATATGTTTTGTATTACCACCCCCCCCATTCTTATAGCAATATAGGAAAAAGTACAAACTAGGTCAATTTTCAGCTTATTTTTAAAATGAGTTTCATTAATTTACTTCTGAAGGTGGGAAAAAAGTTGTCTGTAGAACTTGAGGGGCTACCTGCACTTCACATAACAAGTAGCTAGAGGCCAAGTTAGTGATTTCCCTGACGCCGCCCTGTTTATCAGTGTCCGAGCCTGGCACACACTCAGGGCGCCACTCATCTCAAGCTTTTCTCACCACTTCACATATGCTGTCCACGGTATTTCTTCACTATGGTCATCACACTTTATCTCTGAAATGGTAACTTTCATCTTACACTTTAGAATCAAATTAAAGAAAGGCTTCTAATAGGAGATCAACTCAACTAATCCCAAATTATTTATACAGAGAACTATACTATGATAAAAAGCTCCCATAATTCTTCTGCATCTTTGTTTTTCCATCACTTATGGCTTATAAATCCTATCTCAGACTAACATGAGTCTTCTTAATCTCACTACAGATAGCAGAGCACAGAGGAAACCACATAATTGGTGCACCTACAAACACACGGCTCCAAACTCAACTAAGCTCTGAGCCTCAATCATCAATCACTCTACCTAACTCTGTTTAGCTTCCTCACCCATTTACTACTTCAGGGGATATTTAAACCTCTGCCACTCTCCCTAATACTTCACACAACTGACTCTCAGTCTACCCTAACAGACTCTTTTATCAAGAAAATTCAGACTAACTCATTCCCTCTACATCCTGTCTCCTCCCTTAAGCCTTTTTAGAGCCTCACCAATCCAACTCTCCTCTCCTTCACTCTAAGGGAGAGAGGTATCCATCTGTTGAAGGCCAGACTTTCTTCAACAATTAACTTCATTATCTCCTGTCACCTCTGAGACTTGCTCCATCAGTGATGACACTGCTCTTTATAAATATTAAACATCCTCCTCTCTGTCAGCTCCTTCCAATCAGTATATAGACTTACTCCCATCCTTAAAAAATAATTTTTATATCAAAAAAAAATTCCTTGACTATTCTGGTCCAGAGACAACATTCTTGTGCATGAAAGAGTAAGACATACAGTACTAATTCTAATCCCAATTTCTTGGCTGTGTGAGCTTGGTTAAGTTTTCTCTCTAAAGATCCATTCTGTTTGGTTCCCTCATCTGCACAATAGAGTAATAGCAGTGATTACTGTATAGGATTACATGAGGCAACACACATAAAGCATATATACCATTGTCTCTGGTACTAAAAAATGTTAAATTTTCAACTCGTAATAACTATTTGCACTATTTTACAGTGTGCTGGTTTTACAGTGTTTTTCCTCTGAAAACACATTTAGAAACAAACACGGCTCTCGAGAACTGACCATACTAAACACATAGATGATGTTTTTATAAGTTACACAGCAATTGTAATTCAACAATACAAAGTACATCAGATAAAGCTGTGCTACCAGTAATGGTGAAACAAATCAGACTGTCTTCTCCTGCAGATAATAATGATGAACCCTTGAAAAAAAAAGTTTTTTAAAAATATAACTATTTGAAGGCTTTGGAAAGCAATAAAAGTGGTAGAAATAAGAGAGCAGTACACCCTTTCATTAGAAAGAAGCCAACAACACTGGAGGGTATTTGCCCTCGTATTTCAAGTGAGGGCAATTCCCTGTCCTGACAGCACTGGCAGCAGGAGCTGTAGCACAAAGCCCCCCTCATACCAGCTTGAGGAGTCAGAGGATGGAACTGGGGCTGCCACCATTAACCCCATCAGCATCACTGGCTGAGTCCTGAATTACACATTCGTAGGAGAGACTCTACACTGAAGGACAGAGGAGGCAGCTGAATGGCTGCGAGAATTGAGAGAACATTTCCGCTACTGCCAACTGCAAAGAGTTTGGAGTATGAATCTACCCAGGTTAACTGCTTACTAAAACAGAATACATTCGTCAGAAGGTAACAGAATCCACCGTCTCTGAACCATATCATCTATTATGTCTGGCATGCAATAAAACGTAATTGCTAAATCCTTATAGCAACATAGGAAAAGCACAAACTAGGCAATTTTTAGCTTATTTTTAAAATGAGTTTCATAATTTACTTCTGAAGGTGGGAAAAAAGTTGTCTGTAGAACTCAAAGGGTGATTTTTTGCTTGCTAGGCATGCAAAAAATAGTTTTTAAGTGATCCATTGTCAAGAGAAATGTACTCAAATAGAAACTGAGCTTAAGATGATCAATACTGGAATTAGCAGACAGGACCTTAAAGCAGCCATTTTCAAAGAAAATTTGGTCACAATGATTAAACAAAACAGGAACTTTGGCAGATGAATGGAAACTAGAAATAAATGGAAAATCTAGAATTGAAAAGTATATTATCTAAAGCGAGAAAAAAAAAGTTCACTGAATGGGTGTAATAGAAGATTTGAGAGAGGATAAATAAAAAAATGAATTTGAAAATAAAGCAAAAGAAAGGATCTGATTTCAGGAACACAGAAAAAGTGATTGAAAAATGAAGAGCACCTCAGTGACCTGTAGGATGATATAAATGGTCTAAACACCATGTAGCTGGATTTCAGGGTTGTCTCAAATCATTCATCTACGTGTTACTTTAAGATGCTAGAAGTTAAGTGAATGAATTACAAAGAAAAAAAAGAGAAGAAAGAGAGACTGGGGAAGAAAAATCAAAAAATATATATATATTAAATATTAAAAGAAAAAAAGGCCAAAAAATCCACAAATTTGGTTAAAAAACAAACCTACCAACTCAGGAAGCTCAGAAATCCCAAAGCAGAATAAATATAAAGAGAATCACACCTAGGTACGTCATAGTAAAAGTGCTGAAAACAAAGGTAAGAAATAATCTTGAAAGCAACCAGAGAAAAAGACACAGACACAGAGAAACTACAACTTAAATGATGGCTGAATCATTATCTCTAAAATATATGAAGCACAAACTGAAAGAAAGAAAGGGAGAAATAGATAAATCTGTAATAATGATCTACTCTCATAAAAAAAAATCTAGATAAAACATGAGGAAGAATATAGTAGCTCTAAATAACACTGTGAGACTCACCTGGCCTAACTGGCACTATGGAACAGAATACCCTAGAACCCCAGAAGAGACTGTCTTTTCAGAAGCACTTGCTTTGCTGAGCTATTAAAAGTCACTAAAAAATTACAAGACTAAAATCTCACAGAATATGTTCTCTGACCACAGCAGAATTAAATAATAGATAAATCACAAGATGTCAAGAACACTCTAAAATTTAAAAATAAAATATACTTCTAAGTAGTACAAACATTTAAGAAGAAATCAAGAAGGAAATCAGAATATATTTTGGGCTGATTGAAAATAAAAACACAACATATCAAAACTTGTAGGATGCAGTGAAAAGGGAGTATTTAATGGGAAGACAAGGCAGAGGATAAAGAGAAAGTTGGATCTTTTCTTGCTTACATTAGAAAAGAAGGATTGTCTCAAACCATTCATCTAAACCATTCACCTTAAGAAGCTAGGAAATGTGAAGTAAATGAATTACAAGGGAAGTAGAAGGAAAGAAGTAACAAGGGTAAGAAACAAAGGTAATGAAATAGAAGAAATAGAGAAATTAACAGGCAAAAGTTGTTTTTCATCTCTAAAAGATCACTAATATTGTTAAACATTAGAAATACAGATTAAGAAATATAGAAAAACACATAAATAACAGGAATAGAAGATGGGATATCACTGCAGAATAAATATTAAAAGGATAATAATGAAAGACTTTGTGCCAATAAATTCAGCAATTCAAATTCCTCTGTAACGCACAACTTTTAGAATTGACATAAAATGGAATAAAAGATTAAAATAGCTTTACATCTTTAAAAGGAACTGAATTCACAAATAACTTTCCCCCAAAGAAAACTCCTAATTCATATGGATTTCTAGTGATTTCTACCAAACATTAAAAAAAGAAAGCCAAATTTATATATATCCTTTCAGAAAATAGAGAAGGAAACGCTTCCAATTCATTTTATGAATCTAGAATTACTTTCATTACTAACAGTCAAGTTAGTCTTTCTGTAAATTTTAAAATACTATCACTCATGAACACAGACACAAAACTCCTTAGCAAAATACAGGTAAACCGAATCTAGCAATATTTTAAAAGCGTAATAAAAGGTGACTAATCTGAAGTTTACCTCAGGAATGCAAGATGGGTTAATATTTGAAAATCAATTGGTACAATTCATTACATTAAAAGAAAAAAGAAATAAAAAGAAATAAAAAAATAAAGAAAAAAAACTATGACCACAGCAATAGATGCAGATAAACCATTTTACAAAATTCAAAACCCATTCATGACAAAAATCACTCAACAAAGAGTAGAATGAACCTCAATGAGATAAGGAACATCTATAAAAAAGAAAGCACACCTAACATCATACTTAATGGTGAAAAAGACTGTTTTCTCCCTAAGTAAAAGAAAAGCCTCTGATGTCTGCTCTCACTACTTCTATTCGACGTTGTACTGGAGGTTCTAGTCAGCGCAACGATGGGGAAAAAAAAGGAAATGAGGAAGGAAGGGAGAAGGGAGGCGGGGAGGAAGGAAGGCAGGCAGGCAGATAATTTGGAAAGGAAGAAGTAAAATGTGCTGTATTCACAGATAACATGTTTGTTTACCTACAAAATCGTATACAATATAATACACAGAACAACTGCTAACACTAATAAGCAAGTTTAGCAAGATCACAGGATACAATGACAGCATACAAAAATCAACTGAATACTTGTATACCTAGCAACAAATGGTTGAAAAAAATTTTGAACAATGTGTTTACAATGGCATCAAAAACAAAAAATACTTAGAAATAAACTCAACAAAAGACACTTGAGACTACTGAACTAAAAACAATAAAGCAATGCTAAAAGAAACTATGAAGATCTGGACAAAATGGAGAAAAATACTATGATCATGCGTTGGAAGACTCAATTTTGTTAAGATAAAAATTCTCAACAAATCAGTCCAAAGATGCAACAAAATTTCAATCCCTGCAATCTTTCCAAGAAACCAACAAACTGACTTAAGTTTTTATAGAAATGCAGATGATCTAGAAGAGCCAAAACAATTTTTACAGAGAAAAACAAGCTGACAGACTTAGAGTTTGTACATGTAAGGATTACTATTTAGCTACAGTCGTCATTTACCTGACATTCTAACATACAGGTAAGACTAATCCATGAGGAGACGATCAGAAGCGTTCTGTTCAGTGGTGGCCTGAACTGGGGGAGAGATTTACTGGGAAGGTACTTCAGGAAACTTTCTGTAGTGATGGAAATATTTTCTGTCTTACAAGGGGCACAGATTACAGAAGTACGCATTTTTAAAACATCACTTTGTACACTTAAGATGTAAATTTCACTTCCTGTAAATATCTCCTTAAAAGCTGTAAACAACAGTGAATTCCAGGTTTGCATGTTTGCTTTTTTACAGTGCTATGCATTAGCAATTCTGACACTACTCTGCGTTCTAGGCTTGAGTAAATCAGTAACATACTGAAGTTTAATGGGAGCCAGGTTTCTCAGTACTGAAGAAGTTAGTTTTAAATAAAGGACAAGAAGGTACCCTATGGTTCTGGATTAGAATCAAAGGTATCACTGTAAGTATGAACTCATGTTTTATTCAGAGAGAGATATATAGATATATGTGTGTATATTAAATATAGACATGAATAGATAATTATACACAATTTCCCAGCGCTAGATTTGTTTCTAAACAACATTTTCCATTAAAAAGGAAACTCGTGTTCCCAGGAGAAACAGCTAATTCCAGGGGTTGGGGTGGGGGAAAATACATGAGTCTGGAGTATCTTACTGCAAGAAAGTAAAGAAGTGCTCAAGGAATGATGGGAATATATCAAAAGGAGCAGCTTAAAAGGGCCTCACTGGCCAATTCTGGGACAATTCTGAGAAGTGATCGAGGGGTTATGGATCCGACAGATACGGGTAGGAACAGACATCTCCCGGCAACTCAACCACACACTGATTATAAAAGAACCACAGCCTCTGGACATAGGTGACTGAGTTCCACTTGACTTTGTTCAATTATTGTCCAACTTACATCTACTCACAACTACTTTCAAGTAGTGGCTGAGGGAGGGGGAATTCTGCACGAAGCAGTATCATCAAACTCTTTTGCTAAAAGCAGTGTATTGCGTGGAAGAGCTGAGGAGAACTAACACAGCTTCACTGGTAGTGAGGAAGTGGGTGGCTGCTCCAAGAATAGCACCCAGACGGGGAGCCATGAATGGAGAGGCACCAAACAACTGTTTATACGGAACGAAAGGGAAAACTATGTAGGTGGGAGCAGAGCAGCAGTGTAAAGGCAATTAGTTCTAATTCAAAGTGGAAACGGGAGAGGAAAGCAATTACGGTCATTTGTAAAATAAGAAAGCAGAGTGGATGTCTGTCACAACCACAAAACACTCTTATGACATTTAATTATACTCTTATTGCTCCTTCCTATCTTGTAACACTCACCGCCCCCGTGTACCTTCACATGGTCACCCCTACCTGCACCTGCCCAATCCTGGCAAACAAATACATAACAATGATATATTTTAAGAGGTCTTTTTTTTTTTTTTCCTTTAGAGGGGCTGTAGCTACCAGTCAGTAGTTTGGGCTCTACAGTTCTCATCTGCCCCTTCCTCCCGACTGAGAGTCTTGAGAGAGAGAGAAGGGAAGACATGTATGAGGCCAACAGCCCTCTCCTCTAAATCCCTCCTCAGAGCGGCAGACCTCAACCTCCAGGTCCCCCGTAACACTCTGCAATGCTCCTGGGGAGTCAAAATGCATTCTGATGTGTAATAATGAGTTACACAGCAAAGACTCAAGAATGAACTAAAAACAACCATCCATGTACAAAACATCCTGAATACTCTTCCTAAAATGTTATTTTAGGTGTTTTTCTACTGTGTTATCCTTGAAAGTCTAGAAAGCAATTTAAAATTATATTTGTATGGTATAACCATTATATAATGAGGTAGAAAACAATGAATGCAAATGGTGAAACAAAGTACAATTATTTATAATAGGAAGTAAAGGGCACATGAAATAAATTAAACAAAATAAATCATTTGATGTTCTTTTCTGGCCCATTTGTCATGTCTTTGGTTGTCCAGCACCTGAAACTCCTTCTTATGTTAAGAGAACTCCCCACCTATGATTCCTTCCTATAGGAGCTAAACGTGCCCAACAGTTGCTCTCCTGGTCTTCCCTGTAGCCAAGGAAGAGCATGGGCCCAAGCTTGGCCAATTAAATGCACCTGCTGCTAGACTTCAACTAGGAAATGAGTGATGTATAGAGGCAGGGCCGGGGGAGGTGCCACTCAAGCCCCAGAGCAGTGATGGCAGTGGTGCTGTCCGGTGTCAGTACGCTTCAGTATCCAGCTCTCGGCAGAAGCAGCAGCCACTGCAGACCTGATCTATGGTGAGCATTTTTGTCAGTGATGCTGGCTGCTAAGAGCTGGTCCCCTAGCTCTCCCAGCCATGCTCCACCATGCTGTAAGCCAAAGAATAAATGCTGTTTCTGCTCAACTCAATGAATCCTAACTTCACTTGCTTGCAACTAAGAATTCTGCCTGATGCATCTAATGTCATGCAACTGACCTCATTATTCTGAGCTGCCACCTAGAAAAAGAGCTCTATCTAATATACAGAGCTACTTTTAGTTTTTTTCTCTGGTTAAAAAAAAAAATTGCTCCCTTCTGAATTTCCTAGTTGTTACTTTGGCTTCTTACTTTTAAAGGCTCTGCTCAAATTAAAATTTTTTACCCATTTTAGGGCTAGAAATTATACTAAGTATGAATAAAATGACTGAACATGAATTAGAATAGAAAATCTATTAACAGATGATGCACAAAATAAATCATTAAAAAACCCAAATAACCACCACCCTAGGTTACTGGCTCGAAAAGGGGGAGCATATTACCAGAGGCAAAGTTCCCCATAATGATTACTCATTAGCTTATTCAAAGTGGCCTGAGGCTCAGTCCACTTGCCAAATTGACTCTTGCCCAAATTTCCCTGGCACGCAAATTACCAAACAGTTAACCCTCCTATTAGTAGTCTCAGCAGGAACCAACGCATGAATGAACACGAAGCCTCTTCTCCCGCCTTGAGAGGCCAACTAGAGCAGCCTTCAGGCCAAATGTCTTAGAATTAGCAAAGAGCAATGCGCAGTGTCAGATAATAAATACTTGAATTGTAGATAATGGGACCTTTGCTTTTCCTGACTTCTGCTCTGGCAGTGATTTAAAGACCTGGATTCATTTAAATTAATGGATTTCTGTGTCTTAATGCTTTTAGATTTCCAGAGCTGCGATTTATTCTACATGCAAGGGAATTAAAGATGTCTGGTTAACATATTTACTTTCAAGGATAAAAATGACAGGTAATTTTGTTGCCAAAATGACTTTGATGTCTCTCATCTTAACAGCTGCTGTGATACTTTGTTTTTTTCATAAAGACACGGGATAAGAGTAGAAACTGTAACTCTTCCCACGGTTACAATCTACCGGAATACAGCATCCTTTAGGGACAAAGGCTAGCACTGCCTATCGGAGAGACCCTTCACTGAGACTGCACAGCCAGTGAATTTGGCCATAAAGGACTCCTGTATTCCTGTTATACGTGGGAGAGAGATCACTGGCTCATTTCATATTAGCCTCTCAGGGCCCATAGGACAGAAACAATTTCCTTTCACTTCCAGCCAGGTTGGAAATGACCCAGTCATTCAGAAACAAACAGGATGTAAGCTGATTAGAAAAAAAAAAAAAATCAACTAGATAATTAAATCTTTGATTCAACTTGAAATGAATTTCTTTTTCTCCTCTTACAAGAGAAATGGCCGATAAAAATGCAAAACTGCAGTAAAGTTTAGGAGAGCAAGCACTTTTATATATTGAATGGAAACTACAATAAAAAAATATTTTCTTGATTTTTGGTAACGCAGCATAAAACCCAGCAGAAATACTTTATTATGAAATAGCTCATTTGACACGTTAAGCACATAATTGAAATGTGTCTTGTCCAAGAAACACAAATGAGCTTTAGTGACATCAGCTGAAATACACTGGCTCTTGCTTATGTGGTTCGTGGGAATGTTTGAAAGGCTCCGGAGACCTCAGTGGTTGTCTGCAGGGCTTTGTCGAGGGTTTGCAGAGTCCAGACTAAAACTGTTCGATTCAGTCTCACGTGCATGGAAGGCCTTTTGTTCTCTACTGTTTTACCCAGTGTTTTTAGTTTTCTACTATGTGATATACCGAGCAAAAGGTTTGATTTTATTCAACATGTATACCAGAACACTAGCATATATATGTTAATGCAAAGATATAATTACAGGGAGAAAGCCACACATTTCATGACAGTATCAATAAATATTTACATAGTATACTGCATTCAGGTGAACTGCTAACCAGGTGTTAAATGTGTGCTATAACAATGTCTCTGAGAAGAACAAATAGAAGAAACATTTTAATTTATGCTTTAATAATGGTTGGAAGAATGCATTACTTTTAATTCTCATCATATCAGACATCATTACCTTCTCTGACTTCCTCTCTCTTTTCTAATAAAGGGAATCAGTAGTCTCCACCACGTACCGAAAGGACAAAATTTAAACTTCTATTTCCTTATGGCTGACCGCAGCAAGCTTTTATCATTTAGGACTCTTTGAAGCATCTGCTCATGTGCAGTAAATGTGTGTGTTGGTGGGGGAGGTAAGAAGGGGGCAGGAGGTTGGTTTAAATGAAACACATGTGAGCAGGAGTCTGGCGGTCTGCAGCAGAGACAGCCATCAGCCCCAGAGGCGAGTTTGAGACCAACCAGGACTCCAAGATGACATGCTGTGAGATTGCATATACCATGCAAACTTTCATTCTATTCTCCTCATGCTATTTTCATTTTCCAAAAAAAAAAAAAAAAAAGAATTAAAAATATAATTTCTGATTGCAAAGAAATGCTGGAGACAGAAGCTGGACAAGTTGAGGATGCCACCAGATGATCAGTCCTGGTCGCATTACTCGATCACCCATCCAGCAGTGAAGCAGGTCTTATGGCACTAGGAAAGGGAAGCCCCCCACCCTGATAAAAATCTGTATTTAATGGAGGTATCATAGTAACCATTATGGGAAACATAATTCGTCATACTTCTTTTATGATTTAGTGTTATTTCTGAGTTACGTTTGAGAAGGGCCACCAGAATGTGTCGGTATTTTGCATTTCTAAGTCCTTATCCTGACTCTCCTTGAAAATATAATATTTAAGAACAAAACAATAACCATGGAGATTATCTTTTCATTCTACATTGTGATGTGGGAGAAAAGGGCTGTTTCAAAGTCTCAATACCTTCTTTTGTCTGCTCTCAGCGGCAGCCAGCTGTGTGGACATCCTTTCTTGCATTTTTCTGCAGTGGGCCATGACTGCTTCAAGGATGGACAGGGGGTTGGTACAGACTGGCTTCTTCTCTTTGTCGCCGGCACCTGCTTCATAGTCTCTCTGCAGTGCCAGGAATGGGTCATTTAAATTAAATCTCCCATAACGTTCCTGGATAAATACCTCCTTCCTGCGAGCCTAGAACAAAATCAGAGGAATGTGCTGAAGACAGAAATGAAAATATACAGTAAGATATTTATACAAAGGCTTTGTGATTACCGTTCCAAATGGCATTCACAACTGTTGTGAGTAATGGCTTACATGTGACGTCAGGTGGTGAGTGAGAGGCAAGGGGAATGTGACCCCAAACCCTGACTAGCCTGCCATGCCATTCAGTCTCCTTCCAAATTTTCTTCCTTTAAGAATATTGTCTTTTAATTACAAATGATGCAAAGAGTTTTCTCCACCATGATGTGTGCTGCTTCAAGGATCTGAATTTCTCATTTAAAGTAAAATAAAAAATATCAACAATTAAAATAATTTTCAGCAAAAATTCAAAAATAAAAGTACATGTTGACAGAATCTATATTTCAGATAATCCTCATCAAGGTGAGTCACAAAATATAAGTCTCCCACAAGTTTTGTACAGCCAGAAAGAATGTATGAAAATGTTTTCTGAAGAAGAAAATATTTCCTGTAATTTTTTATGCCAAAAATCACAGCATTCACATTTCGTGAAGTCTGACCAACTAGAAAAAAAACCTCCAGGAAATTAGGATGATGCAAATGTCTTCTCATCATTGAAGGGCATTAAAATATAGTTCACAGAATCCCAGGAAAGAATGTAACCTCATTTTACTTTAAATGTCAGTCCATCAGCGTCAAAGTTAATTTCACATCCACTTGGCACTAAATGCAATTTTCTATAATTAGCCTACAATGGCCTTTGCATAAAATGGAAAATAGCAGTAGAAATATATTGAAAACGAGCAACATTTTCCTAACTCAGGTCATTTGGAATAGCTACCAGAAAAAAATTATTCTATATCACTGCCAGTGGAAAAACTAAATCACTTCACAATAAATCAAGCTTAATTGTCCAAAATGTTAAACATCTTTTCTAAAGAAATACTACATACATTTCCTTAATTGAAAAGCAACTTCATCAACCAACTCAACTTTTCCATTTTTAGCCCACTATTAGCAAGCCAACAAGCAAACACAAGGGCGAAAGACGAGTGGAAAAATCTAACATTTCTTTTCCTATTACCAAATTAGATTAGGAAATACAATTTAGGAAAAGTCCAATTTCACTATTAAATTTAAACTAGCTTTCAGAGGATTATTTTAAACTTAAAACTCAGAGTAATTTATGAGTCAAAAAGCATTTGGTATTTCTAGATTCTTCAAAAATTCAATTATGCAATCAATGCACTTAAGTATCACTTCAGAGATGCAATTTCAAAAACAATTTCATTTTGTCCTTCACATTTCTGTTAGTTTTTATTCCATGTTGTAGTCATCCCCAACCCCTGGATGAAAATTTGGGATAGCCCCATGGTTTTTCTAATTAGTTCCATCTAATACAAGTTATATCGTCACTTTAAAATATAAAACAGTCTCAGTTTGGTTATTAAGATATCCAACCTCAGAGGTATGATCGCTTCCCTTCCCCAGCTAGGATCTGCATCACCTGGGAAGTGTTTATGAAAACCTCTCTTCTTTCATCCAGTCTTCTCCCCCTCCTTCTCCCCCTCCGCCTTCTCTGGGTAGGAAGGAACTGGAGGCAGATGAAGATGGAGGTAAGGGGAATGGCAGCATTGTACCTGACTGGTTCAGCTGGCAGACTAGTCTTACCACCTGGGTGTGGCAAATACTTAAAGCCTACTCTTTTCCCGTGAAGTACCTGGTGACTTTAGAGAGCCATCCCCCTTTCCCACCACTGGGGACCCTTCATCTGCAGTTTCCCCAACGTAAGGCATACATGTAGGACAGACTACACCATCTGCAAGGCCCACTGCAAAATGAAAACACATGCTCTTTGTTCAAAAATTACTAAGAATTTCAAGATGGCAACAGCACACCATTTACCCAAGGGTGGGGCCCTTCTAAGCACACGGCCCCCCGTGACTCACAGCCTGAACCCCTGTGAAGCCAGCTCTGCATACACATCTCAGTGAAGCATCTAGAGTCTTTTGTCGGCAGAGGTCTTTCTTATGCTCTCAAGACTTCTCTGCTGAACAGGACCTGAATCAATTTCATTCCCACTCTGATGCCCATGGCCCAGTCTCGTCTATGGGAAATACTGGTGATTCTTCATCTAAGTAAAATCTGGGAATGCAAGATGACCACTGCAACCACCTTTCTGTCATTTCCGCAGATCACCTGCTTTTTCAGCCCCACTTCCACTCAGAGCACCAAGACCTGCATGAGAAGCCTATTAAGTCCTTAAATAGCCTCCTTAAAGTCCTTTCCTCTTAAGATGAAGGGAAAAGCAACTGGATGGGACAGGATGCAGTATTCTCTCCAGAGAAATGCTCTTTGATAAAAGATTTTTATATATCCTCAATGTGTGTAAGGAATTTAAAAGGTAAAGGTGGATTTCAAAATTTCTGAAAATTGTGCATCTTGGACCTCATTTTAGTATCCAAAATTTATCACTATGGGTACCCTCCTGAAACTTAACATTTTAACAATCAATTGTAATTGCCTGATGTCTCCTTACACATCCAACATATTTTATGTTGTCCAGTACTTGTAACACTAACTCAAGCCATTTCTTAACCACACAGGTTATTCTTAAATCAGAGTGAACTTTTGATAAATGAGTTAAAATTAATTTTTACATAAGCAGTAAATACACATATCATGGGCCTATTTCTAGTTTAAACAAATTCTATGGTCTGAAAAATTTTAATGCATTTTTTTTAACTGTTGTGAAAGTTTTGCATGTTTATTGTGTTTGGTGTTGTTTCAAAATTACTAGCTTCAACTGAGAGTCACTGTGACATTGTTAAACGTGGGCATTATTTTTTTCTGCTGTAAACGTTGTTTAATGATATGTGTACAAGACGGTAACCACAAAACTGCCAACTGATTTGGCCAAAATGGACTAACACTTCACCTTTATGATGAAGTACAAGACACATACGCTAGAATTTTAAGGGCAGAAGCAGTGCTAACAAGCTAGGCACCTTTGTCCCTGGTATCTTCCATTTTCAAATCAAGATCAATGAAGCAGCCTCATGCGTGTCTAAGACACCTTGCATGTACACAACAAATACGATTTCATCTTTTTTAAGTTCTTAAAAGCCTGGAAACCTCAGGTAAAATGAATGTCAAAGATTGCATGCGGTCCATTAACATTAAACTGATCCGATCCTGTGTTTATTGTTTTCAGAAATAGCAGGTAATAATTTTATTCGATAACCGTATAGAAATTTGTTTATACTTGTTACATATATTCAATGTGTATTTTTTTATATCTCTGTCTTAGAAGTTCAAAGCTGGGGTTCTCATTTTTCAACAACTATTAATGCTTATTTCTTTTAATATTCTTGTAAGAAGTATACCTTTCTTAGCACAACTTTCTTTGTAACATAGTACTTAATTTTGGATTTACCGCATTACTTTTATTAAGGGCAGATCAACAATACATGCAAGTATTAATATTTAAGGAGACCATGTAACAAAAAAGGTCCTGAATCGTTTATCATACTGGGTTTGAAGAGGTCTTTCCCTTAAAAAGGGAAGAGCGGAATGTGCAGATAATTTCTTGGTTTATGCATCAGAATTACTTGAGAATGAAATGCCTTTCAGAGAAATGAGTCACTATGAAGACACAGGCTAACTATAATTATGAAAACAGACACTTAAAAATACTCTTAAACCTAGTTACACTGATAAAATTTCATCAGAATCTGAAAGATTACAGAATCCGAAAGTTTACAGAATCCTGAAAAAGTCACAAGTGAGAAATAAAAACACGGCCATTACTAACAGAGGATTGGACAGATACTGAGTTCCTACTTTTGGCTTTTATTGTTCTGTAAGACCAACTGAACTAGGTTGGACCTGAGTAATAATAATAAAACAGAAAGTATCTTAGCTATTCAAATTTTTCTTAGATATCCTTTGAAATCTAAAAGGATTTCAAAATCCTCTTAGGAAAAAAAACTCTAAAACTCACATTGTGGGTCACAATTAAAACATATCATCAATTGATTTTAAAACATACTGAGAAACTCATGGTTAAAATTATTTTGTCTTATGAAAAACTGAAATGATTCTGTAAGACTAAACCATACTAATAACTGAGCTTATTTTTTATTGCTAGGTGTTTCATATTCATTTCCTCCTAAAATAAGTCCAGGAGATAGCCATTTTTTAAATTCGCATTTTTCTGATAAGCAGACTGAGGCTTAGACAGATTAATTTACTCTCCCGGGGTCACTTCAATGGGAGCTGGTATTCGACCCAGGTAGTCTTACTCCAAAGCCTACACTTTGAGGCATTTTGTAATTATGACTAAAGTACTTTGGAACACCAGGAAAGACTTCAAAAATAAGTAGTGTTTACAATACCATTCAAGCCAATATACAAAGAAATACAGTTTAAAATAAAGACAAAAATGTGACAGTATTCTGAGGAGTTAACAGTTTTCTATACGGGCTATATGTACTTTTACTGTTACTAACCATATATTAAGATAATTTAATCAAATCGAAGCATTTTTCCCCCCAAGATTCTTCAGAGAATAACATTCAAGTGCAAAACACAGTTCAATAAGAAAAATGGCTTCTAAATATGCTTTTCCCCAAAAGTATATCATCAAAATCACTGACTACCTAAAAATTAAAAGAAAACCAAAGCCCCAAAGCACTACCATTAATACAGTGCTAACTGCAAGAAGACGACAGAGGAATTCTGTCCTCCACTCTGGCCCACTCAACACAGCGGCCACCACTGTGCGTGCCAATGATACCAAACCACAAGGGATGGGTAAATAGATGAGCCCAATTTGACAAGACGGACTTTTGCAGGAAAAACCATGAGTTGCTTCTTGAGTACAAACACAGAAGAGAGTATGAAAAATGCTTTGGGGCTGCAATCAATACTACATTCAAGGAGTAAACCATGAAATGAAATCTGTTCCCTCCCCACACCTCAAACCAGCAACTCAACATGAGGTTTCATAAATTAATAGAAAAGAATGATCAGAGACAATCCCTGGACTACTGGGCTCTCTTCTGGGTAAAATATTTAAAGCATGATCAACAGAAAAAGGACCTGAAGACAGAACTGAATAGAAAGAGCAGAAGAAAATAGGAACACTTAAAAGACTTACAGCAGCACGACTGCACTCTTGCAATACCTGACGTCATTTTATGTTTAAAGAGGTATCTATTTATATGAATCCCAAGGAATAAAATTATGGCCTTTATAATAAGGAATTAAGGGTCAAAACTATTCCAAAGATACAACAGGCTGCACTGGACTGGAGTGAAATACGTTCTCTGGCTGTGTTTCAAACATCAGCTGAAATAGTAAAAATGGGGTGCAGAGGTTTCAAAAACAGAGAAGGCTGTTGGCTTCTCAACCGCTACATTCCTCCCAGCCCTGAAATACTATTATTCAAAATCAAGAGGGATGGAAAATCCATAGAGATTTTTTCCCCCCAACAGTCAAGATAAAAATTTGTCTAACTCTAAATATCTGTCTCAGTGGTAAGGAGTTCAAGTAGACCAAGATCTACTAAACAAAACAAACAAAAAAACCAAAAAAACTAAGATTAAGAGCTCTTCTAAGAAGAAAGGAGGAAAATATCCTACTTGCAAATAAAAAGGAATGGTAAAGCAGATGTAAGCGGTGGACCTCAGAGCTCATTCTCACTCTAAGACAGGCAGAATACTGTAGGAGTAGGTTTACACATTCATACACCACACACACACAGTGGTTGAATGGACCACAGAGGGTGGGAACAGCTATGTAAAAGTTTACACCGTCTTTTGGAGAAGGACCATTACTGCTCTACAATGATCACAAAGGCTTAGAAATTCACTAACCAGGAACGAAATGTAACTTCCTGGAATATGAATGAAATGCCACAATGTCTGAATGGTTCAGCTGTGGGGACACACTTCGGACATTGCTTATATGTGGCAAGACGTACATGGAACACAGAATTGAAGGCATGTCATGGCATCATGACCTGCCCTGCAGGGCAGGAGAAGTGGGTCAAAGAGGAGAAAAGTTTTCCCTGCTCTCTCCTCCCACCTTCATGCCCCAACCTTGCTGCCACAACGTCCTACCTGCTCATGGACACAGTAATCTGGACGTGCAGAAACTGTCATGCCAAGAATATGCATGATGAATTACCGTGACTCATACATCAAGAGTGACTTAGATTTGTTTAGTTACTGAGGCTAAAATCTGAAAGTCATACTTCAATAAACCACCAATTTTCTCATCGAAATGCAGACCATTCTAGCAGAATCTGTGAAAAATGGCTTGATTTCACAGAAGCCAGGGCCAGAAGTAATCTCCCAACCATTTACTTTGACCTGTCTGCCACTTACCATCTTGCACACCCATCAGTGCTTGTCTCAGCCAGATATGTGGCCCACACTCATCTGTAAAAATAAGATTACCTTTATACCTTTATTCCCTAACTAGATTGAGAATGGCACATGGTGCCACGCTGTTCTGCTCTCTTGCAGAATAGACATTATTAAACTACCAGCACACTTTATGCTGAATCCAGGGGCGGCCTCACAATTTGTCTTAATACATCTCTCCAGGCAGTCACCACCCAACAATCTGAACTGGATCACATATGAACCTACCTACCAACTCTGCCCCGGGCAGTTAACTGCTACAATTAGCTATATCCTTACCTCAACTAGACAAGTAAAACCACACCTTTTACATCTCTATAACTTAACAGAATACCCCACACACATCAACTTATTTAGGCCTGGTAGAAGTAATGGTTTCTATTACTGGCATCAGTCATTTCCTATGATTGTTAATTATAAGTGAACTTTTAATATCAAAAAAGAGTAGTTTTAAATTTCATGAAAGAGGCATTATTACTCAACAGCAATAAAAAACTAAATGTATTTATCCAAATCTATAAGCACATTTGACTATTTTATGTTTTTATTTAAAATAATATATGTTCCCTGAACTTGGGAAAATACTGATGTAAGAAAAAAGAAAAAACCATAATACAATCATCAGAAAGTAGTCATGACTACATTTGCTTTGTATTCTACAAATTATTTTTCCCAAGCATGTATTAAATATAGTTATCAAGGGCTTAAGGGAATATGATTTAAGTAGCCTTTCCCATTTAATTCACTAAGTATTTCCCATTTCAATCATCTATACCAATATTTTTAACAGTATTCTATAAATGAATCCTAATATATTAAAAAATTTCACTTTCATCACTTAGTTTGCTTTCAATTTTTCTAATATACCTAGAGGTAAACCTGTGGGAACATTTATGAAATTCACAGGGGTGGTATTACCTGATTAAAAATAAAAATATTTTGAAGACTTTTGAAATACACTACCAAATTCCTCTTCAGAGAGAGCTTGCCTATTTCATTCCCACCAGTAGTAGCTTCTTTACATCTATAATTATGAGGGAGATTGGTCTCTATTTTCTTATTTGTTTACTATCTTTTGTCAGTTTGGAGGTTAGAATACTGCTCACCTCAGCCAGGCCATGAGCCCTCTCCTTTATTTTCTGGAAAGTTTTGTGTACATTAGTATTATTTATTTTTTGAACGTCTCATAGAATTTTCCAGTGAAACCATCTGGGCCTCGAATTTCCTTTGGGGGGATGGTTTTGATAATAATTTTAATTTTTTAACATTTTTTAATTGAGTTATAGTCATTTTACAATGCTGTGTCAAATTCCAGTGTAGAGCATGATTTTTCAGTTATACATGAACTTACAAATATTGACACATTTTTTTTCACTGTGAGCTATAAGATCTTGTATATATTTTCCTGTGCTGTACAGTATAGTATAATCTTGTTTATCTATTCTACATTTTGAAATCCCAGTCTGTCCTTTCCCACCCCGCTGCCCCCTTGGTAACCACAAGTTTGTATTCTATGTCTATGAGTCTGTTTCTGTTTTGTATTTATGTGTTTTGTTTTTGTTTTTTTTTTTAGATTCCACATATGAGCGATCTCATATGGTATTTTTCTTTCTCTTTCTGGCTTACTTCACTTAGAATGACATTCTCCAGGAGCATCCATGTTGCTGCAAATGGTGTTATGTTGTCAGTTTTTATGGCTGAATAGTATTCCATTGTATAAAGATACCACATCTTTTTTACCCAGTCATCTGTCAATGGACATTTAGGCTGTTTCCATGTCTTGGCTATTGTAAATTGTGTTGCTATGAATACTGGGGCACAGGTGTCATCCTGAAGTAGGGTTCCTTCTGGATATATGCCCAGGAGCAGGATTCCTGGGTCATATGGTAAGTCTGTTCCTAGTCTTTTGAGGAATCTCCATACTGTTTTCCACAGTGGAAGCACCAAACTGCATTCCCACCAGCAGTGCAGGAGCCTTTTTCTCGACAGCCTGATAATGAATTTTTAAAATAGATAAAGAGCCATTTGGATATTTCATTTCTTCTTGTGTCAATTTTGTAAGTTGTCTTTTTCAAGAAATGTGCCCACTTCATCTAGAGGTTGTTGAAGTTGTTCATAGAGTTCACACAGTATCACTTTAGTATTTGTAGGATCTGTAGTGACAATCTCTTTTTTCATTCCTAATGGTGGTGATTTGTGTTCTTTTGTTCTTGCTCACTTTATCCAAGAATATGTCAATTTTGGTTTTTTTTTTTCAGTGAGCCAGCTTTTTTGCTTCATTAATTTTCTCCATTGTCTATTTCACATTTTGTTGATTACTGCTCTTTAACAAGAAAAAAATTTTTTCCTTCTACTTAGTGTTTACTTTGCTCTCCTCTTTGTAGTTCCTTCAAGTGGAATCTTAGGTCATTGATTTTTAGATTGGTTCCCTTTTTAATACAAGCATTTAAGGCTCTTGATTTCCCTTTAAACAACATCTTAGCTGTATCTCAAATACTGTGATATCATTTTGCTGTCATTCAATTCAAATATTTTCTAAATTTGTTATTTTGTCTTTGACACAGTTTTTTCCTTTAATTTCCAGATACTTGGAGTTTTCCTGAATAGCTTATTGTTATTGGTTTCTCGTTTAATTCTATTGAGGTCATTGATATATTCTACAAATGACAATTAATATAAGTGGTTCAAAGTGTTAAATCATATTTTCTATGTTTTGTTTTCTTGTAGCAACTACTAATTGCTCTATCAACTACTAAAAGATATTAAAATCTACCATGATTATGGAATTATTCATTTTTCCTTTTAATTCTGTCAATTTCTGCTTCATATATTTTCAGGCTGTTAATCGTTGTGTACACATTTATAATGTCTTTGTGATGACTGTCCTTTTAATATGAATTGCAACATCTCTATAATTCTGGATCTTTTTTGTATCTTTTATTCTATCTATCTTTCTATTCACAATTCACCCTTATCCTTCTATTCACAATTCACCAGCACAAATGGCTTCATTTGTATTAGTAAATGTTACTCACCAGAAGGACAAGCCTCCTTCACAATATCAGCTTCTAAGTTTCTTTGCTATGCTACCAGCTTATTCTTCTGATGAAATTTAAATTTATCAACTTATAAAAATTAAGCAACGATAATTTTAATTAAAATTATGTATAAATTACACACACATTTGAGGAAAGAGAACTTTTTCATAAGATTAACCCCTGCCATTGGAAAATAATCTTAATTTATTAAAAATTGCTTTTTTATCTTGCAGAAGATTTCTATTTTCAAATCAATCAGCATAAATCTGAGAATAAAGGAATCTTTTTCACGTATCTTTGGAAATATTCCCACTTTCCTAATTATCTGCATACAGTACATACTTTATCTTGATTGAAATTGCTAAGGCATGAAGCTAGAACACTCCCTTACACCATACACAAAAATAAACTCCAAATGGATCAAAGACTTAAACATAAGACAAGATACGGTAAGCCTCCTTGAAGAAAATATAGGCAAAACACTATCTGACATGCATCTCAAAAACGTTCTCCTAGAACAGTCTACTCAAGCAATAGAAATAAAAGCAACAATAAACAAATGGGACCTAATGAAACTTGCAAGCTTCTGCACAGCAAAGGAAACCAGAAATAAAACAAAAAGACAACCTACGGAATGGGAGAAAATTTTTGCAAATGAAACCGACAAAGGCTTGATCTCCAGAATATATAAGCAACTCATACGACTTAATAAGAAACAAGCAAACAACCCAATCCAAAAATGGGCAAAAGACCTAAACAAGCAATTCTCCAAGGAAGACATACAAATGATCAATAGGCACATGAAAAAATGCTCAATATTGCTAATTATCAGAGAAATGCAAATCAAAACTACAATGAGGTATCACCTCACACCAGTCAGAATGGCCATCATTTAAAAATCCACAAATGACAAATGCTGGAGAGGTTGTGGAGAAAAGGGAACCCTCCTACACTGCTGGTGGGAATGCAGTTTGGTGCAGCTACTGTGGAAAACAGTATGGAGATTCCTCAAAAGACTAGGAATAGACTTATAATATGACCAGGAATCCCGCTCCTGGGCATATATCCAGAAGGTACCCTACTTCAGGATGACACCTGCACCCCAATGTTCATAGCAGCACTATTTACAATAGCCAAGACATGGAGACAGCCTAAATGTCCATCAACAGATGACTCGATAAAGAAGATGTGGTATATTTATACAATGGAATACTACTCAGCCATAAAAACCAACAACGTAACGCCATTTGCAGCAACATGGATGCTCCTGGAGAACGTCATTCTAAGTGAAGTAAGCCAGAAAGAAAGAAAAATACCATATGAGATCGCTCATATGTGGAATCTTAAAAACAAAAACAAAAACAAAGCATAAATACAAAACAGAAACAGACTCATAGACATAGAATACAAACTTGTGGTTGCCAAAGGGGCAGAGGGTGGGAACGGGTAGACAGGATTTCAAAATTGTAGAATAGATAAACAAGATTATACTGTATAGCACAGGGAAATACATACAAGATCTTATGGTAGCTCAGAGAAAAAAATGTGACAATGAATATATATGTCCATGTGTAACTGAAAAATTGTGCTCTACGCTGGAATTTGACACATTGTAAAATGATTATAAATCAATAAAAAATTAAAAAAAAAAAGAAATTGCTAAGGCAGTAGTTCTCATCAGTACTCATCATAATCACCTACAGAACTCTGCAAACACTCAGCTTTGGCCCAACACAATCAGTTGGTCTATCAAGTTTCTCTTATGTATTCTGATGTCCCAGCCAAGGATATGAATAACCAATTTCCTGCTCCTTATTTATACTTTTCTATCATTATTTTCACACTTATTATCTTTATGCTTCCTATCAACTAGGTAAATCTTTAGGTCACTTATTTTTCAAGCAGCTTTGGGATGGGAATATTTTATATCTTTGCTAATCTGAAGATGCTTTCTATTTCCTTTGTACATGTACCTTGTCTGGGTGAAAACATTCTCAGAAGATATCCTGACACTCCTGTATTCAATAGCGCACAGGGGCAAGTACAAGGCCAGGTGGCTTTCTCTCCCTTTCAGGGAAGCCGCCTGCTTTTCTGCCTGATTAAATCAATTCTTTTCCTAACCTTAAATGACACTTAAGATTATTCCTGGTGTAGGGCCTGGTATTTTCTTGACATGTAGTCTTCTCATCTAAAGACTCTGCTACATCTTGGTTGCAGTATTCGTTTTATTTGCTCTGGTATCTTTGAGGACCATCCACTTTTCTCCTGGTGGCTCTCCATTCTCCGTCTCCCACATGTTTGTATCTTTGTTTCTATTTTCTTACTTTAATCCCTTCCTCTGGGTTCTGGGAAATCTTATATTTGTCATGGATCCAGTCTTTTTTTTTTTATAGTGTTGGGTTTTTTTCACTCTTACTTCTTATACTTTAATTCTCCTTGTTCATTTTAAATTCTTTTCATGATCATAGGAGGTAGGTACTGTTATCCTCACTTTAAAGATAGGAACACGGAGGCACTGAGAGGGCAGGAGGCTTGTGCAAGGTCATAGGGCTAGAAGTGGTGGAGCCAGGGCTCACTCCAGCGTTGTGCCTCCAAGTCCCACGCCCCATTCCTTGCCTTCTTTCCCCCAGCTTTGCAGCCAGCCTTCCCTCCATCACAGTCTGACTTACCCACCATTCAGTCTCACTTCAAAGCCTATGTTTTCTTAAATTTTAAGACACAAAGCAGATGCTATCTAAAAACTATTTTCTAAAATTTACTTGTTTCTCATAATTTTTGTCAGATAGAGGCTGTTCCTTTGCATTTTAAGTGTTAAGTTATTATCTTAATTGTTCTATGCGGCAAAATCTTTTATAGGCCTTATGGATTTCTTTCTTTCTTTCTTTCTTTTTTTTGTTTGTTTGTTTGTTTACTCAATCTTTGGGACAGTAGGAGTCAACCCAGATCTAGTGTTTACCCATAAGCAGGCAGGTAGAATCTCCCTCAGTATCTTTACTCTCCATCTGGTTGCCATTAAAATGCTTCTCTAATACTGGGAGTCAGTGAACAGACTGGTACAAATTTATAATGCAGTGTTCCTTTCAGCTGAGAGAAGTGGCAGGAATCCATAGCCACAGCCCCTGAGAGCGAACTGGGCTCTTGCTCAGTGCTCCCCACCCTGTGTATTAAGGACAACGAGTCTCGTTGGCTGAGCTCGCCCACGAGATGCTCCTGAGGGCATGTGTGTGTGATCCCCATCCTTGCAGAGTACCAGGGAGTGGCCTCGATGCCCACACAGATCTATGGTTGTTGCAGCAATGCTGTTTTCTGATGCTTCTCTTCTGCAGTCATAGAAGGGATTTCAAACACCTCTCTACCTGTCCCTCAGGCTGCCCTCACCTCTCCAAATCCAGGGAGGTAGGAGTTGCTGGGTCTTCCCAAATTACAGGTCCATCTCCTGAGAGAGCACCACAGGGGCCCAGGAAGTGAGTCAGTTCTCATTCATCCCTCAGTCCGGTCACGTAAGCATTGTATCCAGCAGATATTCCTTTATTTTCCAGGACATGGGAATTACAACCGTGGAGAGAGTAGGCTCAGAAATCAAACAAAATAGATTTGAATAGTGACTCTGCCGCTGCCAAGAATGTACCTTGGGCTGGTAACTTTACTCCCCTGGGTCTTTTTCAGTTACACGAAGGTCACAGACTACCTAAACAGGAACTCACTGCTGCTGTGTTGAAGGATTAATGAAACGATGCATGTAAGGCACTTAACTGGGTGCCTGGAACCATGGAATAAATGATAGCTATCACTTTACTCATGACAACACTCTTTCTAGATTGTAAGGTTTTGTCTATTTTTCCATCCTTTAGGCTATCTCATTAAAGAAAGGAGAAGTTGGGAGTCAGAGGCCAGTACCAAAGCCACCATGTTACCTAGAGCCCCCCGGAGAAGTCAGGCATCTAGTATGCTGGGTGATCGTGTGCCTGTGTGCGTCCTCACACCGAGAACTGTTCCGCCTCTTCAATTGCATCATATGCCCTGAGGGAAGAGCCCTGTGCCCCTAACAGTCTGCTCTTCCCGAGACCCCGCAGTGCAGTGGAAGTCCAAGCACCGAGGGCGCACTTGTGCAGTGCTACACGTCAAGTAAAACAGAATGAACGCGCCCATGGATGGAAATGAATTCATCATCCTCCAACACTTACAGAAACACGTGAGGACACTCCATGGATAGAGAAAATATAGACAATACATTCCTTTGAGAGATTTTGTAAAAGATTACAGAGCAAAAAACAAAGACTTAGAGCAAAATATGACAGAATCCTGTTTCAGTGCCACTCTTTAATACATGGAATCAGTTCTAATGTAAGTCACATGGTGCTTTCTGAAGCACTGCATTTAGAGAAAGGAGATGATGTTATGCCATTAACTTTATAAGCTTTGCCCTTATTAATGGATCAGGTTTCAGGGTAAATTTAGATTTTTTTTTTAAGTGATCATGTCTTTATTTTTTTTTAACACTTTTTATTGATTTATAATCATTTTACAATGTTGTGTCAAATTCCAGTGTTCAGCACAATTTTTCAGTCATTCATGGACATATACACACTGTCACATTTTTTTCTGTGAGTTATCATAACATTTTGTGTATATTTCCCTGTGTTACACAGTGTAATCTTGTTTATCTATTCTACAATTTTGAAATTCCAGTCTATCCCTTCCCACCCTCCACCCCCCTGGCAACCACAAGTCTGTATTCTCTGTCTATGAGTCTATTTCTGTCCTGTATTTATGCTTTGTTTTTGTTTGTTTGTTAGTTTGTTTTTGTTTTTTAGATTCCACATATGAGCGATCTCATATGGTATTTTTCTTTCTTTCTGGCTTACTTCACTTAGAATGACATTCTCCAGGAGCATCCATGTTGCTGCAAATGGCATTATGTTGTCAGTTTTTATGGCTGAGTAGTATTCCATTGTATAAATATACCACATCTTCTTTATCGAGTCATCTGTTGATGGACATTTAGGCTGTCTCCATGTTTTGGCTATTGTAAATAGTGCTGCTATGAACATTGGGGTGCAGGTGTCATCCTGAAGTAGGGTTCCTTCTGGATACAAGCCCAGGAGTGGGATTCCTGGGTCATATGGTAAGTCTATTCCTAGTCTTTTGAGGAATCTCCACACTGTTTTCCATAGTGGCTGCACCAAACTGCATTCCCACCAGCAGGGTAGGAGGGTTCCCCTTTCTCCACAGCCTCTCCAGCATTTGTCATTTGTGGATTTTTGAACGATGGCCATTCTGACTGGTGTGAGGTGATACCTCACTGTAGTTTTGATTTGCATTTCTCTGATAATTAGTGATATGGAGTATTTTTTCATGTGCCTTTTGATCATTTGTATGTCTTCCTTGGAGAATTGCTTGTTTAGATCTGCCCATTTTTGGATTGGGTTGTTTATTTTTTTCTTATTAAGTCGTATGAGTTGCTTATATATTCTGGAGATCAAGCCTTTGTCGGTTTCATTTGCAAAAATTTTTTCTCATTCCGTAGGTTGTCTTCTTGTTTTACTTCTGGTTTCCTTTGCTGTGCAGAAGCTTGCAAGTTTCATTAGGTCCCATTTGTTTATTCTTGCTTTTATTTCTTCTAGGAGAACATTTTTGAGATGTATGTCAGATAATGTTTTGGCTATGTTTTCCTCTAGGAGGTTTATTGTATCTTGTCTTATGTTTAAGTCTTTGATCCATTTTGAGTTGATTTTTGTATATGGTGTAATGGAGTGTTCGAGCTTCATTGTTTTACATGCTGCTGCTGTCCAGTTTTCCCAACACCATTTGCTGAAGAGACTGTCTTTATTCCATTGTATATTCTTGCCTCCTTTGTCAAAGTTTAGTTGGCCAAAAGTTTGTAGGTTCATTTCTGGGCTCTCTATTCTGTTCCATTGGTCTATACGTCTGTTTTGCTACCAATACCATGCTGTCTTGATGACTGTAGCTCTATAGTATTGTCTGAAGTCAATTTAGATGTTGATATGTAAATATTCTATTTGTAGCCCTAACATAGCAAATGTACACAACCTATTCATTTGCTGAAGCTCTAAATCACATTCTTTAAGTTTTTAAAAACTTCTAGTTACTGAATAATTGGTAAAATTTCCCAAGAAAATATATCACCTCATCAAAAAAACCTAATCAAGTTTGTGACATGATAGAGAACTAGCAAAATAACAGCTCCTGAGGAAGAGATGACTTAGAACATCTGAAAGAAAATATACTTCCCATGATTAAAAGGAAAGTAAAAACTTCACTTGACCATTGATTTTAAAATCAGTATTTGAAAAATATGGCTTCTGTAGAGTGATCGGATATTACCAGAGAAGCAATTACCACTTCTGGGGACTGAACATTCCTGTACCAAGCACCCTGGCAGGGATTGGGCCAACATCCCATCCATGTTTGCCAGACTAAATTCCAGTTCTGAAAATTCTCAAACAGGTTTTTCCCTCACTTGCATATTACTCACATCGTCATGACTGCACAGAAACATTTTCTGATTTGGTTCTAATCATTTAGAAAGTCTGACTTGTAACAAGAAAAACAAAACCTGCAGTAAATGCCTTGCCTAAAATGAACGTACCAGCAGTTATCCAAACCAACCTACCAACCTCAAGAGAAAGCAAGGTAGCCTCCTTCAAAGACATCAACATCTAAGCAACAATGTAGTTCACCAACACGATAATTGCGGAAATGCCTACTCATTTGTGACTCTAATGAAGACATGTGGCAACAGTAGTGGGTGTGGGAACAGTGTTAACATAAGCATCCCCAAGCAAAAAAAAAATTTGTATGTGAAAAACAAAGAAATAAAAGACAGTGTTGTCTCCTGGGGACACTGTAACAGATAATTTCTGTGGGCAGAGGCTGTGATTAAAAATTTAAAATATGGTCCCTTTTATAGCTGCAGGAAACATAAGTTGGCCTGGTTAAAAATAAAATTCCCCAGGACATAAAGAGAGAACGGGGATGCTGGTTTCGCTCCCGGTGCTGCGCCCCCTCCCACCTCCCTACGGACCCAGGCTCGGTCACTGAGGAGGAACCCACCAGTCACAAGGACTGCTGAGCATCTGGAAAACAGACACTGCAAGTCCTTAACATTCTCACCTTCTACCAGCTGAAGATGACTCACTCTGTATCAACAACAATCAAAGGGAAAGGAATGTCAACAGCCTGAAAGCCGTCTTTATTCGAACCCTGACAGTAATCTGACCACCATTAAATGTTCTCCAGTACTTTAAAAAAAAGGAAAAAAGGACCTTCAGCTACTCCCTGCAGCCAACCAGGAAACCACTGCTGCTGCTGGAGAAGGATGGCTACACAGATCGATCACTGGGCAGCCATGGGGGAAAGCAAAGTCCCTGGAGGGTAACTTACCATCTGCCTGCAATAAAGGATGGTGTGTGCACCCCTCGGGTGGAGGCAGATGTGCCAACCTCGGCTTGGACACTCCTAGCTACTCTCGCTCAAGTCAAGGTTCGGGGATCTAGTTGGTAGAGGGGGAGGGGAGGAGCTCATCTTATTCAAGGGACAGGCAGATCTCAGGAGGACAAAGCGTCATTTGCAGGAACAGGGTGAGAATTCATTTCAGACCACGCAATCATGTCTTCCTTCATTATATCTGATGCAAGAACAACTGTGAAAACACCTTATAAACTGTCAACTGCAGTGCACAGGCTGTTTGGTATCATTAATATAAAATTGAGTAAGTCATTTACCACAGACCTGTTTGTGTTGGTTCATGTCGGTGAAAATGTTCAACTATTTATGTTTCTGCTAGACTTTTCTTTTTGCATTACATCATTTATTCAATGAGAATTCATCAAGCCACGTCTACGCACGGGCCATTTTTCTCCAGCAACCAGCTGCCCTTGTTATTCCTCTTTGCGGGCGGAGTAGGGGGTGGATAGTATATCTTAAATAGTCTGTAGTAGAGAATAAATGATGGAACACTGTAAACATGTGCTACACATTATGAAACAGTGAAAATGTGTCATCTCCTCCAAAGGCATTTCGGCCGAGACGAATGGTATTCATTTCCTGAGTCTCCAACATGATTTATGACAGACTGTGATCAATTTCTGAATAGAGTAAACCTGGACTGCATTTTTAAAGTCTATTCTTATAAGAATCCATTTTCTCTTCTCCAATCTATGCCACCCACTTTCTCACTGAAAGCAGAGTGCGAGTCTGAGAGCTTCGGTAGCCCCAGACCAGATGACACCACTCTTCTGTGTAGGCGGCAAGTTATAGCGCTCGCTGGAATTTGCTGCAGGAAGGAGATCAGGACCCTGCCGTTCCCACCCCCTCTATCCCGGAGCTGCTACTGAGAGCATCTGCTTCTGTCCTTTAATATCCTTAGTCTCCCATTAGTATTCCTGGAGAACACAAGGATAGTAATAGAGTTACTTAGGATGGAACTAAGGTACCCCTTGGCCCAGAACACATCAGTTCTTAAAACTCTGGTCAGTCAGACAGAAGCGGTGTTTCAGTAGAAATAAAGCCTGTGGTCACAGTCCCTCGTCAGAGTAGACAACACTATCATTCATATTAAAGGCAGTCATTTCCTTCTCATCTGATGATGAATACAAGATCTGCTGATGGTACGAAACTTCCCGGAAGACACACGTCCCTCAGAGCAAACTGGACAGGAACAGGCATCCACACACACTTGACTGACGCACGCGGCGGTCTCCGCACCTGCCCAGCCAGCAGGAGAGGACGTGGGTATAATTTCACTGCCTCTGTGCTACAGTAAAAGCCCCAAACACGAATCACGTCCACAGCCCCCCTGGTCGCAGCAGCCCTACGCTCAAACTGACTGACCTTACTGCACACCAGAATTTATAAAAGAGAAGCTGTCCATACGAGGCATGATACTTGTCTGAGCTGACTCTGTACAGCTATGCATTTAGGAGATCCCTCTAGCAGAACATCATGCCTGCCAGTGAAGGCACAGACGGTTCTGCCTGTGTGGTCTATTTTTAAATCTTGGTACCAGGCACATGGAGACTGCAGCTGTGTTCCAGAAGTAAAGGATAACATGCACTTGAGATTAAGCCTGGCATCCACAGAAAATGATTCCTACTCCATTACATATAAATAATAGTATCAACAGAAGAGTCCGCCAAAATGACCACAAAAAATCTATGCAAGGAAAGATCTTAATGGCCCATCTCCAAAATAATTCTTTCTGAGGCTGATTTAGTACTGGTCTTAATTTTATTACTATTTCTCAACATTAAAATGACCTCCCCAACCAACAGTTTTTGTTGTTATTGTTGTTTTGTTTTCACAAACACATTTGGAGTATATAACAGGCAATCAAGTTCTCTTTATGTCCAGGAAGGTAACAATGGAATAAATGCACCTGTAAAAGTGACCTGTTCCAGTGCTCTTGCTACGATTCTATTGAGCCACAAAGTCACTGTAAGCGGCAAACAGCACGTGCTCCGTGGATGTCTTCTAAGGCCGAGAAATCATTAGCACCAGGATATACTAAGAATATGCCACAGGATTAATAAACCCGTGAGTCCACATCTGCGTGAAAGGGCCAGAAACACTATGCATCTGGTATTCCTAATCTTTTCTTCCCCTTCTTCAAGTGCCAAGAACTAGATGTGAAAATGGGAGTAACGAATCAGAACTCAAAACACACAGTGACTGGGAGGAACGCTGTCCTCAGAGCTGCTACATTCTTTGGAGGGAGAAGGGGCCCAGGGAGGCGTTAGAGCCACTAAACTGCTGATGGTTTTCCAACAGCACCGGCTCATTCTCCCCTCATCACAAAGGCCTCGTCACCTCGCATCAGCACCACTTTTCCCTGGCTCCATGGCCCCGGAGGCTGCCTGCTCCTCTCAGGAAATAAACACCTCTCGGTCGGAATTAACCGAAAGAGTAATCATTGTTTTTGTTTCACGAGATGCTAACAGGAACTTGTATTTGAACTACCCTTGGGGATGAACAGCTTAGATGACCAAATGGTCCAAGAATCCTATTGGCTAGGAAAAGGCTAATGATGTTTCCACATGTAAGCTTCTCTTTCTTTCTTTCTTTTTTTTTTAAAGTAATCAGCCCTAAGGTGAGATAAGGTATAATTCTAACCATAGACAAAATATCTATCAGGACACTTTCATTTTAAATTCAAACATAAAACATAAAAATGCCTTCTCTAAGACTTAGTGCTCTGTATTCACTGAGAACCTTGCCACTGTCCAGAAGACCCTGAATCGTGTGGATAAGCAGGACTGGAGCTCATGACTTCCTGATATCCGTGGCTCCAACAGCATCCACCAGAACCCTCCCTCAACGCCCTCAAGCCCTTGGACTTCATCATAAATACGCCAAGATCTCAGAGCCTTCCTTTCCCTTCCATTCATCTCCCACAACCCAACCACTCTCTCTCCACCCAGCATACAGCTCATGTTTCTCCAGATGCTTCTGTTTTTTCAAACCATTATTTCTCAGGACCATAAACTCGGACCCACCCAGAACAGGCCATCTGTGCCTCTCAGGAGGCTGAGAGGTGCTGAAGCACACAACAGTTTATCTAAAAGCCAATACACATTTGAAGTCTCCAAACTCACTTGAGGCCCAAGTTGCTGAGATGACTGCAGGCTCAGTGAACGACATGGGTTTGAATGAGACCTATTCCCCCACGTGTCCCTGGCTCCAGGGTGGACATTCCAGGTCTTCTCTGCGCTCCCAACACGGCCTCCTCCCCTTCATTGCATTCAGCCTTGCTTTCCCCATCATGCCAGCTCAACTTTTTTTTTGTTTCCTCCCATATTCTCAAAATTCTGTTCCAACCCTTCTTATTTTTCTCAAATGACCCCATTTCTTCTACCTCTCTGGGGTTATGCATTCTCTCTAATTTCTTTCATCTCTAAGCTACTATAAACAGTACTCTGGGATCAAAACTACTTCCTACACACCCTTAAATTCAACTGCTGCTGAATAATGTATGCCGGGTCTGTCAAGCCCAGAAACACCAGCAGGTGCCAACCTCGAGTCCTCATCTTCTCCACCAGACACCTCTTACCTCACACACTCCTGCCTTGGTTGTAGCACCACCACCACTGGCTCCTCGCCTGAAACCTAAGTGTCCACACTACCACTGTCACCCTCTCCTTCCCACAGCCCAACAGTCAAGACTCCCCACAGCCTAGACACTGCCCTGTCTGGGCCTCCTCCCCAGCCCACCACCACCGTCTTACCCTAGCCACTCATCATCCTTCTTGCTCCCAGTTGCACGTCTCCTGCTTGGTCTCCACGTCTCCAGACCTGATCCCTCGCCAACCGTCCTTTCTGCTGACAAGCAGTATTGCCCTGAAATGCAGGTCTGAGGTGTTACTGCAGAGCTCAACCCTGTCAAGAGCTCTTTACGCTGTAACAACAAACCCTCACCAAGGTCTGCCCTGAGCTGACCCCTAATCCTCTCTCTGCTCTCGTTGTCTTCCCACACAACCACCCATCCCACTCCTCTTCACCTCCTAAGCTTTGCATCAACTATATTTTCTTATTTTCTGTATTCCTGCTGTTCCAGCATCTGAGGCCTCACTGACTAGGGGGAGACTGTCCCTTTCAGGGCAGTTCTTAGAGATGGCGGGCAATTACTCTTCTGCAAATGTGACTTTCACATGCAAATCAACCAATCTATAGCCATGCCCCACCCTTCCCCCTCCTTTATCGAACTCTCTCATTAAGCCTCTATCCCCTGGCCCCATCACTCCAGGACCAGGTATCAGATGGAGAGGGGTAGTCCCCACATTCTGGAACTTTCTGAAATTATTCAAACTGGTCAATACTAAGCCTGGTACCCTTGCCTTACCCATTCCTTCCCACAGAAACCATAATAAAGGCTTTCTGCCCATCCTTGCTCCTTATTCCTTCAGCCTCCAGACTGACCCTGGTGCTTCCCCATGTGGCCCCGTGAGGCAGTGCTGTGTCTTCTATTTCTAGGGATCTGAGTATAAAAACTTCTTCAGTGATGACAATCAATGCCATTTCTGCATCTTTACCATATCTGATTGAAACAAATCCTGGGTGTATTTTAAAACAAGCTTCAACTACTAAACAATTTACAAGGCCTTAAGTTCACCAGGCTGTTTCATGCCTCTGTGTGTACTGCTGGTAAGTTGTATTTTTCCAATGAGACTGAGTATTTTCCAGTATGACTTTCCCAGTAAAGCCCTTCCTGACCACCCCAATGCTGAACTCCTCTCTGTGCCACCAACATATCTTAGATACAGCTCCTGGCTGAACATTCACAACACAGTGATTCGCTTGAAAGTCCACCTCCCGCCTTTCACCTCCTAGGCTAGTCTGTAAAACGCAAGACAGAAACCAGGCCCTACTCATGTTTATCATGAGTCCTGAGCTTAGTACACAATAAATACTCAACAAATTCTTTATAAATTTAAATGTCCACCAAAAGTGTTAGTATTAAATAGTGCTAGTCACTAGCTTTGCTGCTTTGAAACAAAGCTTTCTGATGAAGAATTCTGGCTAGAAGAAAAAAGTTAATCAGTAATCACCTTGCACGTGGTTTACAACCAGCCATTTAAACTACCCCAAAAATATACAGATAGACAGACAGATAACATCTTCGTGCTGGCTCAACCAAATATGACTTTAGAATGTATTTTCAAATACATGTATTTGGCTCAGACGTGTAATGTAACTTTAGAACCCACAATATAATACCTCCAAATAACAGGGAAAGCAATCTGATGTTGAACTGGGAACTTACGCTCATTTCCTTTTTATCTCCCTAAGATTCTTATAATCCACTCCAGCTAGGAAATGATAGAAAGCACAGAGCTAAACAAACTGATCTCTCTTCTTCATCAGAGGCAATTAAAAACTTCAATGTTAAGTTATTAGGATACAAGATAAGTATATTGTTTGAAGGAAGAATATTTACCCACGTCAACTGATTAAAGTATAAAATTAACATTTTAAATGCACAAGCATGACTTTTTAAAGTGATGATCATAAATTTCTCCATCTTAACATTTGGAGCAATCTCATTAAGAGCATTCATACCTGTTGCTTTCAAGAAGCGATGAGCTTTTATAATTTTTCTATTTTCTTTTCAACACAGGAACAGGATACTCGAATTCTTCAGTCCATGTGGGAGGTGTTAGGTTGGTTTACTTATCTTCTCCAAACAAAGTAATCCTGGGCTTTCAAAAGCTATACAAGCAAAAGGTCCCAGTTTTATCTGTTTAGAGATGCCTCTTGGAAATAACCTCAAAGTTATACCACAGTGTCCCAATTCTCCTACTCTCTTCAGATAATTGTCAGCATTCATAAAAGGAAAAACAGCTTACAATGCTCACATCCTAAGGTAAAATTCTGAACCCACAAGGGCCAGCTGCCATGAGTGGACAGATGCTCTACTCGCCAAGCCTCCCACAAGGGACGGCTGATGCACTGAATAGTGTTTGCAAGAGCGATTCTCCCTCTGAGCCCCAGGGGCAGCATGGTGAGTTATCCGGGTGTCCTGTCCACATGAAAGATGGGCACACTAACTCACAGGGCTCTTCTTGCTTAAAGCTAGAGGGTCTGATGGAGCATTTGGAAAGAGATCCAAGATTCTAGGGATGCAAAACCACATAATTCAGTCCAGAATGGAGGCTCTGGTTTCCAACTGTCTGGATTTGAATTTTGGCTCTATTTCCTAGCTCTGTGACCTCTGTCAAGTTGCTAACCACTCCAAGCCTCAGTTTCTCATTTGTAATACCTAAGTCACAGGACTGTTGTATGGCTTAAAGACATAATTAATGTGCTGCGTGGTGCATAGCATGCTGCCGGACACAATGACAAGTGTTCAGTTCTGCTGCTCTCCATAAAAGAGGATAATTTATATACCACTTATAAACTATGCAGGTGAAGTCTGGGCCAGAGGGTTGATTACAGGAGGCTTCATTACCCAGGTGATGTTCCTACTTCCTCCTGCAACTTCTAAACACAATGCTCTTGGATTAGCAAGCAACAAACTACTGCTATCTTTTTTTAAAGGACTTTTTAAAGAGTAGTTTTAGATTCACAGCAAAATTGAGAGGAAGGTACGGTGATTTCCCAACACCTCCTGCCCCTACACATGCATAGCCTCCCCCCATTATCAACAATGCCCACCACAGTGGCATATTTCGTACAGCTGATAAACCTACACTGACACAGCATCGCCCCGAGTACACAGTTTACCTAAGGGGTCACTCTTGGTCTTGTACATTCTATGGGTTTGGACAAATGCATGGCATAAATCCATCATTATAGTGCCATACAGAGGAGAGTCACTGCCCTAGAAATTCTCTGTTACATCTATGCAGCCCTCTCCCCCTCCTCACTCCTGCCATAACCACTGATCTTTTGACTGTCTGTTTTCGCCTTTTCCAGAATGTCACATAGTTGGAATCATGTGTAGCCTTTTCAGATTGGCTTCTTACACTTAGTAATATGCATTCAAGGTTCCTCCATGTCTTTTCGTGGCTTAACAGCTCATTTCCTTTTGGTACTGAGTAATACTCCACTGTCTGGGTGTACCCCAGCACATCCATTCGCCTACTGAAGGGCATCTTGGTTGCTTCCAAGTTTTCCCAATTATGAGTAAAACTGCTATAAATATCTATGTGAATGTAACTTTTCAACTCCTTTGGGTAAATACCAAGGAGTAAAATTATTGGAATGTATGCTATGTGTATGTTCAGTTTTGTAAGAAACCTCCAAACTGGAGTACCGAAAGCGGCTGTCCCATTTTGTATTCCCATCACCAGTAAGTGAGAATTCCTGTTGTTCCACATCCTCACCGGCATTTGGTATTGTCAGTGTTTGGATTTTGGCCATTCTAATAGGTGTGTGATGCTGCTAAATTTTTGCCATTTCATGTGTTTTCCCCCCTCACATTTCTCTTTATAAAACTGAAGAAAGTGATCTTTAATAATGTGACTGAGAGGGTTAATAAACGTAACTCTTGTAGAAGATACCCCAATCCTCCAATTCTGCCAATGTTGTACTTTTCAGAGAAACCAGAGGCAGTCTTTTGCCTGAGCAGAGTTAACCCTAAGAAATAAATTACAGTTAAGAAATGAGGAGAGTGAGACTGAGTTCTGGTTGACATCATGTGAGTCCTTGGGTCTAGCCATACGTGAAAGCCAGACTCACTCTTGTAAATTTTTAGTTACATGAGTCAATCTATTTCTTGAGAGGTATTTAGTTTCTGTCACTTGTAACCAAAAACATTTCTCAGTAACAAGGCACTGAATTCCAGACTCTCTAACACCACTACCACCAATAACAGCAAGATGTTCACATGTTAACATCTGCAAGCTTAACAAACATGAACTGCTTTCTCACCACCACAAATCCTCTCCCACAGCATCCTTTCCAGATTCTTTGGTTTCTCCTCTCTTAGTATACCCCGGCCTCCTTCTTTGCTGTTATACTTTTCCTGTCATTGGCCCCAACCATCTCTCCAAGTTAAGGAAATACCAACTACCTGTATATATAGGAGAGCCTAAAAGATCCCAAAAGGGACATCTATCCGAAGCTGTGGCCCACAAGGTCCCTCATCATCTGACCTCTGTCCGCTTTCCCAGTCCCATCTCCCACACACTAGCTCGGGTGAACCCAGCTAGCCCATGGAGACCAGACAGGAACAAAGCATTGTTTAAAATCACAAAAATTTTGGTCTAGTTTGTTATGTGGCAATAGGTAACTGAAATACTGGCCTAAGGGACACAATCTGAGGGGAGAGACATAGACTCCACCTAGAGGTAAGCACCATGGAACGTGATGTTTAGTTTCCTGCTTTCTGTAAACCCTACCTAGCGTCAGAGCCCATCTTCAGTGTCAGCAACCACCATGGTGAAACAGACAAAAACTAGACTCGGAGCCCAAAGATCAGAGTTCCGTCACTAAGACCAGCAGAGAGCTGACCCGCTGAGCTGCAGTTTCCCGTTTAGTAAAATGGAGCATGTTATAAAGAACAGACAGCACAAAGCAGGAGCGTCGTCTCTGATGCTAACACGACTAAAGAGTTTAATGTCGTGTCTGACATTTTGTTTGGGGGTATAACTTAGAAAGACTACGGCCAATCTTTTCTCTTCAGACACTATTTAATCATTACAAAAAGAATAGAAAGAAGAATTTTAAAAATTCACGAACATATATTAACTCTGCGTTAATCACAGACCCAATCTTTGAAAACGATCCTAGCTATTAAAAGGATTTATGTATCTGAACTCAGACTTTTTTTTTTTAAACAAATGACCAGCTATTTAACAAGTGATCCAGCTCAGAAGATTTGAAGCAGGAATTCTCCAAAATCTACTCTTTCATTTACGGAGTTCAACTCTTACATATCACGTGCGATTCTGCTTTCACAAAAATGCTAATGAGAACAGTGGCGTATGAAATATCGAAAGAAGCCTGCACTAGAATAAAGATTTCAGGACCTACTATAGTTTCTCTAGGCATGTTTATATAAATCTTTTTAATAACAAGCATTTATGAAACAGCTGGGAACCATTGTACCACTTTATTATTTAGAATTTCTTCATTTCTTTAAAGTGTTTTCCACATTCTTGTTTAATAATGTATATAAATGTTCCAAATGGGAGCTTTAAAAAAAAAATCCTCCAAAAAGCAATTTCTACCAGTTCATGGTCATTTCCCAGAGAAAAACTACAGTTCATTTTGAGGCCTTCTCTAACCACCCTATCTGAAATGAGAACCCATCTATTATTCTCCTGGTACAAAATCTGGTCACAATTAGTAATTTTTTCCCCACAGTCTGTTCCCATCTCCCTGTCTGGCACATCACAAGGGCCATTACTGTTACAGCTTACGTATGTAGCCTCATTAAATCCTGACAAGCACATTAACAGAGCTATTTATATCCCATTTGTCAGAGTGGTAAACTGAGATTGAAAGTATGGGCATACATTTCCTAAAGTCACAGAGCTAATAAAGGCAAAGTCTGCATTAATACCATGGAACTGCCTTAACAACGCATGTTGTCATTTAGTAAAATCCTCTCTTAACAGCTAAAGGGATTACAATAAATGAAAAACTTTCAACAAACTTATAATGTGACAAATCATTATATTTAATAGGTAGTAAATTATTCACTTGAATGGGATCCAAGCACTTTACTCTCGCTAATGTCTTCTTATGAGAATTTCAGCCACATGGTAATTTAATAAAAATGCTACTTCTATCTAATAAAGAAATAAGGTCAAACCTCTGACTTTAGGAGCCACAGATAGAGGGCAGGAACCTATAGCCTGGTCTGGGTTCTACTCCTGGCTCCAGTCCTGCCACCTGCAGGAGCCTGGTCACATGGTCCCCCCTCCCTACACCTCTGCTTTATCAGCTACAGCACGATCGCCTCAGGACTCCACGGCACGAGTAAGCCATCTTCACGTCTACAAAATTACTCTAAAATAGCTTGAAAACCAGGCTTTATCCATAACATATTTTTATGACCATTAATTACTGTAATAATAATAAATTACCAAATAATCAAATCCAGTTAGTCTTAACTTCTGAAGTTATGACTCAAATTATTTTCCCAACTCTGAAAGAGCCACTCGTAATACATGTAGGGTATAAAAATAAATAACCACATATGCTTATGTTCATATATGTACATACACACACAAGTATAGACACAAACACCTGTTTACACATTCCATAAATACTTAGTGCATATCTTAAAAGTTTCTGAAGACTGTAAAGTACAGAACCATAACTAAGCTTCACAGCTTTATTGAACCCATGGGCTTCTGAAACACTTCTCATTCCAGAAATAGCCTAGAAGGGGAAAATTTTTTCTTTTGTGAAAAGCAGAACACTCAGCAATAACCAACCCCTCTGTCAAAGACTCAAGGGGGAGGGGATATTTCAGATTCCTATCAGCTTCCCCAGTTTCAAGTTGAGGTCAAGCACATCACAAGATGAAAAAAAATTCTTTCCCTGCCCTCTCCCTATAACTCAGGTCTTCCCGACACATGTGAACTTATCACACAGGTGCGTCATTTTTAAGCACACACTACGGATGCTCCACAGTCCTCTCCTACAGTTACAGCTTGCTGTGGCTGCAAAGAGCATGGTTCTCTCTCTTTGGAAAAGAGTCTGGTTTTCTTCTGTGGGCAATTATTTCCAGTATCATTGGGCAAAGCTCTGTTTTCCAGCAGGCAACCTGAACTGTCAGGGCAAACCCCAAGTAATCCAGAAAGACTGCTCAGCATGGGCTCCAGAGGAAGACTGGGTCTAAGTAGGACACAGCTGAACAAGAGCAAGCTCTATTTCAAAACCCAAATTATCTGACCAGTGGTTTTCCCAACATTCTGATCTCAGGGCCCCTTTATACTCTTAAAATTATTACAGACCCAAAGAGCTTTTGTTTACATGGGTTATAGTTATTGCTATTTACCTTATTAGAAACTAAGACTGAGAAAATTAAAGTCTATTTACTTTGAAACAATAAATCCATTGAATGTCAATAAATTTTTATGAAAAAAATCACTGTATTTCCCAAACCAAGGGAAAATGGCATTGTTTACTATTTCTACAAATTTATTTAATGTCTGGCTTACTAGGGAATGGCCAGATTCTCTTACCTGCTTTTTCATTTGATCTGTTGCAAAACCATGCATCTTAAAGCCCCTGGAAAACTCTCATGTACACTCATGATAGGATGAGAGTGAAAAAAATAAAACAGAAAGCGTCTGCTATTATTAAGAAAACTGTTTTGATCTCCTGGACTAATTGGAAGGGTCTCAGGGACTCTGAGGACACTGGCCCACACTCTGAGGGCTGCTGATTCAGACACTTCTACTCTGCTGTCTTTATTCTCCTCTCATCCAACCTCTGAAGTATTTCAGATCTGTATCAGTTTTGCTACAGAGTATGGAGAGTCCTCTATAAACACTTGTGACAGAGACTTAGAGAACAGCAACTTCCAAACATCAGATGTCCGTGTGGTGGGAGCCTGAGGACCCGACAGTACTCTGCCCCTTACCTCTCCAAGGATAAAGGAGGTCTCAAATACAAAAATACAGCCTTTTGGTGGAACCCCTTCTTTCCACCAGGAATGACATGTGTAAAAATGCAAAAAAAAAAAAAAAAAAAAAGACTGATGAATACATGGTTGTATGCCACATGCAGAAAGTTAGAGACACTAACTGATGTGGTCAGAGAAAAGATCACTTTTTCTCCCATGACTGTTGAAAGACAATGGGGTACACAAGAATAGAAAACTGAAGCATAAAAGACATAAACAGAACAGTAACAATTAGAAGTAGATGTCACTAAAATCCACCACCAGGACAGCAAATGGCAGGAATGCTATGAGCAGGGTAGAAACCAAAGAACCAACAGTTTCCCTGGCTTGGGGGAGGGCAGGGGAAGAGGGACACCTGATCACAGCACAAGTTCTGAAGCATTCTCCCAGGCTTCATGGCACCACACTAACCACTAACTAACCTAAATACACCACAGACTGAAGGGGAGAGAAAGAAAAAACAAAGCGGCACAATGAAGTATAGAAAAGCACTCTAGGCTCCCTAGAAATGTGAACTCAAGTAACACCCCAGAACAAAGTAACACATAAAACCGCCTTCCCAACGGCTCTGTCACCTAAGGGAAAAGAAATGGATCAACCTAAAATCAAAAACTGGGTACTTCTGTCTGACATGAAAAAGGTAAAAACAGGGTACAGTGTGTCTAGGTCTATACAATGTTCATTAATCTAACTTCCTTGATTTAAAAGCACGTCTATATTTCACAGGGGAAGTTTAGAGTCCATCTAAATCCACTCATTCAACAAATATTGACTGAGCCAGGCACAATAAAGCACTGAACAAAATAAAATCCCTGCCCTCAAGAAGCTTATGTTCTAATCGAAAAATGGAAACAAACATGTAAATATGTTAAGGATGTAAAAATATATAGCATATCCAATGGTAATATGTGCAACAGACCTAAATAAAAAGGAGGATGGGGACCACATGTGATGTTAACAGGGTGACAATACAAGCAGGATTGGTGATACTTCAGCAAAGACCTTCAAAGGTGAGGGAAGGAGCAACAGGTCCATTCAGAAGAGCTCACCACACAGAGAAAACAAATGCAAAAGCCCCAAGGGTGGGACAGGCAAGGGGAGTTGCAGACTGTGCAGTCCTAAGGCCACTGAAAGGCCTTTGACTTCTGTGCAGACATGGTGGCCAGAAAACGAACGTGATGTGAAGGATGACATGACCTGACTCCTGTTGTAACAGGAGCACTCTGGCTGCTTGGAGATTGTAACTACAGTGGGGCAACTGCAAAAGCTAGGGACCAATTACAAGGCTATTAAAACAATCCTGGCAAGAGGGTTTTGGTGGGCAGAATAACATCCCCCAAAGATGTCCATATTCTCATCTCTGGAAACTGTGAATTCATTACCTTATCTAGCAAAGGGGATGATTACATGGGTCCTTGTAAGGGAGAAGCAGAAGTGTCAGAGAAGGAGATGCCACTGGGGAAGAAGAGGGAAGGAATGAAAAAGATGGGGGGAGGAGGTAGGGGGGAGGGAAGGGGAATGAGCAAAGCAAAGGAGGGAGGAGAATCTATTACACAGCTAACTTTCAAAATGGAAGAAGGGACCACAAGCTAAGGCATTCAGGAAGCCTCTAGAAGCTGTAAAAGACAAGGAAATATGCTGATAGACCCTCCAGAGGGAACGGAACTCTGTCCACCCATTTCAGACTCCTGGCTTCCAAAACTCTAAGACAATAAGTCTGTGGTGGTTTTTAAAAAAAATTATTTATATATTTATTTTACAGTATCATATTTTTTAAGTTGAAGTATAGGTGATATATACATGTTACAGGTATACAATATAGTGACTCACAATCTTTAAAGGTTATACTCCATTTACAGTTATTACAAAATACTGGCTATATTTCCCATGATGTATAGTACATCCTTGTAGCTTACTTTATACCTGATAGTTTGTACCTCTTCATCCTCCACCTCCATCTTGCCCCTCCCCTCTTCCCATTGGTAACCACTAGTGTCTTCTCTACATCTGTCTGTTTTTTTTTCTATTTACTAGTTTGTTGTATTTTTTCAGATTCCACATGTAAGTGATATCTTACAGTATTTGTCTTTCTCTGATTTATTTCACTTAGCATAATGCCCAAGTCTATCCATGCTGCACACCAGAAACTAATACATTTTAAGTCAAATGTACTTAAATTAAAAAGCAAACAAACAACTCACTTAAAATATGGGCAGAAGAGCTGAATATTTCTCCAAAACAGGAAATTCAGAGGGCCAACAGGAACATGAAAAGTTGCTCAACATCACTAATATCAGGGAAATGCAAATCAAAATCACAATGAGATATCATCTCATACCTGTCAGAATGGCCATCATCAAAAAGAAAACAAATAACAAATGTTGGCAAGGATGTGGATAAAAGGGAACCCTTGTACACTGCTGGTGGGAATGTAAATTGGTGCAGCCACTATGGAAAATAATATGGAGGTTTCCCAAAAACCTAAAAATACAACTACCACATGCCCCAGCAATTCCACTCCTGGGCATATATCTGAGAAAAACAAAAACATTAATTCAAAAAGACATACACCCTGCTACTAACAGCATCATTATTTACAACTGCCAAGATATGGGAGCATCCCAAGTACACATCAATAGATGAATGGATAAAGAAGATGTAGCATACACATGCAGTGGAATACAACTCACCCATAAAAAGGGTATCTTACCATTTGCAGCCCTTCACTCACTTTTTTTCTCCTACTTCAAAAATAAGAATTTTATAACTACTACAAATATTTCCACTGTTATCAAAAACAACAAAATACCTAGAAATAAACTTAACCAAGGAGGCCACCTATACTCTGAAAACCATAAAACACTGATGAAGGAGACTGAAGATGATACAAAGCAATGGAGAGACACCTTGTGCTCTTGGATTGGAAGAATCAACATTTTCTAAATGGCCATACTACCCAAAGCAATCTACAGATCCAACACAATCTGTCAAAATACTCATGACATTTTTCACAGAACCAGAACAATTTCAAAATTTATGTGGAAATGTGTAAGTCTGTGGCATTTTTAAGCCTCTACATTTGTGGTAATTTGTTCTAGAAGCGCTACAGACTCAATGTCCGTGCTCCCCCCAAAATTCGTATGTTGAAACCTAATCCCCAGTGTGATGGCATTTGGAGGTGGTTAGGTCATCAGGGTAGAACCTTCATGGATGGGATGGATTCGTGCCCTACAAAAGAGACTACAGAGAGTTCCCTTGTCCCTTCCACCATCTGAGCACATGAACCAGGAAGTGGGCTCTCACCAGATGCTGAATCTTGATCTTGGACTTCCCAGCCTCCAGACTGTGCGAAAACAATGTTGTTAAAGCCACCCAGTCTAAGACATTTTTTGTTAGTCTATGGACTATAGATAAACAACAGGAAATGGATACAGAGAAGTGTCAGTGGAGCTGGGAGAAGCAGTAGATTGCGCACGCATCTTACAGTTAGAGCCAACCAGATTTACAGAGAGATTGGACATGGAGTGTGAGAGAAAAAGAAGAACCAAGCCTTACTCTGAGGTTTATTTGTTTGTTTGCTTTTGCTGCCAACTACAAAAACAGGTTGACTTTTGGAAGGGATAGTGTTCGGAAAAGCCTGATTAGAGTGAGTCCAAGGGCGAGTCGAAGAAAAGGACTGGCATCAGCTAGCAGACGACTATTTCAAGGAGTTTTGTGTAACAAGTTGGAAGGAAATGCATCAACAGTGGGAGGCAGGGCAATCTGAGGAAAAATTTACTGACACAGAAGAGGGGAGGATGGCTGAAAAGGTGTCCCTGAATATGTGAGAAGGCACAGAACTGAGTGCACACTGGCCGGCTGAGACTGAGCTGGGAACATGGACTGTCCTCCCACAGTGAGAGGAGGAAAAATGAGTATGTGGGTACAGATGCCCATGAGCTGGTTGATGTGATGGTGAGAGAGGACGGGAGCTCTTTCTGATTGCTGCTATGCTCTAGGTGAGATCCAAAACAGCAAAGGGAGGTGGTGCTGAAGGAAGGTCTCAGAAGAAGTGTAAAGGAATCTAGGGGAACAGGCGAGTAAGACACTAAGAAACGTGCTATCACTGCCAACTAGCACGAAGAGCCTACAAGAGGCACAGACAATGGTGAATTTAAAATGAGTCAATCAGTCACATCATTTGCAAATATTTTCTCCCATTCCCTAGGTTGTCATTTTGTTTTACTTATGGTTTCCTTTGCTGTGCAAAAGCTTGTAAGTTTAATTGGGTCCCATTTGCTTATTTTTGCTTTTATTTCTATTGCCTGGGTAGACTACCCTAGAACATTGCTAAGATTTATGTCAGAGAAAATAGACTTACCATATGATCCAGCAATCCCACTTCTGGGTACATATCTGGAGGGAACTCCAATTCAAAAAGATTTATGAACCCCAATGTTCATAGCAGCACTATATACAACAGCCAGGACATGGAAACAACCTAAATGTCCATTGACAGATGACTGGATAAAGAAGTCGTGGTATATTTATACAATGGAATACTACTTAGCCATAAAAAGAATAAAATAATGCCATTTGCAGTAACATGGATGGACCTAGAGATCGTTATTCTAAATGAAGCCAGAAAGAGAAAGAAAAGTACCATATGCTATCACTCATATGTAAAATCTAAGAAAAGAAAAAAAGAGGACACTAATGAACTCATCTACAAAACAAAAACAGACTCACAGACATAGTAAACAATCTTATGGTTACCAAGGGAAAGGGGGTGGGAAGGGATAAATTTGGGAGTTCGAGATTTGCAAATGTTAGTTACTGTATATAAAAATAGATTTAAAAAACCACCAAATTTCTTCTGCATAGCACAGGGAAATACATTCCATATCTTATAATAAACTTTAATGGAAACGAAAATGAAAATGAACATATATATATATATATATATATATATATATATATATATATATATATATACACACACACACACACACACACACACACACGACTGGGATATTGTGCTGTATGCCAGAAATTGACACTGTAACTGACTATACTTCATTAAAAATAAATAAATACAGTGAGTCTAGTCAGCAAGGCTGGATGGTTTTTCTCCAGCCTTCATAACCCTAGAGGCATGGACACGAGGTAGGCAGAGAGTTGAATTTAAGAAGCATCAGGTTTTTGCCAAGTGAATGGGGCAGGCTCAGAGAACCAAGGAAATTGGGGGGATCTGCTAAGAAGGAATTGCAGTGATACCCCATGTAATCTAAGGTGGGTAATGAGCTTTCCTGCAGTGGAGTTTATTTAATAAACGGTATGTAGTGGTTAAAAACAGCAATGTTGACAAATTATCTAGTGACATATTCACAGTCTACTGAGAAAACAAACAGGTTACACAAATTAGTGCGTAGAGCCTGATCCCATTTTGAGAGATACATATACTGCATTTGCTCATTAATGCAGAAAAAAAAATGGTTACTTCTGAATGATGGTAAAGTTTCCTTTTTTGTGCCTTTTTAAGATATTCTACAAAGAACATTTATTGCTTTAATAATTAGGGAAAATATACATGTTACTTTAAGTATAACTTAAAATTCCTTGCAAATCATGTCATTTAAAACTACACGCACTTAAATTACAGGTTATGGTTCATATGAATAGGTCATCCTAAAATCATTAACAGGTGTTACCAACACGCATTAAGATGACAGATTTTTACAAGCAAACTCATTTGACTGGACTGTGCATTATCCTTGGAAGACTTTTCAAGCTAAAACATTTCTAAAAGATACCCACTGCAAAGGCTCTTACTCAGCCAGTGTGCATGAGATGGTGTAACAGATGTCACATGTCCTGGTTAGTTAAGCATCCTTGTTGATTCACTCGTGCTTGTGTGCTGCTATTAAACATTTTGAAAATCATCCCTGCCCACAGCTAAAAGAAAAACAGCAGATGAGAGAACACAGAGGAATAATTAGGTTTTACTTCTTCAACCCTACGGAATACAGTACAGTCAGCAAGGCTATAATTTATGAGCACTAGGAACACTAAATATGTTGAAAATGCTTGTTAAAAATGGAGTATATAAAATTGCGTTGAATAATTTAGTTAAAGCTATGTTATGGGGGTAAGATTATGGGTGAATTTTTAAGTCAGAATTTATCAAGTGATGTTTCTATTAAAAAATAATATAACTTTCTAGTGCATGAAGAATTAAAATGCAGTTGCTAGTGAGGAAAACTGTCATGGAGAAAGACCAATCCCATATGGATCCTATAGGTCACGTACAAAACAAAACAACAAAACTGGCTTTAAAATACCACAGATCATCTATACAGTAAGGACAATAATAAACAAAGAGACATTTCAACAGCCTGTACAGCAAATTGTTACATTTTACAAGGCTGATATAAGCTTTCAATTCTAATAATTATTTTTACTAATAAAAAGATTACAAAGCTGCTCCATTATTATTCCTGAGGAGGAATCTTCACTTCTTTGTTAAGCATGTGAAGATTTAAATGTTAGCTTCTTTGTCTCACTAAAAACACTCATTTTTAGTTAGGGTAGGGTAGTTCAGTTTAGGTAAGGTAGCCTAAGTTGCTATGAAGCAAAAATGATAGTGAATATTTCCCAAAGGTTGTACTTGATAGTTACAATTTGAAAACAAACTACCCATTTAGCGACACCCCAGAGTAGCAACAAGGTCCTATAAAAATCAATACCCAATTCACTGGCAGCAAGAAACATATGAGTAACAAAATTCTAGGCTGCAGGGCAACCAAAGTGCTTGTAACATTTTAAACCACTTGAGGTGTGCCAGAAAAAAAAATCTGGCACAAACTGGTTTCCCAGGCATGAAAAGTACGACAATCAAGGGAACTGGAAAGTCCAAAACCAAGCATGTGGAAAATTGACAAGCTTTCAAACTGATGAACTTCCAAATTGAAGTCAGTTGATTAGAGGAAATATTTAGCAAAATTATTATAGTGCTATAATGCGTTATGCTCAGCGTTTAATGTCAACTAACAGCATTTAAACTACAAAGTATACATAAACTCATAACATAAAAATATTTGTCACAGCTTAGAAAAACTGTGTTATAAGCCAAACTTATTTAACATCGGCATTCATATGTTCTTTTGGAAACACTGATAGAACTGTTTTCATGCTTGTGTCCCATGTTCAGACTTTCATAGCTACTGCTTTGCCTAACCATATTTGAATATAAATGACTTGTGCAGTCAAAAAAACATGCACATAAACTGATTAAACAAGGAACATTAGCAAATGATATGAGCTCATACTGGCAAATGTTTTGAAGGTTACACAGCCCATCTGTTTATTCAAAGGATCTACTGACTGCCTCCTTCACAGCAGACCCTGAGGAAGCTGTGCGTTAATCCCCCCACTACCGTGTCCACCTCTCACCACCCCACCACCTTCACTTCCACCCTGGCTACTTCCCCTCAGCATCCTGCCTCTCCCTTACATCCTCAGATGGTAGGCAAATGCAATCATGTACACCCAGCTATTATATTTTATGTGGACACTGTTGCACACACCTTCATTTCAAGAGGCACCACAGAAATTTTCAATTTCAGTAACCAGGAGTTTGCCTTCCCTGAGGAAGTAACTGTTATGGTTTCCTTCCTTACAAAAAACACAAATCTTGTGGCTTGCCCATTCTTGTTTGATTTTCCTCATCAGGAAGCTTAGAGTCCCAATTTTTGCTTCAACTCAATGGCTCAGCTTCTGCCTTATGTACTGACCCCAAGCAAGATTTCATTAGAAGACAAGATCTTATGATGACAAGATTTGTAAGCCACTATTTTAGCTCCTAATCTTGATTTGTATATACTTGTATTTTCCCCTTTTGCTGTTTTGATTCTTGTAAGCCACCTCAAATCCTCTGGGGAACAATCAGGGGAATAAGAAGTAAATAAAAACAAACACATCAACAATATAAGAATATTCAGTTATTACACACAGTTCTTAATGTCTTGATAATGTATTCTATTTTAGTTCAATGATTCAATAAAGCTCCTTTAGCACAATTCCCACAGCATCTCTGAGAACATGTCTGGGCTGAGTCACTTAATGATGGCTTTTGGAGAAGCTGTCCTGAGACCAGTCATTGGCTGTCTTTTTCTCACCAAAATTTCTTTACAACTAGAACCAGCATCCGCCACTAATTTGCTGGCCATTCTGCTTACTGAGCAGAAAGCCTTTCCAGCTTTCAGGGATTTGAAGCAGCATCAAGGATTTAAGTGCACCCTGATTTTCTGTTACACAAAACATACTTGCTTTGCAATGAGTGACCAACCCTCAGATCAGTGGTTCTATACCTCAAGCACTACTCAGAATCACCTGGAAGGCTTGTGAAACCACAGGATACTTTGTTCCACCCTCAAAGCTTTTAAGTCACTTGGTTTAAGGTGCAGGTCTAAAATTTTTCATCTTTTTAATGTAAGTCTCAGGTGTACAGCATTATAAGTCAACGTCTGTATATGCTACAGTGTGATCACCAACACACATCTGGTTGTCACCCATCGCCATACAGCTGACCTCCTTTACCCATTCTGTCTACCACTCAATGCCCTTCGTCTTCCCCTCTGGTAACCACTAATCTGGTCTCTGTATCTATGAAGTTTTTCTTTTGTTTATTCATTTGCTGTGGTTTTTCAGATTCCACATTATGAGTGAAATCCTTTGATATTTTTTTCCCTCTGACTTTTAAAAATTAACTGAGTATCTTTTCTAACAAGTTTGTAGGTAATGCTGATGCTGTTGGCCTGGAAACCACACTACAAGAACCAATGCCTCAGGGTCAGTCCATTTCCCTTCTTAACTTCTGCAGGCACTCTGCCCTGCCTATCACATTAGTCACACTGATGTTTCAGCTTGGCATTCAAAACCTCCCTGATGGAGCCTGTCCGAGGTCTGCTCCTTCAGTCTAGACCCACTTAGCTCCTCACTCAAACCAGAGCACACACAAATCCAGTGCTCACATTGTCTTTCTCATATTCACTTCTCATTGCTCTAATTATTAATTGCTCTAGAAACTAAACATTCTTCAAAAGACTCCTGGAATGCCACCTCTTCCCAGAAGCCATCCATAATTCATCTTCAGTAAAACTCTTTCATGTGCTTTACTCCAAGATATAAGCCTGCCTTATGTTATAATTAATAGCTATGCACAGCTATCTTCCACCAAATTACATGAGAGAATGGTTAAGAAGATGCACTTAGAGTCAGAAAGGCCTGGGTCCAAGTTCTGGCTCCACACTTGTCAGCTGTGTGACACAGAACACACTACTTCACCACAGGCCTTGAAGTCAGATAACAATAGTATCTCCTTCAAGGGATTAAATGAGATAATCTACATGAAGTCCTAAATAGCACTCCTGGCAGACAGGGCTCAGTAAGCATCATTTTTTCTGGAGTTTTAAAAACATGTTCCCCAAATTGTTTGACATTCCTCCCAGGTGGTCAGGTCTATGTCTCCTTCCCTTGGATCTGATCCCTGTGACTGCTTGACAATATATAATGGAAAGTCACTTTGTGAGCCAGACTTTAAGGCACTGGCACATTCTATTTCCTGTCTCCCACGATGCTCCTTGATGGCTCCCAGCCACCTTGGGACAAAAAAGCCCAAGCAGGCTATGGAGAGGAACCCAGGCCCCCCCGCCCACAGTCCCCACTGACCTCCTGGCAAGCAGCTGGCACGCGAGCGAGCCTCTTAGAAGTGGACCCCCAGCACCATACTACAAGAGCTGCAGGTGGTGAGCTGTCCCCAGCACACCCAGCCCAAACTGCAGACATGTGAGCAAAACAAATGACTGTTGTTCTTTAAGACCATTAAGTCTCTGGGCGGTTTGTAACATAGGATCAGTGACAAAGCAAGAACATGTTATCTTTGCATCCTTTCTCCTCTCCAGCAGAGAGGAGCGCAGGTTGAGACCTTTCAGAGTGTTCATCACAAGATTCAGACATTTCCAGAGGGAAAATCATCCCAGAGGATCTCTCTTTATGAGTAAACACACAACTCCCTTGGAAAGAATTCACTTTAACCTAAGAAAAGCACAGCCTTCGTCCTCATCTCCCCTAACCCCCACCAGAGTTGTGGCAGAACCCTAAGGAATTGAGGCTTCAACAAATTTAAAGGGAGCTTAAAAAAAAAAAAAACTCTATAAAGTCAGTGATGCAAATAGCAGTACTGCTCTGTAATCTCAAGCAACCCGATGCATGCTAAAAAGGGTAGACGAACATCTACTCTGAAAAGCAAGAAATCCGTGAGGCCACCATCTGCATCTAAGAAAAAAGCAGAAGGAGACAGAGCGTAGCAGCTGACACACAAAGAGAAACAGTTTTTGGGGGGAAGCTGCACAGAATCTAGGGACACACAGTAGGTAGGGACCAAACCAAAGAAACATGGTTATTTTCCTTTTATTAAATATATTACAAATGCTAATATTTTGCTAAGTTACTAGTACGCTTTCTTTGACCCTATTTTTACATGGCCCTAACAGGTCTTTGAACAGCATCAGTTATGGCACATAATCTTAGTGCCCAGTACTCCTCCTTGGCTGCACATACCACAAATGGGACTTGTTAGTCATAGTTAGTCTCCTTTCCTGGGCGGTAAGTTCTCTGAGTACAGGGGCTGCCTAGTTTATGCCCTCTTCCCAGGGCCCAGCACAAGGCATGAGAGAATATACTCGATGAGTATTTGCTGGGTGAATGTTGAACAACCAGCACTAAAAGGCCTGTTGGGAGAACTGGAGTTGATGCCTGAATGACTCAAGTATGAATTCACATGGGGCATAAACACAACATCCTTAAAAAAAAAAAAAAAAGGTTTATACCTTGACACTGAAATTGCCTTAGAAATAACTGGTTGCTGTCACAAGTTAGAAAATAATGCTCTATTATGCTGGGAGAATTATTTTTATTCACCATCACTTCTCCATCTATTCAAATCCTTTTAATACTCCTCAACAGCCTATCACCTACATTTAGAGCCATCACCCGGAATTCAGAGTTTTATGGAACCCATACTTTGAAAAATGTCAATTGTAATTGCTTCCTCAGATCACTTCTCTCCCTCGTTCTGTCAATCTACTTTCAAGAGTGGTTAACATAATGTCCCTTAAACACTGTTTTTATCATATCCTTTCCTGCCTCAGAGCCTACAGTGACTCTCAATCGGCAACGGTTTGACATTTAAACTTATTAAGAATTTAACATATTAATTCCCATTAAGGGTTTCAAAAGCTCTTCCATTAATTGTCCCTCCAACCCAAACTCACATTGTATTACCAATCCCCAAACAGGCACAAAATGTGTGAAACCTCCAATATAGCCAAGCAGAGGTGATGGAAAGTTTTTTCTCAATTTCACCACTGAGGTCTCATTATTTTGTCAAGACACTACAGAAGAAGCCCAATGCACTTTTCTGAGTGTCTATGAGAGATCTATCACCAATCACTCATGGAAAGAGACCCATCAGTAAAAAATCATTGTCAACTCTAATTTTGGAGGATTTTTAGAGGTCTGCTTGAAATAATCTAATCTAAAACTACTATCAGGTTCTGTCGACTTAGCCTTTGTGAAAGGAAACCTGAACTTTCTAACAAGGCCAACGATATCTGCATTTTAGTATATTAATTATTAAGAATATTACACTCTTCATTGGTGGTAAATCTATCATTACCCTGGCTGCATAATCCACCTTCGCCTATTTCCTGCAACTTCTACTGACTGGTGGGAAAACAAAAATCAAAGGATTATATAAACTCAAGGAAATCAGTACAATAGCCTTTCATGGAAATCAAACTAAATTCCTGCCTGCCATTTTCTTCAGATGCAAAAGAAAAAAAAAAAAGTTCATCAAATACAAAAAAAAAAAAAATTAAAAAATTAAATGTAACTACAAGAGACAGATTTAACAGTGACTAAAAGATGGGAAGATGATCAGGATAGAAACAGCAGTTCCTCAGCTATTGCATCCTTGTCCGTTTCAGAAATCTCCATCTTTTCCTTAAATTTGGGTCATGCAGCACTCATACATGCTCCAGCATGTTCTCATCCAGAAGATGAGCATATTCTAATTACAGAACTTTTCTGTACTGGGTGTGATAATTAGTGAGAAGAAGAAAACATTTTAAAAATCAACGATGCTCTTCTACATTATCCTAATTGCTATTCAATAAGATCTTAGAAGTCTTGCAGGATTTACTTCTGTTTATAATTACCTGCAGTCAGTTGGGAGGGAACAGCAAATGATTAAACAGAAGACTTAACAACAAACAGTTTCTGTGTAGCTTCAGTTTCTGTGCAGCTTCTGACATTTACAACTGATTACAGGTGTGTTGGAAATGTTCTGGGAATTCACAGCACTTAAAGTAAAATAAAGATTCCATGAATGACAACCTCCAGCTCTAGGAAAATGATCAGTGTCATTAATGTTATCTTTGAAGCAGAGGCATGGTGAGAGTCAAGGATAGGAGTCAGACAGAAAATAGCTTATTTATTTTTGGAGGCTGTTTTCTCCATTCCTAAAGTGGGCAACTATAACTAATCAAGGGATTTCATCAAGATGACAATGCATGTGAAGTGCCCATCACATAATGAAAACTCAGTAACGTTAAGTCCCATTCCATCTCTATGTCCTGCTCTAAATTCAGCCTGCGGCAAACAGCAGCAAGCCTCAGGATTCCCGTGAAGCATAAGACAAATGGAATTGACCCTGTTCTTGGTTTCTATTCGCCTACTGCCTAACCTATAATCATGGGTGAAGGAAGGAGGTTGCAGAGAAGAAACTGTTTTAGTTTGAAAGGATTGAACCACCTCCTTCCTCTTCACTTTTAGATGGCTGTGAACAGAGGTTGCTGTAAACATTTATTCCTGCACAGTTTAAAACAATGCCACTGAAAATCAAACATTTAACATAGAAAAAGAGTATGCTGCCTAAATACAGAGACGTGGGGAGCAGACTGACAAGCTGTAGGGTAAGTATAATAATTCATTGGGCTAACTGCTATTATGTTGTTCCTATACACTTAAAAAGTCACTTTTAAAAATAATTAACAATGCATATTATCTTATTCCCAATACACTTTGGAAGTTTCCAAAATTCTTTAGCCCTCCTTTGGTGGTGGTGGGTGGAGGTAGTGATTTTACTTTAGAAAACATTGTCCCGACACCACCAGACAAGTCACTTCTCTCCACTCAGGACCCCTACAGCCACCACAGGAGCCCTGAGCAACGATGGTGACCCCAGCTCTTTTCAGCCTGTGGTCTGATTGTCCAAAATATCCATGTGGCCTCATGTTACTGCTTATTTTCCATCTTGCCTTAGGCTTGCTGCGAGGATAAATTAATAGTGTAGATTAGCCTTAGTTTCCATCTGGCACCTTCTAACTTAAGGGGTGGAGTTCTACCCTAAGAAATAAGAAGCAACACCCATGTTATGATACAGGAAGCAGGTGACCAAGATCTATCTATAACTTTCAAAGTGTGAGGAGGGGGAGAGAGTGCAGGGGAAATTTTTCTACCAAGATAGACTGAGATTCAAGCGCACATCTTTTTTCAAGCACCTACTAGGGGCCAGATCCTTTGCTAGGTGCTGGAGCATATTATCTTGTTTAATCCTTGCAATTCAAACAAATGTATGACTGTGCATTAAGGCCAGAGAGGTGTGATGTTAAAGCACTACCCAACCCCATTTACCTAGGAATTTAAAGTCTTTCTTCGAGGCCGAAGAGCTGCAATGCCCAGACACCAGCACCTGGATGGCCCCTTCTCAACCTACCCTGTACATAAGGACTGCTGCTCTGGCTTGCATATACAAAACCACATCTGATGTACTTTATTGCTAAGAGCTTTTAAGGGTTTACTCTATGCAGGATTTTGACCATTAAAGCCTAATGCCCAGCGGAGCTGCAACTCCACCCTGATACAGGTAAGGTGCCTAGTCAGTGCCTGACACTGAGAGCAGATTCTGTCCACAGTCCATTTGCCAAAGAACAATGTCATGAGAAGGTTCGGGGCTGTGGGAGAGCTTGTCAGCTGTAGCATTTGACTTCTGGAGAGGGTAACTATGGGAGCATAAGCCCTGCAATGGGCCACTTAAAATAGGCCAACACAGATATACTGGAGCAGAGCAAATCTGGATCACACTGAAATGTCTTTTGCATTCTTGCTGGGTCACTCTTAGCACTATGTGAAGCCATCTTCTGCTACTTTACCCAAGCCTCTGTGAAAAAATTAAAAAGGAATTTGATTTTTCATCACATGCCTTTAGAGATTTATAGTAATCTTAAGTTATGAAAGAAGGGGGCTTTTAGCAATAAAATCCATTTAAAAACCTAAACTGAACTAACTGAACTAACTGAACTGGATTCGAAAAAATAAAACCAAAAATAGAATTTTGCCTTTCCAGAAAAATTCAAATGGAGAATTTACCTTACCAATCTTATTTTAAGTGCACAACACCTTAACTAAAATCATTACCAGCTCATCTTAGCAGTTTGAAAAGCACTGTTCACTGCTAAGTGACAAAAGCGATGAGAATGCACGTTTTCTGTGCCCTCTTAAAGGGCAATAATCACAAGCATCTGAGACATTCCCATGTCTCAGAAAACCACTCCATGACATTCTGCCTTTATGGTTCTCCTACAAACTCTGACTGCCCAGAAGCTAGGGGTGATCTTTGTCATTTTTTACCCCTTGAAAATGGTAATAAATTTTTAAAATATTTACATTAAATACTTACATTTAATAAACTTCAAATGCAAAAAAATAGAATACACTGTAATCAGGTTATTAATGTCATCTTTTTAGAAAATGCAAACCTGATCACTGGCATTCTCAAGCTTAAACACGTCAACGGCTGACCACTTGATGTAGGATGAAATCCAGCCTTTCCCCGGGCCCTCCCTGTCCAGATGGTCTGGCTCCTGCCTTGCTCTGCTTCTGATCTTGGGCCACTCTTTCTTGCTCTCCGATTTCTTGTACTTCCTGTCAATTATAAAGCTCCTTCCTCTCCAAGGGCCTCTGCCTGTGCTGCTCCCTTTGCCTGGACACTCTTCTTTCAACTGCGTTCACGATAGCCCACCTTCAGGTCTCAGGGACGATCACTTCCTCAGAGAAGCCTTTTCCGACCCAATATAAGATACCCTTAATCTATCTCATAGTATTCTTTCCTTTTCTTTCAGAATCATAATTTTTTACTTAGATATTTTGTTTATTGGTTTAGTATCAATTCCTCCCACTTGACTCAAAGATCCACGAGCAAGAACTCATATCCCTTGTTCCCCACCCTTGAAGCCCAGAACATGCCTGAAGACAATGAGCATCTGCTGAACGGATGCATGGGTCTGCTCACCTTCCCACACACCGTCCAAGTACATCTGAAATACAGGATATAGCCACGCCTTTCTGTCTTTCTTATTTCACCCGTTCAGCAACTATTTACATTTTGACTCCAAAGGTTGGAAGGTAGAAATTGAAACCCCTTAATTTTTCTTCCCAAAATAACTATAACCAGAGAGAAGGCAGGTAGAGTTGTGAGTACTGCTTTAGACCATTGTGTCTTATAATCAAGACACAGAATTAATCATATACATGGCAAAGGAAATTCCCACAAGAACCCATGACTTATTGCTTAACCACCGAGTGTTAAGATGAGATAGCTGAAATGTTAACAGAATGCCTCAGAGGAACACCCTCTATTTTCAAATCACAAGGAACTAATTCTAGAAAGGAACTGCTAATTGAATGGACAGCCCCACAGATGATAATCTTCAAAGTGTACAAAAATATATTCTTGGTTTGTGTACCATCTGTAACCCTGAATCTATCCTGTGCCCAGTGTGGATCTAATGGTACATCACTGAGTTGGGAAAGCTTCTTCTTTCCCAGATTTCCAGCTTTCTCAGAGATATCCTGATGATTTACTATTAATGATCTGCAAGAAAATGCTGCTCAAATGACTTCAGTTGCTTATTAAATGGTAGTAATAAACACTTTGCTTTCATGGCATCATTACCTTTCTTTCTTAATACATTTTTAAAAAAGCATTATATTGCCTAATTTATCTTCTATTTTCTTCCTTCATTAATAGTAAGTGTTCATCAGGGAAAATAAAGTTTCTCAGAAGTAAAGAATCAAAATTGCTATTTCCTGTTTGTCCTACTAAACAAAATAGAGTGCTATTTAAAAATCATCAGCTATTGCATATTACGAAAACTGATTTGCTTGCAGAACAAACAGTGCCTGGTCAAATCTCCTCCTCCTTTCTCTAGAAATGGAACAAAGGCGTTATCTCAGCAGACAGGGAAGGAAACAATTTACGTTTTCATGAATTCAGCTCTGCTCAGCAAATTCATTCATTCATTCTTTAAAGTAAATAGCACGAAAAAGAGTATGTTTTGGTCAATCAACTGCCTGCCATCATAAGAGCATTTTGAAACACAAAAGGCTGCATGTTTTCTTTAGCTGAAACCAGAATGTTATTCCTCTAGTGTTATTAGCAGACCTGTCACATAAAGAGAACTCTCACAACACTCTGTAGTGTACTAGCAGCAGCTTTAAAAAAATCAGTGGAAACATTAACCTACCTAATGCTTTTATTTTATTTAAAGAGAGTGACTTCGTTCTATGTAAAGATTCTAGCACTGGGCCATACAACCATAAAGGTTTTTTAATCTGAAAAATAAAACATGTAAGCTCTAAGAAACTATAATGCAATTTTCTAATATGGCATTGTTTTGAAAGAGTCATGAAATTTGCTAAAAATGGCCATTTTCAGATTAATTTTTAGCTTTGAGAAAAAAACTATCACAGGAAAAAAAATCACTGTATCGTAACAAAAATATCTGAATCATTAGTGTTCTTACATTTGTTTCAGCAAATGAATATAGCTTTAAAAGTGGCATTAACCAGTATTGCTTTATAGCAGTGTTTTCCAAGTGGGCATGATTGTAAACCCATGAAGAGACCTTTCTGGCCGTCACATGTGGAAGTGCTTCTGGCATCCAGTGGGCAGACCGCCCAGGGAGGTTGCTAAGCTTCCCATAAAGCAGAAAACAGCCCCCTCCCCACAACAGCAACAACAAATATCTGGTTCCCAAATGTCATTCGTACTGAAGTTGAGAAAACCTGCTTTAAAGCAAAACCTGTTTAAAAAAAAAAATTTTTTTTTTTTAAATTGAGTTTTGAACCCAATGGAAGGTCAGGTTTTCAAAAAGAAAAGTATTCGGGGCAAAACACATAAAGCCACAGTTTGAGACAAGTAAAGCTTAGGTGCAAATTACACTTCTCAGAACAATTAATTTTAAATATATGAAGTCAAGACATAAGAATTTTCTAAGTGGGCACAATTTTGACATTATAATAAAGCTCCACTTACATTCAGTTCAAACTTTCATTTTTGGGCCTGGTATAAAGTAGACACTCCACGAGTATTTACTGAGGGAAGGTGAAAGAGAAGGATCTATCTTCTTGTACCACACCCCAGCACTGTATACAGTGACATTTAATAATGGACTGCATTACGTTAGATGTCTTGCAGCGTCCTCCTTTGCTTCATAGCACTGGGCATCAAGCCCGCCGGCCAGCTCCACTTCCCAGTTTCCTACACAGCCAGGCACATCTACAAAAGTTCTCACCAATGCACTTGTGTGCACTGATTGGAAGAAGTTTCTTATTCATTTCCTACCTTGTCCCTACCCCCCACCATAAGTTGGGGTAGGGAGGTAGCATTGACCCAGTTTCAACCATGCAGCTAAGGCTAATTCCCTGAGGAGAGCAGTAAGCTAGAAATTCCCTGGGTGGCTGGCTGACCACTTGGCACAGAGCTGCCTCTCCAGCAGAGATCACTTGCCTCCAGAATGGTATACGAGAAATGAGCTACTTAATTTAATCTATTAAACTTTGGGTCTCTTTGTTGCAGCCACTTACACAAGTCAATTCTGTAATTTGATATCTCCTATGATATAAGGGCCATAAATGCACTCTATCCGAAGAAATGTTAAACTGGCTAATTTTTTTAAAGTTTAAGTGCAAATAATACTTGAAAATCATGATTATATGGTCGCTCCATAGTGATGATAGGTTAGGAGGAAGAACTGCCACGCCTGTTAACAATGTTCATTCTCATTTATCCAAACTAAATGGAAAAAGAAAGTAAATCTGGAGCTGACTACCCAAGGAGTTCACTGCTCCAGCGACTTAAAATTTACATAAGCGCATGCCAATGATAGCAGGCTGGACCTTATAAAAATGGAGGCTAAAGCAATTTTAACTCTTAAAATTTCCTAACTGCAGCATTTTCGTCTTCCTGCCCTTGACTCCCTTTGACTAAGATACTGATAAAAATACCAACAACAAGAGGGGAAAGGAAGTGAGGGCCAGAGGATTCCACAAACTAAACACTGAGCATTGAGTAAGTGACTTCTGGATTAAACTGTTTATTCAAACCTTGAATACTCAATTAAATTTGATTCAAAAGGCTCTGTATCCATCTTGGTTTTCAGAAAATGTAGCTGCTTCTCCTTGGGCATATTCTGCATTAAACTCCAAAGTATTTCCCTCTAGATTTCATTTGATACAGAATATATTTATCCAAAGATTTATTCCTACTTTATGTGAATGAGAAGGAAGTCACTGAGAAACAAACTGTTTGTTATGCTTATGAAATTAAAACGTTTCAGTTAAGCTGCTTGATCTAATTCAGATTTTCCATCAATATTGCTCTTTTTAAAGATAAAATCCCTCCCATAAAAATTAATGTCTTGACTATTACATCAATTAGAAAGCCATGGACTTACTGGGAAATATTTTTACCTTAAACATATGAAAATGGTAAAAGTACCAAAATTTGTAATTTCATAACACCTTTTCCCTAAATCATATTTATGGACTGTCCTGACAAGTCTATGGCCATTAATTCAATGATCTCAGCAGATTTTTATGACTTTAAAATCAAAAGCATCAGGATAATGTGATTTAAAAAGTAAAATAGCTTGGTCTGAAATACACTTTTTACGTTTCTAAAATTCTACGGAATCTGAATGCCTCAGAACAAAATCACCTCTTAATTTTAATAACGTTTAGGGTAAAAAATCACAATGTACATATAGTAAAATTATTTACTATATTCACAGAAATATTACTTTTGACTTTTTTTAAACAAGATGTATTTCTTCCAATTGAACAGCAGCTTACTGACTAGTGATTCAGTAGATATTGGCTTTTAATTTAGAAGTAAGTTTATCTCACAATATGAAGTAAAAATAGAAGTTTTGTATTCTCTTTCCTTTCCAATTTCTTTTTGAGGCATTGGTCAGTCACTAAATTATATTCTACTGTTAAAGGAAAAGGTAACTAAAGGACACATGTGGACCCAAGTAAATATTTCACTAGTTTCATGAGTTTCAGTGAATGTCCCCAAGGAAACAGTCAATCAGTAAAGCACCACTATGAGTCTATGACAGCTACAACAGGTTTATGAAAATGACATTATTATCTACTGCTAGAAGCCCAATCATCTAAACAAATCAGTGACAATTCCTAATTTTAAAAAAAATGACAAAAAGTTGAGAATCTCCAAATACACCGAGCTCATGCATGCTGCATTGTCAACCTGAGATAAGGACCAGTCTCGCAGGGCTTCCTTTTTGTTTCTTTGATTTGAATCTATAAATAAAAGACGGGTATCACAGTGGTCCTCCACAGGAGCTGTATCCTAGGAGGCATTCTGGAAACAGGTGAGGACAATTTTAGTTTTCACAGTCATTGGCAATTAGGGGGCAGGGCTAGGGGTTCGCCATACAACCAGGAACTGTCCCAAGCACCCCACAACTTTCAACCGTCCCTCTGTTCATTCCGTTCACTAGAACCTTCAGGGTGACTATCTCAGCCTAAAGAGTAACTTCTTTTCACACATAAACAAGCTGCTTTAATTCAGTTTTAACCAACACTAAGTTTTTCAGGGATTCAGCTCCTATGTCCATGTGTGCTTTTGTTTGGAGCTATACCGAGTGTCCTTTGCCATTTCAGAAAAATCACCTCACCCGTGGCATATCTGCTCCCTGTATCCAGTCAATGACACGGCATGCCTGCATCGGGATTCTTTTCCCACGACTGCACTCACAGCAATGTTATGAATAGGTGGAGACAGCCACCTACTTCATCGTGTCTTCCACTGGAGTCATGCCTGAGCATTTATGTACTGGAAACACATGCTATTTGGTTAGACATTACTCTCCTGTTACTTTGTACCACAATTAGGGCAATGTACTGGTTATTTTTAACATTACCTACTTATACACGCAATTTTTCATAAATTTCACTGCAGCACAGTAAAAGAGAATGCAAACTATTTTAAGAAAATGAAAAACTAGATCTGATAGGGATTCAAACCCTGACCTAGAATATCACATAAGGCTTCTCGCAACTCCAACATTCTTTGATTCTATGAAAAACTTTCAGTTTGGCAAGCCCTGATCATTAGCAAGCCTTTACCTCTAACTCTTAGATTTGAAAGTACTGCAATTAAGTTAAAGAGAGAAATGCATGTGGTTGCCATGGTGATACATAAAAACACAGACTCTGCTAACCACTCCAACATCTGTGTGAGCAGACGGCAGTGCCACAGTGCTGATGCCTTTCACAGGTTAACAGCGAGGGACAGAGAAGTACCTAAGGGACAACTGAAGTCCCCGCATCTACTCCATCTCAAGAGGCTACACGTGCGGTCTCACAGGTGACTGTTCCTTGTTCTCTCCCTGGGCTGAAGGTCACACATTTTAGTGCTTCACTGCCTGAGCATTTCTCCACAAAGTTCATTCAAGAAAACTCACACTGGCAAGCAACACAAACGTTCCAAATGTGCAACAGGATGAAGACCTCTCACTACCCAACTGTGCACAAGTCTCCTTAGCAAACTGTATCATTCAAAAAGCAACACCCTCAACTCATCAGTAGAGGCTTGTGGTTGGTATAACCACACTCCGCTTTTTCGCAAGCCATTGTTCTCTGTCATCAGGTTGAAGAATCATCATTATCAGCACTATACCCATTTCTAGGTTGTGAAAATGTACTGAAGTCGTTATTTCAGGAATGATTGCCCCTTCTCCCACAAAACTGGATTCTCAGCACATCTACCTCTCCAGTGTGTCTGACCATCCACTGTTAGTATTGCTTTCCCCACCATATTAGTGCTCGTGAAGGGGACAACAGTTTGTTTTGGGTTTTTTTTTTTTTTTGACATTCTACAGTTTCACATGTTAAAATAAGCCAAAAGTTTGAGGAATACTCGCTGGTGAAAGATAAATTCATACTTTCTATGTAATAAGTATGTCCCTTTTGGCCAAATGACCACCAGTTGGAAAACACCTCACTCTATACGAAGTATTAAATATAAAAAAGAAAAAAAAATCCTCAAGTTTGGCTCACATACCAAACCAAGTACAATCTTGAGAATAACCAATCAGAAAATTCTACACTGAGAAAGTTTATTATTTTTAAGAAAACAAAGTTTTCTTTATGGAAGTATTTAGAAAATAGATAACCCTTTGCAAATTATGAAAACTTAAAAATCACTGTAAAATTTGAAGAAAAGTAATAAAACTATTCAAAGATACACATATATAAAGATTTTCTAACTCAAGAGTTTCTGAAAATAAGGAATCATTTTTAATTCATTTATCAAGGAAAAACTTCTATTACCAGCGATTTCTTCTACAAATGATTCTCAATTTTTCCACACTGGCCTCAACATATGTGAAGTATAACAAAGTACCCATTTTCTGAAAACTTATGTCTTTCACTAAATAAATAGGTAAAACGTAAAAAGAGATTTCAGAACCAATACAGCTTAATTCTTAAGTTTCTCAAACAAAACAGCTTAGAATCATTTCCCTTCCTTTCAGTGACCATTGGACTTCAGGGTTTGTTTGAGTTTATCAAGGTTATAGGCTGGTGTTTGGAGGGAGGGGCCTATTTTATTTAACCTGATGCAAACTGTATGATTTAAAAATCAACAAAAAAGCAGCTTTGCCATTGGCCATGTGAGAACAAGAAACGACACAGAAACGGGGTGTGGCCCGGGAAGGCTCTTACCCGCAGCGCCTCGATGACCAGGTCTCTGGCCTCCAGCTCCCCCTCCATCACGCTGAGGAGCATGCGCAGCTCTGGTTTACTGAGGGTGTCCACGTCAAACTCTTTTTTCTGTAACACAAATTTTAAAGAATGAGAAATCTTCCTAAGGGAAAGCAATGGATCATGTTCATCCCAGCGGCTCAGCAAACCCAAGGGGCTCTGGGGCACTGGTCAGCAGCAAACACTCTGCCCTGACCTTCTGGGAGGAGAGGGAAAGACCACAGTGCGGGTATCCCAAGTCTCTCCACGGAGGAGCTCTCTTCCCGGCCTGCCTGCCCACCTGGCTCCAGGATCTCTTCAGATCTTACAGCACAAATTTAAAGTCCCTGGAGTTTGTATCAAAACGGGCCCAGTGTGTGCTGGGGAGAAGTTGCGAGGGTAGCAGAGAAAGCATGAACGTATTCCTAGAAGGGCCCCAACATAAAGGCTCCTGGGAGGTTATTACGAATTCCAGGACATCCAGTAATAACAGGTCATGTTTACAGAACACTGTGCAGCAGAGGCCACCAGCGAGCAGCCGGCAGCCAAATCTGGCCCACAGATGTGTGTTCCTTGGGCCACAAAGTGTTTCATTTTTTCATTCAGCTGTACTAAAAGAAACTAAAAGCTGTCACCAAAAAAATCCAGATCCAGATTGCTGGCTTCTCCTCAAAATTCAGATGACTGAGTAACCCCAGATTCTCATTCCCACAGGGTAATAATTCACAGAGTCAAGTAGCAAAGGCCCCTTTAGAAAGAGCATGCTCTTTGCAACCCCAAACCACACACACACACACACACAGCAAAAGCAATGTCCTTTTAAGAGGCCTGGCCTGACACTCACATATAGTCATTTGGGCCTGGGGTCCGGTGAGTCTGGAACTCCTGCTATGTGGTTATCAAATACTTCCTCATGCAATGCCTCCGTGGCCTCTTGTCATCCCATTACGCAGGCTTGAGAGGGAGCTGAGGCTGGGATGAGTGAGCCTTCCAGAGACCAGTTCTATGACGAGGCCTCAACCCCATGGCACTGGGGGGCATAATCCTCACCCACTGCTCTTCCAGCCCCACCATCTTCTCCACATTCCCTCCCTAGTGACTGCATCCAACCCCACAGCTTTAAATCTCACTGATTCACCACTGGTTCCCAATTTTTTTGTCTCCAACTCTGCCCTCTTTCCTCACAACTTTAACAAGTAGGTCTTCTGACAGCCACCTGTATGGCTGAAGAGGAGACAGGGTCTGCAAGCAGGCTCATAGCCGGGCCAGGGTGAGCCCACCGCCCGGGCTCCCTCCACAACACACACTCCACTGCTCCCTTCTGTGGAGAGACTTGTTTGACAAACACATGTTCGTCCCCAAATGTCTCAGAACACCCAACCTCAGAAGCCAGTCTTCAGAACATTCGCCTAGCACACATGATTTCCAAAGAATTCTCAAGGAATCAAATCTACCTATAAGATAGCATCACCTTTATTTTTCAGATTAGAAAACCGTAATTCAAGAGTCAGATCATATACCCAGATCACACAACCAGGAAACGACCAAAATGCAACCAAGCGCTGTGACTTGTCTGCACGCTATATCAGCTCGGTGCCAACATTCGAGAGGTGAAAACAGTGCTATTCTATCAATGAGCCAAGAAGAACTAATTTAGCACCTATGTATCTGATGACATACTACCAGTGTGATGACATGGATGTAAACATAGCAAAGCCTATAAAGGATTCTAGGGACTTTCAAACAGGTATGACCAGACCTGGTCACTCCTCAGTTTCAAAACAACCTTCTGGAAGGAGATAATGGTATAGAGAAGAAAGAGACCAGAGCTAGCTGGTTCTCCAAAGAATTATTTTTTTAATCTTCCTCTTAAAATGGTTTCTTCTTGCACATACAGTAAACAAAGCAGTTATTTGGAAAGGCAGGGGCTCAGGATGCAAAAAGAGAAAGGAAAAAGCCTAGAGCAAACCTACAGGATGGGTAGTTCTGGGATGCCCCTGCTTACAACGTTAACTTGGAGACGTTCCCTGTAAACAGCAGAATCCAGTATACTAGAGCTCAAATTCTGCTCCCCTTACACAGCGGTGTTACATAAACCTTCAAAGCCAGTTGCTCTGAAATTCAGGCTTAAGAATCATCTGGAGACCTTGTTAACACAGACTGGGCTCCACCCCGGAAGTCTGATTCAGAAGGTCCACGGCGGGGCTGTGAATCTGCCTTTCCATGTGTTCCTGCTGCTGCTGCTGCTGCTTCTGGTCCAAGAACTACACTTGGAGAAGCATTTCTATAACTTATGTGAGTCACTGTTTTCTCATCTATAGAACAGAAATCCCAGCATCTATCCCACAAAGTTCTTGTGAGGATCAAACAAGTATCAATGAAGTAAGTGTTAAATAAAGGTGGGTGATTGTTATTATTAAAGCTGAGAGCACCCAGATGTTTTTATATAGGAGTGGGATATTGGCTACAAGCTTATTTCTTTGAAAAATCTACCAGCCCAAGTTCAATAAACTCAGTTTACTAACTATGACGAAAGACAGACTCTTTTATCCTGGTTTTTCCCACTGAGATGCGAGAGTAAGCTGCAAGTCTTACGCACTTTAGAGGGTAATGTTTTATTAATGCTGCTGCTGGTGGTTCTAAAGATTTTAATTAATTGTATATTTTATTGTCCTTGTTTCCCCGAAGCTTCATAAGCAAAGCTCTCCGTTTTAAAAACTAATAAATTATGAAAGACATTGCCAAGATTCTGATTCACATTAGAGTTGGGAGAGCTTGCCCTGCTTCCATCACCATCACCAGCACAACATGTGACCTGCAACCAACACATCAATAAAAAGGAAAATTCATTCAAGTGAAAAACACTGCTACCAGGGTTCTTGCTAAATCATAAATTATGTTACACAGAATGTTAAAAAAGAAAATCTGTCTCCATCTATTGTCATCCCACTTAACACACCAAATGTATTAAGTGATGTATTATTTTAGATACACAGTGTATCTGTCTGCCTGCCTTTCTCTCCCCTACCTCTCAACCACTGCTTCCTCACTAAAGACACTTCTAATTCCCAGCCTTTAATAATAAAAATATTCTAAGAATATTTTCAAATGGTCATTCTCCATTACTTGATGTTTCCATCCCCTAGTCTAGCAGAATAGGGTAAAAAAAAAAAAAGGTATATGAAATCATGTCAGAGATCTTAAGACTCTGGGAATTTTAAAAATAAATTCCAAGCATTTTGGTATTTTTATAAAAATAAAGAAGCCCTTAGAAGCAGAAGTCCCACTAAAAAACTGTATTATTTTCATACTAAGTGTCATTTATCTGACTTGACACAATTATGGTACAAAAGTATTGAGATACAGAAAAAGCAATTATTAAACCTTCTTGCTTTAAGAGCAAAATAACTGTTCTAAATTGTATAATTTTTCTGATGTATGAGTGACATAAAAATGCTGTACATTTTTAAAGTACACAATTTGATGAGTTTGAAGATTAAGTATACACCCATGAAAACTTCAGCATAATCTATGCCAGAAACAAATCCACCACCAGCTAGCTTCCTCCCATCCTCTTATTTTGTGATAGATCTGATAATATTTTAAAACATTAACTTGATAACCTCATTTTCAAAAGAAGATATAAGACAGATCTAAATGCCATATTCACATAAAAAATTAGGATCTCCATAAAGGCACCCAAGGAAACATGATACTCATGCACTCCCCCACCAAAAAAAAAAAAAAAAAAAACAAAACCCAGAATCGACATGTTCAAAGACTAACCTTTATTACTACTGCAATAGCTTTTCCTAATTAACAACGAAAAACCAGACCTCACTTTTTAGCGACGGTAAGGCATTTAAAAAGGAAAGAAAGAAAAACTGGTAGATTTCAGCTCTACAAGCCACTCCTCTGCCTGTCGTGTTTGGTGTTTGCCAGGAAAAGTACTCTAGGAAAAGCACTCCTTAACACCTAGTTGTAAAAATCTGGTACAGGCGACTTAAACTAATCCAGAGTCTGGTCATCAAACAGAAAGCCTTCTCCGGGACACAAACATACACACGAAAGAGAAGACACTACCTCAGACTCTTATTATTCAACACAGCAGTTTGCAAAAGCTCTGAATTATTTAGGTGTAGGTGTGGGGAGGGCATTCTTCCAGATATTCTCATGCAGGCTAGAGAGGGAGGCTGGGAGAGAGGGGAGGACAACAAAATAGAACCTGGCTGAACTGTCATCTGAAATTGCCAGAACTAAACATAGGCCAGTACGAAGTTTCCTCCACTACCACTCTCCCCCAAGTCTTCCTGAGGAAAAAAAAAACAAAAAAAAAAACAAAACCCAACAAACTACAATATTTGGTTTCTGTAGGGAATTCAACAGTCACAGCCAAAAAAGGTCAGAAGACCCTTACCTATACCCTTTAGGAATTAATGGGGTCGGCACATTGCTGGGTACCGAAAAAGCCTCTAAGACCTATTATGAGCCACAGCGCCCTCAGATCTTTGCCCAAACACATCAGCTAAGGTGATAATCTAGGGACCAGATAGAGCCAAGCGTGTTCTCTCACTCTTTGCAGACACCAAGAGCATCTCCTCCAGTTTCAAATTTAGTGGGTTGTGTCTACCTTTGATAGATGAATTTACAGGGGAGAAAGCTGATGGACTGAAAGGGAAAATAAGTGATTTCACCTCCTTAGATCTCAGGTTTCTCAGCAGTAAGATGAGAATGTTGTACTAAGTCATCTCTAAATTCTCTTCCAGCCCCAAGTGTCCTGATTTCACATACCATCAGGGTAACCGGATTACTGGACTCAGGAAATTTAGGTCATTCCCTAAAGCCTCTGAGAAACATTTGAGGAAAATTGATTTTGCCTCTGCTCAGAAGGCACAGAAATGTATTTTCGCCCCAGTTTAATAGTGGGTACCAATAATTAATAATGCACTTAGAACTTTCTGGGTAAACAGGATTTATGCTTTGGGAATGAATCAAAAAAGGCTATACTCAAAATGGATCAAAGACTTCAACATAAGACAAGATACAATAAACCTCCTTGAAGAAAATACAGGCAAAACATTATCTGACTTACATCTCAAAAATGTTCTCCTAGAACAGTCTACTCAAGCAATAGAAATAAAAGCAACAATAAACAAATGGGACCTAATGAAACTTACAAGCTTCTGCACAGCAAAGGAAACCATAAGTAAAACAAAAAGACAACCTACAGAATGGGAGAAAATTTTTGCAAATGAAACCGACAAAGGCTTGATCTCCAGAATACATAAGCAGCTCATATAACTTATTAAGAAACAACCAAACAACCCAATCCAAAAATGGGCAAAAGATCTAAACAAGCAATTCTCCAAGGAAGACATACAAATAAATGATCAATAGGCAAATGAAAAAACGCTCAATATTGCTAATTATCAGAGAAATGCAAATCAAAACTACAATGAGGTATCACCTCACACCAGTCAGAATGGCCATCATTCAAAAGTCCACAAATGACAAATGCTGGAGAGGTTGTGGAGAAAAGGGAACCCTCCTACACTGCTAGTGGGAATGCAGTTTGGTGCAGCTGCTGTGGAAAACAGTATGGAGATTCCTCAAAAGACTAGGAATAGACTTACCATATGACCCAGGAATCCTGCTCCTGGGCATATATCCATAAGGAACCCTACTTCAGGATGACACCTGCACCCCAATGTTCATAGCAGCACTATTTACAATAGCCAAGACATGGAGACAGCCTAAATGTCCATCAACAGATGACTCGATAAAGAAGATGTGGTATATTTATACAATGGAATACTACTCAGCCATAAAAGCCGACAACATAACACCATTTGCAGCAACATGGATGCTCCTGGAGAATGTCATTCTAAGTGAAGTAAGCCAGAAAGAGAAAGAAAAATACCATATGAGATCACTTGTATGTGGAATCTAAAAAAAAAAAAAAACCACAAAAACAAACAAAGCATAAATACAAAACAGAAACAGACTCATAGACATAGAATACAAACTTGTGGTTGCCAATGGGGTGGAGGGGGGGAAGGGATAGACGGGATTTCAAAATTGCAGAATAGATAAGCAAGAGTATACTGTATAGCACAGGGAAATATACACAAGATCTCATGGTAGCTCAGAGAAAAAATGTGACAATGAATATATATATGTCCATGTATAACTGAAAAATTGTGCTCTACACTGGAATTTGATACAACATTGTAAAATGATTATAAATCAATAAAAAATGTTCAAAAAAGGCTATAAATAAAAGAAAGCAATGAAACTCATCTTGAGATTTCAAAAATAAAAATAAAAATTTGAAGACTACCATTAACATGAAAAAACTAAATCTAACTTTCCAGGTACACAGAACAGTATTAAGAAAATGTGAATTTAGCCAATTATAAGGATTTTCATGATGAAAAGTGTGTGTTTTCATGCTCTAAAACTATTTCAAATCTCTGCAGTTATGTCTTGCTTTGAGATTACTCCTCCTAACGTCTCTCTAAGGGGAGGGAAGAGGGTTTCTGACTGGGTTTGCATGCCTCTGATTTCGTTCTTCCTAATCCTTCTTTCTCCTCTAATTCCCCTGGACCCCATTTTCTTTAGAACATAGCTCAAATCCCACTTCCCTATGTCTTGCCAGACTCAGAAATCCCTCGTTCTCTCAATTCTGTCTTAGAGACTGTTCTGTTCATTTATTTGCAATTAATTATGCCCTGCCTTGTGTATTTCCTCATTCTATTAACTTATTTATCCATATTAACTATTTTCTCATCTCTGCTACATATGTCAGGACAGAAAGAGTATTACACATTTTACATGGTTTTACCTAACATATATGCCTCCCATTTGCAGTATAAAAATGCCTATTTCATTCAGTATAAAATCAAGAAGTATGTAAATGATGTGTAAGCAGATATCCCAGTGTAAGATACAATGTCACAGCCCACTGTAGGGGCAACGAAGTAACTGATCGATCATTTCCACTCATTTTTCAAGAAACCATTTCTAGTAACCTCAAGTAGGGCGACTAAGGAAAAATACTGAGAACTTGGGGTCAACACCCCATGGTCGTGCACCTCAGAGCACCCACACTGCCTGAGGCCTTTCATGGAGGATGAGCAGCTCAGTGTATTAGAAGGAAGTAAATAGAATGTCAGGAAGGCAACCTGGTCCTGGATGTAATTAATTTTAGGTATGAGAAAACTGGAATGAAAACCACAAAAGTGGCTGAGTCAGGGGCGGCAGCCTCTGCTAATTCAGCACAGCTACTTCCCTTTTCCTCTTTCAGATCTCCTCTCAATCTCCATTTTCACCTTGGGGAGGGAAAAAGGACCACATCTCAGATAAAACAAATGTCTATTCCCATCCTAACTCAGCCTGTCCATGTTACAAGAGCCCTACGTGGGACATGGATCAATTTCACATGTGAGCTGACACCCAGATCCACTAATTGTCCTTTAATAACATTGAAGAATAGCCCCTCGATGATCTGCAGGTGGCAAATGTCAGCATGCTGATTTTCAAGTAAAGGGCTGAGACCTGGGCAGCTAAACAATCTTCCTACAGTTACAAAGCCCTTCTGGAGAACTCAGGCCTTTGGAATCATCTTGTCCCCCTTTCAATGATATTTAAAAATATCAAAACCAAATCATCTGCAAACAAGTGTCCGTTTCACGCAGCAATGTTAACTTGGCCACACCATACTTACTATACTAACCTTTTAAATCCATCTTCAACCTACTTGGTCATTTACTAACAATTTATTCCAAGTCAGCAGTAGTTTTTTCTAAAATCAGGATTTCTACATGAATGGCATCACATTGTGCACGGCACTACTAATATGATCTTGTTACTTTTGTACAAGTTATTTTTAACAGATTAAAAAAAAAAAAACCCTTTGCCATCAATGTCATCTCTCTTATAACTGTTCTCCATTTCTTTACCTAACAGTCAAAGACAAGTTTCCTTTTCCACATTATATAAGTCTTGCAAAGGAGCACCAACAGAGAAGAATATAATCAGGTGCATCCAAATAAAGTCTTCTAAAGCAATACTCAGACATGCTTAGGTGGTAAACTATGTGCGGGCAGAAGGGAGAGACACTGGCTCCATCCTGCCTGGGCACACTCAAAGTTGAATTCTAGTCCAACATTTTTTGACACCTGCAGACTATTTCACACTCTCCTGCCCAATTTTTCCTTTTATTCCCTTTTCCCATTTCCAAACCTCCCTGCATTTCTCTCTTGATCCCCTCTCCTACACCCCAGTGGGTGATTTAGCCTTGACTCTTATTATTGGAAGAATTTAGGATGGGAGGGGTGCAATTTCCATCCCACCACCTCCACATCCCCAGCTTCAATCATTATTTAAAAGGGAAAATCTGAAGGGAAAACCACCATGTTGGAAACTCATTTTTTAAAAAATCTGTAAAGTATCTGAAATGTCATTGAGCAAAGCAGCTTAGAAAGGGAATATATTACATTGAAAACCAAAAAAGATAAGAATCAGGGTCATCTTTCTGAAACAAGAAAAGATCTATAACATCTATAATGTTAATTACTACAAATCATAGGCCAATAGTTTATCACAACTGGGTATCAAATGAAGTAAAAGTTCCAATTAGCCAATTAACTTAAGGATTATAACACAGCTTCTTGTTGAGTGTTCATTTTCTTCATTTAGTAAATATTGGTGGAACATTCACTATGTGCCTGGAACTGTGCTAAGAAACTTTTCCTTTAACAAACAAAAACCACACTGCTCTTCTTGAAAGAGGAGGCTGCTCCCTCCAGCCAGAACTTTGCTGTCCATACAATCAATGGCAGATAATCTGTAAATGGCTAAGTACGAAGCCTGTGAAACATTTTCTCACCTCATAAAGTTATGTGAAACACAAGAGGATAAAACCAACTGGCAATCTAGCCTAGGCATGGATTCAATCACAGAAGAGGACAAACAAATTGTTCCTGTGAGTAGCATAGTAACAATGATAGCAACAACAATAAAGTCCAAAAATAGGTGCAGACAGAAATATATAACCTATTTAAGATTTTAAAAAAAGGAAACAGGGAAAAGCATCATGTAGAAATCAGTTATATTCTAATCTTGAGAATATTTTAGTCTATTTCCTCAACTTCTAAGCTATTTTGCTAGGGGCACAGAGTTGAGTTGGAAACCTCAATGCTCATCTCTGAAAGCCCCTCACATGTGCCCCAGGCCACCTCTCCAGGATTCCTAGGAAACAGCCACTTTTGCACACAGCTACCAGCAGTCTCCCTGCCCAAGTCCTCCATCCTTCTGTGGAATGTTTCTAGATCTTTCCACTAGGAACCTTCCCCATGACTCTTCTTCCCCCTACTCCTCATGCAAAATTTTTGTGCCTCTCATAACACCATGGTCTTTGATTTGATTTCCTGGTGTATGTGAGTTTCCACCACTGGAGCATGTTACTTTAGGACAGCAAAGATGTTTCTCATGACACCTCCATCTCAGTTTGTGTCTGATAACGTGTGTTAGATCTCAAATATTTCTTACCTAAATAATTCTGTGAAACTTTCAATATTCTATAGCTGCCATGTAACTAATTTTTAAAAAGAAAGCTCGGCAAAATTGGCTAAGAAGTTTCTTTTTATTGCATTTATGTTCAATACTAGTCACCTGGAAACAAATTTAAGATGCCAGCTAGTCATTTGTTTAACATTACCGTTGTCCATTTTAAACAAAGTCACTGTCCAAGTTTTTTCGCGTCACTATCACCATGGCAACAAAATTTATATCTACTTTTTACATATTAGCTGCTCCAGAAAAGCCCAGAATGACAAGAATGTTGGTCAACTTCCCAAACATAGCTCTAAAAAGATCTACATTTTCCTTTCACTCTTAATTCTTTGGTGACAATAAAAAGATTTCTGTTTTCCATACTGCTTTATCTATTAGGAGTTATTTCAGAGTAGAAATAGCAATATAGTCTATAAGAATCATCACATTTGGCTAAGGTGTTGAAAATAACCCAGGTCTCGGGCATGGTTCACAGCAAAGACTATTAATATGATCCTACTTAAACAAAGTAGCTGTTACCTAGCCTTACACTTGGATGCTTTCAGGATTTAAACAGCTAAGAACAAGAATCACAAACTAATTTTAAAACACTCCACTGAAAATCATATTAAGCTGAAAACTGTAAATTAAAACTGTCTCTAAGCAACAATATAAATAGTCAAAACTTTGTGAAAACACTCACTTTCAAAAATAGCCTACCACTTCAGGTCTCCACTGGCTCATTACTACCAAATATACATATAAAAATGCATAATATGTAAACCAACTTGAAATGAGATACATCTCTAAAATTCAAATAAGAATCATCCACTAAAAAAATTAAGTCCTCAGTTGCCATAAACCCAAAACTCATAAACATGTTTTTGAATTTTAATTATTAGATTTGAGGCAGTTACAATGACATATTCTTCAACCTAGCTTTCCTTTAATTAAAAAAATCAGCCTACAGGCCAATTGGCTGATATGGGCGGACCATATTTTATTAAGTGAAAAGTAAAATGCTCAGCTTACTGTGTAAAAAGCCATCATTAAAATTTTACTAAAATGTCAAACATTTTGAAAAAATATTAGATTAAGATTCTTACTGCATCTCCTCAGAATCCTAAGAGTCCACGGAAATAACAAAGGAGTTTCACTTTCAGAGATTTTCCATGGCTATTCGAATCAGCTGGGTGAAATGATCAAACCTCTACCTAGAAGCAGTGAAAATCAGACTCCTGAAAATTTTAAACAGCAGAAAGGGAACACTGACCTTATTAACACAAAAATCTACCTAGCATCTAAGGCTCTGTTTATAATTCAATCAAATAAAACTACAGACCAGCTACAGGCTGTAACTCAGATGTGTGTTTGGGTAATTGTCAGGTGATTAAAATACTGAGGGTAGTAGAAAGAAACCCATTTCCAGTCAATTAAGCAAACAAATTCAACCTTCCTGGGGAACAAGAAACACATCCCTCTTTTTCTTCTCACCCCCCTCCCCTTACCATCTCTTGGGGATGAATGTACCCAATCATAACAACTTCTCGAGAGGTTTGTTGTCTTAATAGCTAGCTTCCTTACTGTACCTTACACAGGGGATCTGATTTACTGCATTACAAGTAGGCTAGTTTTATTTTAAATCTTAAGATCACATTTTTTACATAAAGAGTAAAACATCAATTTTCCTAAAAGTTTCTAATCAAAACTTGCCAATTTCACAAGTGGAAATCAGCAGCCCTCCACCTCCGCGTATCCTTCTCTTCCTGGTTCTCTTTTCCTTCCCAGGCTCAGCTCCTCTCCCGCCCAAGTTGCTTTCCTCCACATCTCTCCTCTCCCTCTTCAGAAAGCCCTACCTTTAAGCAGCGAGGGAGGAAGTTAAAACTGCCCTGACTACTCACACCTGGCCCTGCCTTCAGCTGCTGCTTCACCGACTCTGCTGAGATCATGGGTGGGAAGAACCGAGGGGCGTCTACGCTCGGCTCACTCCATCCCACTCCGAACCTCCAGCAGCAGCAGCCAGATCGCGCCAAGGGTGGGAGGCGCTCCCAGAGCTGCCTTTCTTTGCAGATCCTTGCAGCTCCTGCCAAGCTGCTTCCCAAACCCCAAGAACGTTTCCACCCAGGAAATGTGGGTCCAGTCTTCCTTCAAGGCAGGGGCTGGAAACCACCATTGAGCCTCTGTGCTCGGGGATATTCTGGGGGTGAAAGTAGAGACCAGCGATTGATGGAAGCTCATTTGGCTTCTAGACCCCAGCGAAGGAGAACAATGTGTTGATACCTGCTGCTGAACCTCCACCTAACCCGGGCACCGTTTCGGGAAGAAGGAGGACATCTCCCCCGCCCCAACAGCAACCCCCATCGCCAGGTGATGGGGCAGCAGGCTGCTAGGACCCAAAGCGCCGGTGCTCAGCGGCAGCAGCGCCCACAGCTGGTCTAGGGGCCTCTCCCAAGGGACGTTAGGCACACGCGCACACACACACAAACAAAATGGGCATCCCCACACCTGCTCGGCACTGAATCGCCAACCCACGCTGCTTTCCGGGTCCACTGAGAGATGCCAGGCACCCCTGAGACACGCGCCCACAACCTTCCGCACAGCGAGAGGCGAACAATAGGGGGTCAAGTTCGCCAGAAAATACACCCAGCCCTGGCCAAACCCCACCGCAGCCGAGGGAGTGAGTGCAAGGCACGCAAGGGACCGACGGATCAAGACTGCCTCTCGCGGGGCTCGGAAAGGACAGAGGGATTCCCCAGCCCCGGCGGCCGCCTCGCCCCACTCCCCCTGGCCTCCCGGGATGAGGTACCCCGAGGAGGGGGCACCCCAAGGAGAGGACACCCGGAAGAGCCCGGGCTTGCGGAGCGTCCCAGGGACGCCCACCCCCGGGCCCCGCGCCCCGCGCCCACCCTTGGACCTCAGTTACCGCCGCCTCCGCCGGGGCCCCCGCCGCGTCCTCCGGGGCGCGGGAGAAGTCGGGCTCGCAGCTCGCGCCGTCCGTCGCCATCTTCCTGCTCTAGCGGATCCGAATGCGAGCTCGGAGCGGTGGCTCCCGGTTCAGCCCTTTCGGCGCGGGCGGCGCTTAACCCGCGGCGGTCCGGAGACGCGGGCTCTCGCAGCCCGGCCGCCGCCGCCGCAGCCGCCGCCGCGCTCCCTCCGCCCCTCGCCGCCGCCCCCGCCGCCTTAACCCGCTGCGCGCCGGCGCGCCGCCCGCCGCCTCCTGTTCCCCGCCCCGCCGCGCGCCCCGCGCCCGGCTGCCAGCTCTCATCCGGCTCCTCGAGGTACGAGAAATGGGCACGTGCCCAGGCCAGGTGGAGACGCGGCGCGCAGATGGAGAAATCAAAGTCTTCAGGCGAGGAGAAGGAAAGAAAGAGTCCAAGAGCTGATGCGCCCAGCATGGCCCCCACCAAGCCGGCGGCGCACAGACGGACCGAATTAAATGTCAGGCCGCCTGAATCCCAATCCTCTGTTACATCAAGGGAAGTCCTTCACTTCAGCCGCCTCGAGCCCACCGCTAGAAATCATATAAGGCATCCTTTTCTTTTTTTCTTTTTCTTTCTTTCTTTTTTCTTTTCTTTTTCTCCTTTTTCTTCTTCTTTTTTTTGCATGACTGCCGCCAGTGCATTTTTACTCTCCTGGTGTATGTGCCTGCGTTTGATTCTCCTCCAAAAACCATCAACTTCCAGATCAAAATGTGTACTGCTACCCTTTATTATGTTGACACCCAGCCCCTCGGCCATACCTTTTCTACACAATCTCTTTTTCAATAAAGGTGAAGCAGGGCCCCTTTTTTTGTTCTTTACCCCAAACACGAGTGATTTTGTGAAGGGCTAACCAAGAAATATTAGGTGTTATTATTTGTAAAAGAAAGTGCTCTACTTTTAAGAGAATTTGTAAGAATTACTCCCATGTGATGGGGACACACACACAAACAAAACTAAAACTTTCCTAAAAAATATATGGGAATTATAGGCCTCTGAAGATATTTCATGAGATGAGTGAGTTAGGCCCAAGCTCTTACTTTTCCCGTCCCAAATCTGATTCATTTCCTACCCTTTCCTGCCAATTCCTAGGACGTGAAAATCTATCACCTTATCAAGCCCATATGGTATAGGCCCCCCCAAATCATCAGATCCCAAAAATGTGTTGAAAGCACAAAATCAAATGGAAGCATTCAAACTGTGTCTCAAAGAAGTAAAACAAACCACAACCAAATCCTGGACTTGAAATTCTGTAATATGAAATGTTCAGTCCAAGGGTTACAGATCAAAGTTCATTTTAAACAATGGCAGACTCCTAATGAAAGGTTTTTGGTAATTTAACTGCTTCACTTTCCAAATTGAATCTAAATATGACACCAAACAGGACAGAGAAAAATCTTTTCTGCAAAGGACCTGAAAAGGTGTGATTGATAAGTTGCAAAATGTTCCCTCCCAGAAGAGGTCTACATCAAGAAAGGACTTACACCTGGAACCCTTGGGTTAAGGGTCAAAGGTTCAGAAATCACCTCCAGGGTATCCTGTAAGCAACAGTGCTCATTTATTTATTTTCTTTGACTTTACTCTGATAGCTACTCCCTCTCTTAGCCCTTTGGTTTCCATCCCTGTTAGTCATACCACTTTCTTTTACCAAATATTCTCTCTGAAACTGCTCAATATTGAAATAACTAGACTCATAAGATAAAAGAAAAGCATTTGACAGTAAAACTTAGATGCTGAGCTGATGGTAAAAATTTTAAGTTGGAACCAAAAGCATTCCTTGTTCTTTTCAAAATGCATTTTCACATCACAAGATAATACAAAAATGTACTGATACTGACAAAATGTACTTGATACTGATGTTGAATTACTACCCAAGAAATTGGCCAGAAAAAAATAAAAGAATAAAATAAGAAACTTCACTTGGGAGTTAAGAACTAGGAATATGACATGATAATATCTCTAGAAAGAAAATCCCATTTACTTTTTACATGCAGTTCAATTTTTTTAAAAAATCATTATTGGGAAGAAATAGCTTCTATTGGTCTAAACAAAATTAAAGCAGAATCACATCACAAAGGAATCAGTCTCTGAGTGGTTTCTTCCCTTTCACTTTTTTTTATTTTTAATGAAAAAAAAAGATTAAAAAAAAAATCACAGGACAGCACATTTTTCTAACTGCCAAAATCCAGGGCTTCAGAACGAAAATTAACAGCATTTTGCCTCTACCTTAAAGCTGCCACTGACCACTACTGAGAGCTGAAGGAATGTCCCACCTATAGAAGTCGCACACCAAGAGTCTACTCCCTCAGCAGTTGCCTGGACCTGGGCTGCTTCTCTACCAGATGGACACTTGCTGGTTTAAACTCTCTCCTGCCTCTGTTGAGATTGCAGATTAACTCTTTCTGAAAGACTTTCTTTGCACAAAGACAGGCTCTATTAGAGTCAAGCCAAATAGATCTGAAAGGGTAGTGACTTGATGGCCCTAGAAATTAAATCTTTTAAAGCTCCATTAAACAGTAAGTAAGTAAGTAAATAAATAAATAAATAAATAAAGACAGAAACTCAGACAGACAGATAGACAGACAGACACCCTAGGGCTAGAGTGAAAATTTCTGGAAGGCAGGGGAAAAGAAGAGGGATGGAAGTATAAACAGGAAGAAATGAGTATATGTGTATGTGTGTGTGTATATATATATAAAACAAAATCAATCATGATTTTTAAGCAGTAAATTTCTTTCAGCATTAAAATGGAAGGAGAGAGACAATATTTTACAAACAGAAAACCACTGGCTACATTGTCTTCTCCTTTGAACATAAGGGATGACCCACTGACAAATGAATTTAGACAAATTGTTTTTTGAATCTTGGAAGAGACGTGTTTTTGCTGAGCCATAGCACACTCTTCAAGATTCTCTTTTGAGACCAATGAAATGGGTTTTTGCAGCTAGGAATGCAGACTGCTTGGGGAGCCCAGTGGTTTTCTGCTTAAACCATGATCTTGACCTCACCGGCCACATCCTCCAACCCACTAAACCAAAAACCCAGAGAGTTATACATAATGATGCAATGGGATGCTTCCTTCCATGTGAAAAGATATCCTAAAACAGCTTCCCTCGTGGAATAAGAGAATTCTTTATTTCTGTCAATGACAACATTTATGTTAACTCCAAAGAGCAAACCATATGTTGTCATGTCTTAGTATTGCCAAATGACAAAATTACTGAGGAGCAAACCATTTCTGACTCCATCCACAAGGCTATAGTTATACAATTTATATACTCCAGACCATGCTTATCCCTGTCTACACCGCAGTGACCGACCTGGGAAGCCCCAAATCTTGACATCAGGAACTCTAACAAAAGAGCACAGATAGACTTTGAGTGCCCTGGATCTATCAAGTTTTTGAAACCAAGACATTGCCAGAAATGAGTTTTCATATGACCTAACAACATTCCCTCATAGTCAACTTGTCATTATCTACATGTGCTTAGGCTCTTTGTGGATTTCACTCAGTAAATTTAATCCTAATCTAGTTAGCCACTCTTGTCAACAACCTATGGTTTTGGTAGGTCTGCTTCACCAACTGCAGTTGGTGTGTGCCAAGGGAATGCAAGCTAATTTTACCAAACTAAAGCAAAACATAATTAGGAAATTAAATCTGCTAGGTAGAAAGCAAGCCAAAGCTAAACATAAATATATCATCATACTCACTCCCAGCCCTTTTTAACATCACCTCTAGCTGGGAACTACATTTGGTCATTCAGTGCTAAAGGAATGTGCAAATATAAAATTTTGTTGAAGAATTAAAGGTTCAGTAAGAACATTTTTCCCCAGTTTGGTCACTCTAAGAACAGAACCTGGGGCTAATACAGAACAATGAAGCAGTGAGGGTTCAGTCCTCCTTAATGTTTTTAAAATCTTAAACTGTTACTTGTTGGTTGGACTCTTATCTGCAGAAGTCATTTACAAGAGTAAGTTTTAGTGCAGAAGGATGTTTTAGTGCAAAACCATTATGGAAAAACAATTTTAACACAGGAATCTAGTCCATTGCTGCCCCTCATCCACCTGAATTGGAAATGGATCTGAATATTTCCGTTTCTTCAGCCTCTTTAACAACCCCACAAGCCTGCAGTACGTAGTTACTAGGCAACCACTAAAGCAGGGGTGTTTATAACATTAGGCATTAATTATAGAGAGCTTTCTTTTTCTTAGAAAGTTTAAAAACTATATAAATAGGTTGTGAGATCAAACCCTTTTCTCCTCTGATGAGGAGTGTGGAGCTAGTTATAAAATCAAAGAAGAGATTTTCTTTTCACTATGGGGTATGTATTGTTCAATTCAAAAGGAAATGTAGTATTTGAAGAATTAATAAGGAAACTAAAGATGATGCCCTTAAATTTTAATAACTAGGCAGATGGCATTTTTGACTGACTCAGTGATGATTTACTTATGATACAAAATGCAGGAAAAAAGCCATAAAAGTATAGTACCCCAATGTAAAGTTAGAATAAACTGATACATCCACATTTCCCAGACAACTATAATCATTAGCCATACACCAAGTTAATGGAGTTTCAAATACCTTTGAAACTTTTGAGACATAAATTCTACCTTATACTGCCTGAAATCTCACTTGAAGACAGTAATTTTTTGGTCTACATTTTTTGATTGATGAAAATCATTTAGGCTTATTTGAAATTGTCTAGAAATGTGATGTCATTATTTGTAAAGAAATACTATAAATATATAGAGCAGAAGTTATTCAATTAACCAATAAATACAAAGTAAAAGTTAATTCATAACATGAATAAAACAATGTCATGGCTAGACTGGAAGGCTTAGTTATATTTATGATTCAAGAATTGAATGAAAAAAAAGCATTGGTATTGCTATTCTCATTCTAGGGAAGGTGAAATCCCTTGTGGAATAATAAAGAAAAATACTTCTGACAAATCACTATTAAGGTTTAAGTAGTCTGAAATTTTATTCTGACAATTAAAGAAACATTTAAGCATGGAAGCAGTTTTATGCTAGCAATACAATATTTTTTCCTTATGTAAAACAGAAACAGCCACCTACTGACTATTCCTATCAGAGTCAACATTCCCTCATCCTTACGTCATCACTTAATTCTCATGATTTATCGCTTTGAGCATTAATATCATCTTTGTTAAGAATCAATTCATTCGAGGTATGTTTTATTACTATTCATCCTCCCCTCAGAATCACTATAGTAAGGACCTCACTTTTTCAGCTTTCAGCCTCTAACTCTTGACCATTGATTCTCCAAAAGGCATGTTGCCATCGGGTCACAAGACACGTTTGCTTGACACTTTCTGATGGGATCAGCCCTCCACCCTCACCCAGCACAGCCATAGATACCCATCAGAACAGTGGTGGGGAACCCAGTTCCAAGAATTTAAAATATGAGGTGGTAGCAGGGAAGTGTTGAACTGAATCTGCTCAAAAGCTTGAGTGGTGGGTAAAGACCCCCTATTACAAATACCACATTGTATGGTTCTATTTCCTCTAAGGAATCATTTTTAGAGCCATAGAAGCCAACAAAAATGGAATCATAGATTCAAACATCAGAGGTAAAGCAATAAAGCTGCTAAAAGGAAAATATTTTTGTGAACTTGTGAAACAGAACGTAAGTCCTTACTTTTAATGCAATCCAATGTATCAGTCTTTTTTTCCTATGGTTTAGTGCTTTGTGTCCTGTTTATTAAATCTTTGCTCAGCTCCTTCCCCTCCCAGATGCTGTTTCCTCCTGGAGTCTCATCCTGCACATGCCCCACTTAGAATTCAGCCTAAAATGTGAAAGGAAATTATATACAGATATTTTGGACTCTTTCTCTTAGGTTTATTCCTCTCTGGGGCTTTGTCCTTCAAATCCCAGACACTTTGGCAACTCACAAACTTGACCTCTGCATCCTTAGCCCAATAATACTCATCCTTATTCCCCATCTGACCCCCACCCCATTCCTAGCCCTTCACTCAAGAATCATTGCTTCTCAAGTTCTGCCTGCAGTCACTACTTGCCAATGCCTTCTAACCGTTGTTTTATATATGTTGTTTTACTTTTTTTAACTTTCAGTAGGAGGTACTGAATGCTAGTACTCTGTCGTGACTCGAACTGAAAACCACATGTACATACTTTCAGAGGGAGTGTTCATAATTAACAAAACTTCCTAATATTCCCTTGTCTAATTAGATCGATCCAGGACTGTATTATTTGTTTTCTCATTCTAGGAACGGGGGTGAACACTGCTTAGACTCTCCAGTCACCACTGACAAGCAGAATCCAGGCACTGATCTGCTACCTCATCTACAGTCAGACGTGAAAACCACGTTGGCAACAAAGGATGACGCTGCAGCAGTACTAATACCATGCCGTATAAACTCTATTGCTACTCTTAAAAATGGAGCAATGCTCCTTTTATTTCTAAGGAGTAGCATGCCTGCATGAATTTCAGAAAATAAGAGAAAAATTAGAGATTGAAAGGAAGAGAGGAAGAATTAAGTGGGGGGTGGGGCTTCAGTTTCCATCAGTTAGGAAGACTGATAGCAAGTGGATGTCTTTCAAAGAACACAGGCATCTCAAATGTGAAAGTTCTGGTACTTTCTAAGAACCTCTGGCAGAGTTTCTAGGGATCAAGTTCAAATGAAGTTTGGTGAGTCTGTAAGAACAATAACTCCAAGTCTGTAGTACCTAACACTGAGTCCAACACATGACAAGCAGTCAGTGGTATTTAATCAAATTAATTCAATGGAACCATTGGGTGGGTAGATGGAAAGACAGATGATGAATAAATGGGTGAAGTAAATATTATTGCTTCCTTACTTTTTCATGTCCTTGGCCCCTTTGGTGTTGTGGTGAAACTTACAGATTCCTTCTCAGAAAAAACTTTTAAATGCATAAAACAAAACATAAGATCATAAAGAAAAATCCGTTATATCCAAATTCAGTGATCAAAATTCTGCATATAAAAAAACAAATTTGGAATTCAGTAAGTAATAGATAAGCTTCTTTCTTCCATAGCAAATAAGATGACATAGTAGCGGGCCCATAATTAATGCAATTTTGAAGATTCCATGAATGTAAATAACACTTTGAAAACTCTGCAACAATTTTACATACTGAGCTTTTAAAGTATCGGTGATTTCTGTTGTGACAAAGTCAAAGGCATGGCCAGGTCTCTTGTGGCCTGTTGCCTAAATTCATAACTGAAGTAAATACTATCAGTGAGAGATTAGTGAACGTGAAAATACAAATTTTTATTTTTATGGACTTCCTGTGGAATTCTACCCATGAACACTATGGTTTAATAAGCTCACTTTACAGATATTAGGCAGAGTTCATATGTCCTAAAATGAAAATTTCTGCCCAATTTGAGACATTTAATGATATTTGGGATGGGGAGATTAAAATTTAGACATGATAAGCCAAGTAGGGTATTCTAAAGAGAGAAATTAAAGATTCCCAAATGTCCCCACTGCCCAAAACAAACAAAACAACTCAGGTCACATACTGTAGAGTAGTGGTTAAGGGCAGGGTTACATGATTAAGAACCTCTTTGTAGCTGTATGACCTTGGGCAAAGGCTTCCCTCAGTCATCTCACCAGTTAAGTGGCAGTCATAATGGATCTTGCCTCTACAGGGTGACTGAGAAGACTAAATCGATTGATTAATTCATTTAAAGCACTTAAAACAGTGTCCGGCCCCCAGTAAACTCCTAGTAAGTTTCTACTCATTACTGTTTTCATGTTCTGCATATAACCATCACAGGATGAAGAGTCATCCTAATACACACAGAATTTCAGAAAGAAATAAATTATTGAATTTAATAAAATGATTCTGTAACTACACAACAGTCCTAACAAGGCTATTTGTATAAATTTTTTTCTTTTTTCTTTTTGAAATACAGTCAGTTACAAGGTGTCTATTTCTGATGTACAGCATATTGTTTCAGTCATGCATATACATCCATATATTTGTTTTCATATTTTTTCATTAAAGGTTACTACAAGATATTGAATATAGTTCTCTGTGCCATACAGAAGAAATTTGCTTTAATCTATTTTTATATATAGTAGTTAATACTTACAAATCTCGAACTCCCAATTTATCCCTTCCTGTCCCCTTTCCCCCTGGTAACTATAAGATTGTTTTCTATGTCTGCGAGTCTGTATAAAGTTTTACTTTTAAACCAAATATTCTAAGATTTTAGGTTAAATAGTAAAAATTCTCCATAAGTGCTTGCAAAAGTCATAATAGGTAATTGTGGATGGGTCTTGTAAGTCAGTTTTGGCCAAATTGATTATTGCTACAATTACAGCATGCCTCTCTTGTCCAATGAAGAAATATTTTAATCAAATACTACATAGTAATGGTTCAAGAATAATCCTAAGGGGTTACGTAGAGCAGGGGTTGAAAAAACTGATCAAGTACAGGCCATTAGACCCAAACCAGCCAAATCCAAGCCAATGAGCTAAATCCAGTAAGCAGACATGTTTTGTTTGATGCATACAATGTTTTCTTTTTTAAAAAAGGAATAAATGCCAACACTTAAAAATTGGGGTATTTTAGGTGCTTCCTGGGAATACTGGTCAAGATAGTGGAGTAGTAGGACCATAAGCTCGCCTCCTCTCATGATCACAACAAAACTACAACTGACTGCTAAACAACCATTGATTAAAAAAAAGACTGGAATTTACCAAAGAAAGATCTTCTTCAAGTGGAAAGAGAAAGAGGGAAGCACAGAGGGATGATAAACAAGTTTATACTGTATAGCACAGGGGACTATATTCAATATTTTATAGTAACCTATAATGAAAAAGAATATGAAAAGGAATGTATGTTCATATATGTGTGATTGAAACATTAAGCTATAGAATTGACACAACATTGTAAACTGACTATACATCAATTTAAAAAAGACAGGAAAAAACAAGAAAAAAATTAGGGAATTTTATTTAAAAATTCAGCTTTCCAAACTCAAAAAATCAGAGGCTATGACACTGCTGGGCTCGCACTGAATTCCTTTGAGCCTGAGGCGTACCCTCTCCAGCTGTCTAGAATCACTTCCTACCCTCTCTTATTTTCCTTTACTTGCTTTGTACTACTTCCTTTACATTACCTGTTTGTCTTCTATAGAGTTTTAACTTCATAGTCTTTCATGCAAGATACTGTACTTTACGGATTCCAATAAGATTTTATGCATTTTATTTATTTCAATGAAAAGGGTGAAGGAAACTTGGACTTAAAAGCATCTTTAAGACCTGGTGATGCAAGTATCTTGGCATCCACCATGAAAATGCACGCTAGCAATTCATAAATCCTCTGAAAAAGGCCAGTATGAGCATCTGTTATGGGCTGAATTATGTCCTCCTCAAAATCCATTTCTTAAAGTCCTAACCAACCCCCTAGTATCTCAGTGACTATTTGGGAAAAGTCTTTATAGAGGTAATTAAGGTAAAACGAGGTCAACAGGGTGGGCTCTAATCCAATACGACTCGTGTCCTTATGAGAAGAGATTACGACAAAAACACAGAGGGAAGACTGTCTGTAAGAGGAGAAGAGGCCTTCAAAGAGATCAATCTGCAAACCAAGGAGAAGTCACCTACAAACAACAGAGAAAGGCCTCAGGAGACACTAACCCTGCCAACACCTTGATCTTGGACGTCCAGCCTTCTAAACTGTGAGAAAACAAATTTCTGTTGTTTAAGCCACCCAGTCTGTGGCACTTTGTTACGGCAGCCCTAACAAACGAACACAGCATCTCTTCTGAATGAAACCATTCTTCCTCTGGTCTCCTACAAGTGACTTTTATATCAACCAGCTCATCTCTAGGGTAAGCTCACATCTCCAGGGTAAGCGCGCATCTCCATGGGAAGAAGTTATGGATGGACTTGAAGCAGTGTGGGTGCCTCGGTGCTTCTCAGTCCAAGTGTTCCAACACAGGCTTGTTACCTGCAATCCCAAAGTTTGTCACAAGCAATTTGTCCCTAATAATAGGCACAGTCCTTAAGTTTGCTTGCTTGCTTGCTCTTGCTTTCTTTCTTTTTGGTAATAAAAATGAGATCAGATTCAAGGTTATTTCTGTATCATCTCATTCACTTGATTTTTGAGTATGCATTAATGAGACTGACTAACCCACTAAGAATTTCACCAAGCTTGTCAGATGTCTTATTTATGCCTGCAGTGCATCCTATACCCAAACCTTTCCCATCAATGTACCAGGGCTCAAAACTGTCCACACTGCACAACTCCAGGGGGCTCCACTCATCCGGTGGTCTATGTAAATGGAAGCCCCATGCTCCACAGAAGCTGTGAAGGCTGAATAAGATCTTAAAACATTGGTTGTAATTTAAAATTCCGGGGAATTGGTATTAGAAGACCTGTTTGACTTGAAGCAAGTGACTCATCTTCAGGGACTCTCTTTTTGATGCTATAAAATGGGAATAAGCATTTCGATACTTATTTTACCAGCTTATTATGAGGATTAAATGAGATTAAAATGTACCAGTGCCTCAAATGCTGAATAGAGCTACACAAGGATATTAGGACCTTGAGTTAGCCTTCAGCTCTCAGGTTCAAAGATTCTTTCAGTGGGACATCTGCAGCCTCATCATGAAGAAACATAACCAGCCCCTGGTTAGGTCAGACCCTGGTGGAACTTCTGTCCTGTGTACACACATATTTTGAGCTCTTCATTGAGGAAATGCCTCTGGGGTTAAAGCATTCTCTTTCCCTCATTACCACATTTTTTTAATAAGTGAAATTTCCCCTGTCAGAACACATCAAGATACCATGGTGACAATTGCTATAGAAATGCTAAATTTAGAAAGAAACAAGGTGATTTCAATTCTCTTGCCTCTTACCCATGTTCAACAGCCTAAACCAACCTCTTGCTGGTCAGATGACTGAAAGTGGCCACCTGCCCCAAATATCTTGACCATTCTCTGCCCTACAACCTAAAACTCCCACTTCCCACGGCCTTTCAGAGTTTGTGCATAAAATTAAGTCCCAGCCTTACCTGGGACATAGATAAACTCGGATAACATTTATCGAGTTGTCTTTTTAAATTTTTAAAAATATATAATTATCCACTTGAATCTAGATCAATGGTCATTAAATCAAATGATTACAAGGGCCAGGTATGTAGGACATCTGAATAAAAATGGCCAGGTAGGTCGGACAATAGAGAACTGAAGGGATTTGGGCCAGCAGGAACACACAGGCTCTGTCCACCTATAAAGCGGAAAACCTTCCTTGAGTTGAGTCAAGAAACACAAGCCCAGTGCTGTCACAGCTTCTAATTTTTCAAGAGAAGGAAGAAATAAAATGTTTATGTGATATTTCCCAATTTTAAAAACATACTTGCAAGTCAAGTCTGGCCATGGCGGCCAGTGTTCTGATTGATGGGTGCCCTGAATTCAGGAATCATCTCCCTGAGCCTTAAAGTACAGAAACACGGAAGCATGCTACCCACGTGCATTGTGAGTGGCCTCCCCAGGTATCCCCACTGAATAAGCCCCCTTTGGAGGTTTAACAGCTTTATAGTTTAAGCAGCAGACCAGGGATTCACGTGGCGATCACTCAGGGACTGCTTTTTGGAAGACACTGCTGAAGACGGGAAGCCAGGAAGCTACTCACAAGCTAACACCAGTTTTGTGTCCCCTGGGCCTACACATTGCTGAGCACTGGAAGTTTCAGGAATGAATGAATTCCTCCACCTCTTAGTGCTGTACCGTAACACTAGCAGGTGTTCACTAAAAGCGGTACTGATTCATGTTCATCCAGCAGTCTTCAAGTAGCTGGCCAGGCCCAGACACAAGATACTGAGCGAATTCAGGGAAATAAATTTGGATTGGGGCAGGGAAGAAAAGTAAGGAAAATTCCGGAATGGAGGCATTTTCTGGGTTGGGCAAGCCTGGGGGAGTGGCCTTCAGTATGTGTCCCCTTAGCATCTAAATAACTCAGAGGCACTGAGAAATATTTAAAGGCACCAAAGTAAATTTTTCTGTTTTACCATGATAGCAAAGTTTGACACACTGGAAAGTAACTAGACACTGAATCTCTAGCAGTTACCACTTCTTTTCAGGTGTCTTCATTTGTCAAAATTATGGTGGCTAATAAAATACATCTATAAATTAAGGACAGATAGTAATAGAAATATCTCAATCAAAATACTATAAATATTGATACTTTATTTCAAACTCTGGATTTTCCTATCTTAATATCCCTTGAAATTCATTTGGATATGTCTCTAATTAGAGTAAATCACAAATTTTCACATATTAAAAATAGCTATGCAGGAATATGTCCTGCTTCTCAGGAGAGGGGTTGGGAAGTTTCTAACCAATGTTCATTTTGGAACAACACTGTGAAGAATATCTCAAAGGCTTAGATTTTTCCAAATTAATTATTTTGAAGGCCAATGTAGTAAAAACAATAAGAAAAATATAGAATAAAAACAATATGCAGCTACGTTCATCATTTTCTTACTAATTATAAGGCTCTCTGTTCCCCACCTTCTATTTTCTACAGAAACTGGAGTCTCCCTGTTCTCTCTGACTGCTGAGACCCCTTGAAGCTTTCACAGGCAGGGCCTTATCTCATCTCCAATAGCTCCATCCTCTCTATTACCACATGGAATCTATCTCGTTTTGCCTTGGGAGATTATTTGATTACTGTAAGTGTTGGCAAACTTTTCTATAAAGTGTTAGGTAGTAAGTATTTTAGGCTTGTGAGCCATACATTGGAGCAACAGCTCAACTCTGCCCCATGCCATGGGAGAGCAGCCACTGCTGTTGGGCCAGAGTTGTCCTGCAAGCCCTATTTTGCTTACCCCATTCTAATAGAAAATTAGGTACTTTTTGCATTATTTACAATTATATCTTGTCTTCCTAAATAGATTATAAGTTCCCTGCAGGCAGGAAAGTCTATATCCTGTTTTGCAACACCTGTAGGACTTTGGCCTACAGTGTTTGGATCATTAAATGGGCTTGATCAATGTTCAGTCATTGACTATTGGCTTATTGTTTGATTTCTGTGTGTTGGGGGTGGGGAGAGTCTCAGAAAACGATGGCCTTTTTTTAATGGAAAAGACCTTGGCTGTTATCCGTCCTCTTACTTTATGGATGGAACCAAGGCCCAGATGGATGTGTGATTTTAGCCCTAGAGTAGGTTACATGTTATGCTTCCAGCATAAATGCAATTCTAATGATTACAGCCTTCTTTCATCATCCGAATGAAATAAAGTAAGCTCTTACCCCACACAAACCAGGTGCATATTGTGCCCTCCTTGATACTGCTAAGGCTTTCCTAGAGGGGTTTTCAGTCCCTGTGATGCTCTTCCCTTACTGGCTGCTTTGAATTCTTACTTTTTGACCCTCTTGCCCTCAGATCTTCCAATCATGCCATGGTTCTTTTTTCTGCACAGTGAAGGACCTATTTTTAGAGTTTTCCATCATAAAAAAACTTCACATTTTTAACCTAATGCACCTTTTAATAAATGTAAAAATCCAATTCCCTGCTGATTCAGAAGTGCATCCTCCCAACACAGCTGAAAGTCACCAACATCTGTATATTTCCAGCAGCCCAAAAGATGGTTAAATTTCAGTTTCAGGAGTTTAAATCATAAACACAATTGTTTTTCAAAATATGAAATTGCACTGTTTTGCTAAATATGCCTTTTCTTACTACACACATGGCTTGTATCTCCAGAGATTCAATTTCCAAGTCCAAACCCAGAAATCCATGCTTTCCTGGTGAGAATCACTGTGCCTAAAGGAAATGGCTACAGCTCCAACCCTGGCAGAAAATACAGGGTAAATGTACGGAGCAACAAGGCTCAGATTTGAGAGAACAGATTATGGTAACATCCTGCTACTTTTGGAGGCATAAGCAAAGCAAGCAGCCAATTTTACACAGTTCATTAGCGGGAAGTAAAGCATCCTTAGCACCCCTACTGACAAAGATTTGATGCTTAACGTGATCTCAGGGCATGTGCATAATCAAAGACTTAATATATCCAGCAAATAGCTGTAAGGGCTCTGATCTCAAGAAACTGCACCACAGTGCAGATTAGTGGAAACAATAATGGATGAAGGGGTAAAACAAAAGGATGGCCTAGAACAAAGGGTATTCATTTAACTCTGCCTGGCTAAGGATGGTCAATAAATACTCAGAGGGAATGAAACGGAATAAATATCAATGTCCCACCACATATCATTTATGTTTGTCAAGTAATGTGACATCGGAATAGAATTTCTCCTTCGACAGTACGAGTTCCCTAATTCTCAACTAATCCTTTTAATAATTCATCAAGGTGTTTTAACTTAAGTATCTAAACTGGGGAATAAAACTGGGTAAGAACCTTCGACCTTTTACAGGGTTTATATTATGTCTCCACGTGCTGTTATACGTTATGTTGGTTATTTAGCCTACTTTGTATTTTTTAAACCGCAACCAAATCAGTATGCATTGGTTCTGGTATGGCCTTTTATCCAACAGAACCACAGTGTGGCAGAGGCAATGCTACGTGTTCTCTAAATCCCACTCAGTCCCACAGGAAGATGGCATTTCCCAGCCTGCCAGGTAGTTCCACTGGGTCAAGTGACTAGTTCTGATAACTCAGCCATAAACAGAACTGGCACATATAACTTTCAAACCAAAGTATAGAGAACAGCTATGATCTCTTACTGTTACTCAGGGATCTAGAAGTCAGCAGTTCCACCTGGCGTAGCTACAAGTTACGTTCTTGCGTTACCACTTGGGTGGCTTGGATGAGGGCTGCCTCAGAGACCTGCTGGGAGGGAGAAAAATGCTCATTGTGTTATAGCCCTGAGATGTGGAAACTCATGTTTTACCACAGCGTCACCTAAGCCTATCCTGACGAATAAGGAAATTGAGAAAAAAAAAAAGAAAGTAATTAATTTGATATTTAAATTACTGGGGAAAATATAAAAATAAAATACAATTAAAAGTTTGAATTGGAAAATATTTTATCAATCCCCAGTATCTCCATTTAAAAAATAAACCTCCCCCTTCAAAAAAAGTTAATTATTGCAGATACTAACACTATATGTAAAATAGATAAACTAGTTTATACTGTGTAGCACAGGGAACTATATTAATATCTTGTAGTAACCTATAATGAAAAAGAATATGAAAAGGAATATATGTATGTATATGTATGACTGAAACATTATGCTGTACACCAGAAATTGATGCAACATTATAAACCAGTTATACTTCAATTAAAAAAGCAGAAAGAAAATATTTTAAAAGAAATACAGTTCTGCAACATTCTGTGATGCTTATTACCTGTGGATAATGAACTATGTTAATGAGGAAAATGACCATCCTAGACTGCATGAAAATTATACAAACAATAAATTTGGAGAACATGAGGGTGAACTTAATGAATCATTACTGTTTAAGGCCTTTTGATTTAAAAAGTTACTGATCCTAGGTAAAATTAATTTTATTCATCAGTAAGACTCTAAAAATTACAGAAAATACATAAAACCACTTTTGCTGCAAACAGCAGAGTTGATTTTCATATACATTTGTATTATACAAATTGGACTAACTTGCCTCTGCCCATCATGGCCTTTCTCCACTTTAAAGATGACTAGTTTCCAATGCTGTAGGTCACGGGTTGTCAAACTATGACCTGCAGCCTAAATCTAGCCTGCTGCCTGTTTTTATAACAAACTTTTAGAGGAACACAGCCACAGTAACTCATGTTGTTCTGTCTCTGGCCGCTTTCACTCTGCTACGGCTGAACCGAGCAGTGGCATGGAGGCTGTGCAGTCTGCAAAGCCTGAAATCTTCACTCTCTGGCCCTTTATAGAAAAAGTTTGCTGATCACTACACTAAAGAAAGGAAAACCACAGCAAAAATGCAAGAACAAACACAAAATTTGGTCCTTTGTGTTCTAGGGGATTCTCCATGGCATTTTTAATTATATGCCATTTTCACCTCAACACTGACTTCAGAACCTATACCTATGATGGACGGAATATTTGCGTTCCCCTCAGATTCAGATGTTGAAACCCTTGGCCCAGTAGGATGGTATTTGGAGGTGGGGCCTTTGGGAGGGAATTGGGTCATGAGGGTGGAGCCCTCATGAATGATATTACTGCTCATACAATTGTGAGAAGAGGTTGGGGAGCTAGTTAACTCTCTGCCTTGTAAGCACACAGAGATAAAACAGGCATCCATAAATCGGAAAGAGGGCACTCTCCAAGAACCCGACCATGATCACTCTCTGATCTTCAGCTTCCATCCTCCAGAACTGTGAGAAGTACATTTCTGTTCTTCATCAGTCACCCAGTCTATGGTACTTTGTTCTAGCAGCTTGAACTAAGACATGTCATAGGATGGGAAATCACAACACCTGGTCTGTTTATCTCAAATTCTGGATGAGAGTAAAAGGTATTTTAAAGTTTACCATATATAAGGTTCATCTTCAATATATTACTGGGTTGCTTTTAATTCTTCCTCCAAATTATCTTGCACATTTCTATCAGAATAATCTAATTACTGGTAAGATGTCCAATAAATAGCTCTTCTTTATTTCCTCTCCTTTGATAATTAATATTCAGTGGCTTCCTAATGTCCATGGTATCAAACAGACTTTTCTGCTCCCCACAATCTTATTTTATTTCACTCCATGAAGTTCTTTCTGTGTCATTCAGATAAAAAATTTTCATTCCTTTCCATATACCATATCAGAGAAAACTGCATTTGCCTGTAAGTGACAAGAAAGCATGATTACACTGGCTTAAATAAGGGTTAATGTTTTCCTCCCATATAATAAGAAACTGGGAGGTGAGAGGCTGCTGGTGTTAACTAAGCAATTCAACAATTTGGGGCTTGTATTTCTTGAATTCCTTGGGCTTTTTTCTCATGGTCACAAAACGGCTACTGAAGCACAGTCATCAAATTCATATTCAAGCCAGAAAGAAAAGAGAAAGGGGAAAGGTTAGTGTAAACTATAGTTGTCCCTCTTATCAAGAAAGCAACAACTTTGCCAGAAACTCCCAAGCAGAATTCTATTCACGTGACTTAACATCCAGGACTAAGTCTCAGGGTCACATGACCACCCCTGGCTGCAAAGGAGGCTGGGAGAATATGTAGCTTTTCTGGATTCTGAGTGGAGGCAGGAAAGGACAAAGGGGCTAGAAAAGTATGTTGGGGAAGCCTTCCAACAGAGTCTGCCATGTATATACTGTCATTGCTTCCTTCATGTTGTGGCACATATTCCTCCCCTACATACAATACTCCCTCGATCTCTCCTTAATCCAAACTCAACTCGTTTTTTTCTTTTCTTTTCAATGTCCAGCTTAACACTTCATCTCCTTCATTAGGTATATTCTGAAACTTGTAACCTCTACGATCTCTCCTTTCTCTGAACACATTTTCCACACAGACACATTAAAAAATCTGTTTTTAAAAACCAAAGTATGCTCTATGTATGTCACACTCATTCATCATTGTCCTGATAGGATACTTAGTTCTTGATGGCAAGACTGTCTTCAGTAACTTCCACAAAAGTCAGTCTCTTTCAGGTAAAATCAGATAGTCTATAAAATATATATCCTTTTTATTTAACTGCGAGATTATGTTTCAAAAGACCTCAAGGAGTTTATTAATGATTGTGTTTTTTTTTAACTATTACATGAATTTTGACTTTACAATAATAAGACTGAGCCCTTAAATCAATACAAACGTGACTTTAAGGTTACATCTTATACATATTGATACATTTAACATGGTTAATAAGACAAAGATACCAACTTTAAAATGCAATGCATTTTTTACATCATTAAAATTATTTTGACTATCTGGAGACTGATTACTTGCTTACGGGACTGTGAGAATTCTATTCATGTACACTACATATGAGGCCACCTTACTGATAACTTTCTAAAAATGTGAAATAGCCAGGAATTTAAGCAAGTGTTTGGGTTTTTAAGTAACTTAAAACTTAAAACAAAAAAATACCTCTTCTCTGGGCCCCCTAAGCAACTTTTAAAAAGCTCTAGTCTGTTTTTTAGCACTTCATTCCCTATAAGGTAAATCTTGTTTATTCCCCCACTCTTCTTTAGCGCTTTGTGTTTTCCTTTCTGAATTAAGTGTTTTTAGATTTGCATTGCCCTGTGAAATACATGCTTTTTCCTCACATCGGAATAATTCTTTCTCCAAACTACCAAATAACCTGGAAATTGTTTTACTCTCCTGGGTGGAGATTTGAATGGCTGCATATAATTATAAAAAACATAATCTGCAGGTGATTGCAAATGTACGGACACTTTTGAAAAAAAGATGAAAACAGGAATTAGTGGAGGGAATTCATAGCTGATTTAAAGTGAACTGAAGTATTGGGTAACCATGTCATTTTAGATCAAGGCCCCCATCAACACAAACACGCTCTTAGAGTTCAGATAATTTGACAGTAAAAGAAGCAGGCAGGCCACAGGAAGAGATTTGAGGATGTGGCTGGCCCCAGTCTTGGCCTGCTTCTCAGGGAGTAGGCCCTTGCACTGAGAAAGAAACCATGCACCTTTTGAAGTTATGCGACTTCAATCACAGGTCTTTATATACTGATTAACTGCCTCTCTCAGCAAGAAGGATGAGCCAGCTAGTTCACTTAGCACAAAAGAAACCAGTTTTGCAGCTCATGAATTAACCCTTCAATTGCCAGGTAAACTATTTTTCAGGATAATGAAAACAACGAAATAACATGTTTCAAAGGATAGGCCGGCAAAAATACATGGTGATTATCTTCTAGCTAAACTTATGCTAAGTTTATTAAATAGATTTATTAAATAAGATTTAAGCTCATTACCTAACATCCTAGAATGGTTGCTAAAAACCCAGAGGTGGCAAGGGATGTGAGAATTAACAGACTGGAACATTCCTGTGCTTGCAGTCAGCAGCAGTCTGAATCCATTCAAAACATGAAAGGAAACAGAATAGACCTAGATTCACAGAATGCTATCATATGATGGATGTTTGGGAGAACTGAGTTGTTTAATTTCTCATGTACGATTTTATAGAGTAATGCTTCTACCACCTTAGTGTGCCCACAAATCACCTGGGAGCTTATTAAACTACCGATGTTGATTCACTGCATCTGGATGAGTCCTGGGACCCTGCATGTCCAGCCATCACCCAGTTTACGTGGCTGCTGTTGCTCTGTGGACCACATTGTGAAACAGCTGTGAAGCAACGTGGTGCTAGAGGACTCTAAGCCTTAACTCATCAGCCTTAACCCATGCTCCAAAGCAATGCTGGAACCTTCATTCCCTCACATTAGTCATGTTGGGGGGAGGGTGTTCTCTGCATTTCTATAGCCTCTCTTACCCTCAGCCCCAGCCTTAGCTCTACAAGACTGGTGGTGGCCTTCCCAGAGGTGTACTGTCATTAGATATAGGTAGGTAGCCATATACATAACATGGGATCATTTGCATTATTTTCAAACAACATAGGGACTGCTTTATTAAAATCTTAAAGAAATTCAAACATACAAATAGAACAAGTAGAGAAAGTAGGAGAAGACAGTTCATAATGTTAAAAAAAAATTCACCTAAGTATATAAGTTTTCTGACTTCTTTGGCACATGTAGAACATATTTTAGGCCAAAATACAAGGCTGAATTTGCATGCAAGAATGTATTTGTGGTGTTAACAGCTTGTAACTTACCCAGTTCTGCCACTTGGACTGATGCCCAAACAGGGAGCAGTAATGACACCTTGCTTTTGTGTATTTAGTTGCAGGGCACTGCCACATGCATTATCTCTTTAATCCTGATAATAACCCTCTGAGGTAGGTGTTAGTCTTATTTTACAGATGAAGAAACAGAAACTGGGAGGTTCTGGGCCTAATTTCCCAGCTAATAGATGGCAAACTTTGGCCATGCTGATGCTCAGGTCCCACCCTCAGACATTCACAGGTAACTGGTCTAGGGAGTGGCCTGGCTATAGGGATTTTTAAAGCTTCCAACCGCGTCTAATGCAGGATTTCTCAACCTCAATGTTATTGACATTTGAGGATAATTACTGGTGAGGAGGGCTGTCCTGGGCATTGTAGGATGTTTAGCAGCGTCCCTGGCCTATACCCTTTAGATGTTAGTAGCACCTCTCCAGCTGTGACAACTAAATGTCTCCAGACACTGCCAAATAGTCCCGGGGGTGGGAGTGGGGGGCAAGATCACCTGGTTGAGAAGCACTGCTTCATGTATAAAGTTACGAATGGATTACTGATACATAGCTACATTATCAGCAGCAACTGTCAGTTTGTTAATTACTTAATTTACTCATATCAGGGAGGTGGAATAATTCATCATATTTGTCTTTTCCCAATTTCATCAAAATTAGGAGCCAAACTGGACAAACATTTTTGGAATACTGTATTTGTTTGATGAATATCTCACCTAAAAAAGGTTCTGTTCATCTGCAGTTATTAATTCACTCGATTACATTTTCTTAGTGTCACTACCAGCTGGGCCAGTATTTCCCAGTCTTGCCTGATGATAAGGATCACCTGGGATGCTTATTCAACCACCAGATTCCTAGGCCCGAACCCAGAACCACCGAATCAGATTTTCCAGGGAGAGGCCAGGCAACCTAGCTACTTTGACAAGGGCCCCCAGGTAATTCTCATTATCGTCAAGGAACTTTGGGAAAAACTCGGTAAGGCATAGATGATCCAGAGGAACAAGACATAGCCTCTCGCTGCCAGGAGACATGTACCCAAATAGTTATCATTCATGGTGGTAAGAACAAAACTGCAAGTGAGTAGGTGCCTGGAATGCAGCATACATGTGGGAGCAACAAGTCTTTTTAGTTGGGGAGGCTTGCTCAGAGAAGGGCGTATGGAAGAGATGTTATCTGTCTTGGATTCTGAAGCACAGATAGAGCTAACCAGGGGTATGAGTCTATTCCAGCTAGAGATAATCAATAGGAGAAAGTCTCCTGTTTTCAGTTTCTAGCTGCCAAGCTTATAGCCATGCACACAGTAGTGCTCAATAAATATCTATTCTTTGGTCAACCTTAAGCCCACTGCTCATTCACCATGGTGCTCTTTGCCAGTGATTCCACACACTCTGTATTACCCTCAAATGAGCACGAGAATAATCTGCCTTGGCTAGAAGGTTGCCAACAGATTAACATTTTGCACCTCATTTAAGTACCCTTCATGCATTGGATCATCAGAAGACACTGTATTAACAAAAGATTACCTAAAGCCTCTCCATAATAGTGAGCTATTTTGATACACGTGTGCATGTGCGTATATACACACAGACACACACACACACATGCGCGTGCACATGAATTTTCTGATATTTGATTGACAGCTTCTTATAGAGAGGCACTGATTACTGGAAGTGCCTTTATTTTGCATTACATATATTAGTTCTTTCCCTGTAGCTCAGAGGTTTTGCCCCACTCCCTGGTAAAAGACAAGGCGTCTTGGGATGATTTTGCAGGTGTGTCCCTATAGGGCTCATGGAAAGCATAAAAGGTTTCTGGAGACTTCTTAGTCAAGAGAAGTCGTTTTTTCTTCTTCCTGGAGTCGCGTGCCCAGTGAATGCAGCACACTTCGGGGAGAAAGGCCCAGTGTGGCTGGCATTGCTGCTAGAACAGTCCAGCCATGTGGACTATTATTAAAATTACATGTTTATAGAAAATGGGGCAATTTCAAAGCAGAGCTGTGTGCTCCCTTTCCAAACACCTCCTTGGTTGTTTAGAATAGAATTGTTAAGCAGGTGAACTGATTCTTTTCGTTTCCAGCATTCACAGCTCCCACTCACATCTTTGAAAATGCCTTTATGGTATCTACTTACGGTAGTCAAACTGCGAAACTTAAATGATATACATTAAGAAAACAATGGGCCCCCGTGACTGTTAACGTTTTGTCATCACATCGGGAGTCAGGGATCCTAGAGGGCCCTGTGTTGTTCATGCAGCCGTGCAGAAACAATACACGGTACAGTGTCAGAAATCGTCAAGATCCCCCTTAATGTGAGCCATATCACCGCCTCCTACTCTGCCCTGCAGTGCTTCCCCCGCACTCCTGCCACCCCCGCCACCCCTTTTTTCTTTACACCTATGGTAGCTCTGCGGGGATGGAAGCCCACATCACCCCATCATGATTCCTGCCTCTCACGTCTCGTCTCTCTTGCTCCAACGCCAACCCACCCCTGGTGAGTGTTCTTGGAGCTGTACCGCCGCCACTAAAGAACAGCCCTGAACAGCCAGGACGAGTCCACAGGGGGCCTGAGAAGGGTCCCACAGGGAAAATTTTGCCTCACAGCCTCTGTTGTGACATTGCTCAGTGGGGCAGGAAAACACCACAATGAAGGACCCAGAGGAAAATGGCCTTTTGTGAAAGTGGAAAGATATCTAGGTGTGGACTTCCCACATTTAAAGATACTAAATGATGCAGTTACTGTAAGTACAACATCTCAACTTTTAGACACTGAGGGTCCCTGAAGTACGCAGCACATGCTCCTGTGACTTCAAGGACTCCTGTAACGTTGGTCCACACCTCATCTGGTTACCTGGCTTCAGCCTTCAGCGGAGCCTGCCCTGCCAGGAGGGAGGAAGGACTGAGAAGAGAACTGGGAAGCAGCAGATGTGTGCTTACGTTTTCCCACTTACTAACTCCATGAACTTGGGCAGTTTGCATTCCTTTCTGAACCTCCACATAAGGAAAACGGGCATAATAACATTTCTCTTACTGGGTGGCTGTGAGGCACAAGTAAGGTCATGCATAGGAAATTACTTTGTAAGCTGAAAAACGCTACACAAATGTAATCAATCAGTATTGATAATGAGAAAAAAAAATCAATGCACTGGCTTTGCACCCATCCAGTTTTTTTGTACTGTTTAAATGTAACCTCTTTGCAAATGAGGTTCAGATATTTTGTCAATTATTGGCATCATTAGAAATCAACTTGTCAATATTATTTTTAACTGACTGATAATAATGTAATCATGCAGAATTGCATTAGGTATAATAAAAAAAAAAAAAGAACCTACTTGAAATAGTTATAAGGTTTAAAAACCATGGGACTATTTTGGGCAGCTGACCAAGGAGGAAGATTGGCTGAAGTTGAGCTAGTATCTTCTCGTCATAATCAGAGTTAGGTATTTCTGCCTGTAAAAGGGCTGTTTTCTTCACATGGAAGCTAATTTCTCTTAGACTATGACAACCATGTAATTCTTCGCTAGACATTATTTTTAAAGGTAGCATAAGATACGGTGCACGGCATGAGTAATACCCTAAAGCATTTTGTGTTGCATAATGATACCTGCAGGTATGCATGCTATAAACTTACTTTCAGTATTTTCAGGCACTGCGGTTCTGTGATCATGACCTTCCTCTTGGCCTCATTTATCCATTCTCTTGTTCCCATTCTTTTTCTTCTGCTTGCTATTTTCCCCTCTCTTCCTTTTTTTTTCTATTCAGCTCTTTGTCTTTCCAAAACCAAGAAAAACTTACAATTGGTCACATTCAATCAGATAGACTGCTTTTGTCAGGTATCAGATCAAACTTTGGCTGAATTCCTTGCTTTTGAAATCCCAATCTCCAATAAGGGAGATTCTCTGATGACAGATGTGGAATACACTATTAGGCCACTGCTGTAGAGGGAGAGGTACATGCAGGTGTGTTTGGAAAAAAAGCAGCCATCCATGCTAAGAAAAAATGTGGCAAGTGTGGTTATCCATTCAACACACTCTGAATTAATCAGGGAAGGACAGGAAGGCTGTTTGACACACTAGAAATACGCCCAGGTTATCTAGCAAACAAAATGTGCTGGCATTATAAATTGGTTGAGTGACCTTTGATGAGAATTAAAATGCTACACATAGCTCTAATGGATTATTTTTCATTTTGTCTTCTTAGTCTGATAAATCTGTGAGAAGACAGAAACATATGTAACCTACATATTTGCCCCTAATATTATTGTGATTTTCTGAGTTTTCTCATTAATTAGAGTTATTTTCTCCACATGCTCAAATTGTCAGAGTATGAATAAGAGAAAATGTCTTAATGATATGATTTATTACAGCAGCACAGGATGTTCAGAGGTAGATAGTAAAGACCTTTTATGCTTTTTTCTGTTTTCATAACCAAGTTGTCAGAAAAATTAGTTGTGAACAATTCACATCCTAGGACCAGGAAACCTCAGTTGCCATTTTAGTGGCTTCTTCATTTCTATCCCTGAAATAATACATGCCCAAAATACAGAACTGGAGTATAAATTTGGTTCTTATATTGTTTGGGACCCAGCCTTAATATCTAAGGATTTTTCATATTCTTATCATATCCTTGAATTCAATTTAAAAAAACAGATTGAATTCATCAGCCTTGAAAAGAAACAGAGTAGAATTTTCACTTTGGTTGATATTTTACTTTGTGCTGCTGCAATTAAAAAAAAAATCCTTTTTTGCCTGCCATGAAGTATAATATCAACTGGTTGCAATTTGGGGATACTTTTTAATCTTTTTTGAATTTACCATAAATAACATACATATAAATGAATTTTAGTAGAAAATGTTTATTCGCTCTGGTTTAAAACAAAAGTAGATTTCATTATTTAAGGTAAATGTTTTTTGAAATGACTAATAGAAGGCATTAGGTAATGCAGACAAGTGTTGACAGAAATATTAGGTTCATAAAGACCATTTTAAAATACACATAGTCCTTTATTAGGAAAAGTCTGTTTTCGTTGGGTTGATCAAAATTATATTTCACATATTGATCAACAAATGGGTAAGTACTTAAAATTTTAGATAACCTCATTTTTCTAGCATAGATTGTTTATATCTTCTAGGCTAGAAACTGTGTCTTGGGTGTTTGTATTTGTTTGGTACCAGGCAAAATACCTCACTCAGTAGGGTTCTGATAACTGCTGGACAGTGAAATGGGCTCCACTTGATCTTTCTTCCTCCCCTGTCTTTCAGCTACAGCCTCCTACTCCGTCCTCTTCCCGATTCCGAGGAATCCTAGGAGAGATTTTCCTCTCTCTGCTGTCCCTCTTCTTCTAGCACCTACCACAGACCAGTCAGTGCTGGCTCAAACTTGCCTCAGGGACTTGAAACTCCCCTGAGCGAGGGGAGGCCCCAGCCATGCCTCTCCGTCCTGCCGTGGACCCATCAGCACTTCTGCTCTGAGATCAGTGCTGAGCTGGGTGAAGCAGCAGCATTAGCAGCAGATCTGAGAAACCAGGTTCCCCGAGCATCTTTTCTCATAGTTCTGAGGCTTGTAGAGCTGCTCATTGAAGACCCTGCCTCCAGCGTTAGCTGAGCATCCCACCGCCTACTCTACAACACGCTTCATGAAAGGGCAACTCGTTACTCAAAAACTTCTTCATGCACTGGCAAGGTCATGATGGATCTGTGACATAAAAAGTGTTTACAAGCTCCAGAAAGAACACATCTGCTTCTGTCTCAACTCAGAGGGACTCCACTATTCAGATGCTCCTTATGTTCTGCAAACCCACTCTCATTCTCATCACACCAAAATTAACTTCAAGAGCCTGCCTATATGAGGAAAACCTTCCAGTTAAAAGTGAGAATATAACCAGTGTGACTACTTAAGGTCAACAGAATCACCCACCATTCTTCCCATGAAATTGTTCATTTTAAAACTGGACTTACTTATTTCTCTAAAACATTAAATAAAATGCATACTTCTTGACCTAATAAATGGCTATTTACTTTTTCTAAGCTTTCGACCTCTCCCTCTTCACTGGCCTTTTCTCTCCCATCCAAAACAGCCCTCTGCTCATCCTTTGATCTTCTCATTACAGTCAGGCTCCTTGCTCTCACAGCTCCATCCAGCAACCACACCCCACCAATGGCGTTCTGACTTAACCTCCCATTAAAACCTTCCTCTGGAAAAAACAAAAAACAAAAAACAAACCGAATGGTCTCCCAGATGCTATCCTTTGTGTGACTTTCAATCCCCTTATTTTTTTTTCTTCTGAAGCATCTCAGGTTCCATTTTCGTTCCTCTACTGTCCTTAGGCTACATTTCCTTGTGTGTTTTTATTCAGACCCACATCTGTAATCAGTCAGGGTTCTCCAGAGAAACAAAACTGACAGGGTAGGTAGGTAGATAGATAGACAGAGATAATATAAGAAGATCTACTATAGGAATTAGATCACATGGCTATGGAGGCCAAGAAGGCCCGCGATCTGCCAAACGCAAGCTGGGGAGCGGGAAAGGTGGTGTGTAATTAATCCCGTCTGAGTCTGAAGACCTGAGAACTGGTTCTGTGGATGGGGAGTGGCAATGGTGTAAGTCCCAGTCTGAGTCCCAAAATCCCCTAACCAGGAGCGCCAGGGTCCAAGAGGAGGAGGGAATGCGTGTCTCAGCTCAATCAGAGAGAATCCACTCTTCTTCTGCCGCCTGATCCTCCTCAGGCTCTCAACGATCGGATGATGCCCTTTCACATTGGTGAGAGCCATCTTCCTAGACCTACTTTACTCAGACTGCAGATTCAAATGCTAACCTCTTCCAGAAATGCCCTCACAGACAAACCTGGAAATAATGTATTACCAGCCAGCTGGGATCCCTGAGCCCAGTTAAGGTGACATAAACTTAATGATCAAATATCATCTAAATGGCTGTGACTCCCAGATTCATTGCTTTGGTCCAGATCTCTTTTTTGAGTCCCCAGATTTCATTTGCATTTGCCCGTCAGACATCTCTGTTTAGACATGCCACAGCGATGGTGTCCCAAAGAGAATTCATCAACTTCTATATCGATCCTACACTTTGCCCCCATGACTCCTCTTTTGGATTTATCTCATAAATGACACTTTCTTAACTTAGCTGCCAAGCCAGAGATCAGGGTATCATCTCAGATCACTATTTCTTCTTTAAAGCCCACATTTTGTCAGGCTCTATATTCTGCTGATCCTGCCTCCAAAATAATTTTCATGTTAGGCTCCATCTCTATTACTGTGCTTACCTGTATAGTCCATGACCTTGGCATCACTTGCCCATTTGTCTTTATAGGTCATTTTCTGATTGCCCCACTTACAGTTGTACCTCACTATCCTTCACAAAGCTGCTGAGGTGACATTTCTAGTGTGAAAATCTGATCCCTGCCTCCACAGCTCAAAATTCTGCCGTGGCGTCTGGTGACCTGCAGATAAAACCTGCAGTGTTTGGCTCAGTAAAGTCTTACATGATTAGGACCCTATCCAACCTCCGCTCCTACCTGTCCTGAAATTCACCCACTCTGCTCACCTAACACTTTACATTCTGGGAATCCTGAGCCATTTTTGGTTTTTGCTGACACTTGGGCATGCTGTTTCTTGCCTGGCATGCCCTCCACATTACTCTGCCCATTTTTCAAGGCTAAGTTAGACACTGCCCTCCTGTAAAGTTTATATTTTTTCCCCTTTGGAATCACATATCTCCATGTACTTTGGCCTTATTTCATTATAACTGCAAGGATCCTTTCTGTTTGCTTCTGTCTCTCTATTAGATTGTAACCTTCCTGGAGGCAAGGTTATATGTTTCCATCTACATATTTGTACATACAAGTGTCCAACACAGAGTAGGAACCCAATAAATGTGTTAAATCAATGAATAACTGAATGAATAAATGAGCGAAATTACTAAAACAGTCAGGGGTTTTGAAGTTATGTGATGCCACATCTTTTTCCATTTCAACTTTTTATCTTGACTCTGTGCAGACACATCATTAATTAAATTCTAGGTGCATGGCAAGCCTTATAGAACAGGATTATATTTCTATCGCTATCTAAGATGAAGATAAAAATATTTGCATGTAAATGAGACAATACCCGGCCTCTGAAAAGCACTCTCAATACACCAGATAAACTCCATTACCTGTTGGGAAATAAATGAAAATGAATCCACTGCAGTAATGGGTTTTCAGGCCAATTTTCCAAGCAAGAGCTCATTTCTTGTTGAAAGTAAATATGCTTCTCAAGCTTATGAAATCAGCTATTGCTTATGTGCACACATGCATTGAGGATGAATTCACTTCTCATTCAGGGTCCATGAGGTTTGAAATAAGCCCTGAGTATAAGCACGACATCTGTAGGTTCCACAAATTCTGTTTGTTCAAGTTAACAAGCAAACCCTTAAGTTTCCAGATAATTTGAGTTATGAGGGTATCTCTCATTAGAAGCATTTGCTCTTGTCTCTAAAGAGAGAACTATTTAATTCTAGAAACTGAAGTATAAAGCAAAAAAAAAAAAAAAAAAAAAGCAGAAAAATGCCCTCATTCTTTTGGTGGTTTTAATTTTTTTTTCTTTCCTTTTTCATTCATGCCCTCCTTAATCTCTTCAATTCCTTTCTTGAGCCACCAACAGCAGGATGTGCGAATTTACTACATGCTCGCACTAGACTAAATAGTCATTTTAACAATATTTAATCCTTTTAAAAGCCCAAGGAGATGGATACTATTATCATCTCCATGTAACAGAGAGGGGAACTGACCCAGGCAGAAGAAAGTCACACAGCCTGTAAAACCAGGGCTGGAATCCAGGTCTGATTCCAAAACATGGCATGTAACCGTTTGTGGCCCACCTCATCCAAAGCATGGTTAAAACTTGTGAGATGGAAAATTATTCCACCTCCTCTTCAACCTCCTCTCACTCTGCTCACCAGGAATTGAACACATTCTCTTATTATCACATGACAATGTGTACTTTATAAAATACGCAGGTTTACAGTTAGTCGTGCTGATTCTGATTTGTGAGATGTAGGAACTGGCTCAGTTAAATGCTCCAAAGAGTCTAGGATTAGGAGATATAAACTGCAAACACAGAATAGATAAACAACAAGATCCTACTATAGAAGCACAGGGAACTAGATTCAGTAACTTGTAATAATCTAAAATGAAAAAGAATATGAAAAAGAATCAATGTATGCATAACTGAATCACTCTGCTGTACATCAGAAAGTAACATAACACTGTAAATCAACTATACTTCAATTAAAAGCATATTCTCCAAAGAAAATAAAGGGAGTTAGGAGGGAACTTTTCTACTTCCTGGTCACATTACTGAGAAACAACAAAACCAAACCAAACTCAAGAAAATGGAGAAATTTCAGGTAAAGCGGCACTGGCAAACTTTTTTTTCAGAGGACAAGATGGTAAATATTTTGGATGTTGCAGAAGCTTTTCAGTCTCTGTCACGATTATTTGACTCTGCTGTTATAATGTGAGAGCAGCCACAGGCAAGACATAAATGAAAGGGTGTGGCTGTGTTCTAATAAAATTTTATTTTACAGAAACAAGTGGTGGGTCAGAAAATGGTCCACTGACCATAGTTTGTTGACCTCTGTTTCAAAGTGTCCAGATATATTTCTTACCTTCTGTTTTCAAACCAGATATTTGGAAATACCTAGATGATTAGAATGTAGGTAAGTGATGGAGACTGATAGCATTTTAGTCCTATCAAGATTATTTTTGTACCGCTTAGCTATAGCCCCACTGTTTAACTGTATGTGATAAGAGTTCAAAGGGAGGTGATCTATTTAAACTCTAGTAGCAGGCTGTCTGGCAATTTGTGGCATCAAACTGTGAAGGCTCAGAAAAGCTTTTGACAGCTATGGAACTGCGTTTGTACAATTTGGAATTGCACTCTTAGCTGGGAGGATTGAAATCCAGACTCAAATATAGATAATGCAAAAAGGTGCTATAAATCCTTGCATTGAAATTGTCAAGCAAAGCTGCACACAGAAGTTTCATTATCCAAACAGATAAATGGCAAGTTTTTTCCTCCCAAAACACTAGAAACAAGGAAAGTCAGAGCCCTGTATACAAATTTCAGTTTTATGGCTCTTTTAAAGTTCTGCTTTATTTTTGAAATGGCAAGCCTACTTTAATGTCGTTGTTATTGTTATTTTCAGATGGATGTGGAATGGCAGGTAAGTCTATGAGCGCAGAATGAGTTGGGAGTTCCACTTTGTCACTTCTTAGCTGTGTGCACAGTTCTTAAAGCTTTCTGAGCCTGTGCATAAAGCACACACATAGCACACACCTGGCACACGCTAGCTTCTCAACAACTGTTCGCAAAAAATGATGCTCTGTCTCTTCTCCTTGATTTCTCCTGCCTCAAGGTGAGGATCTCTGTTTCACTAGAAATAAAAGGGAAAACTGAATCTAGATGTTGAATTCTAACACTGGCTCGAACACTAAGGTGAAAGGCTTGCAACTATTTTAAATGACTGATCCTAGTCTACAAACAGCTTTACAGTCACTCATTACCAGTTAGTCTTCTCCCTCAGCTTTTCAGTGATAGAAAATGAAATTGTCTTCTTGTGGCTTTTCAGTATCATTAAAAAATAATTTGTAATGTAAACCTGTTGTATGCATTTAATATTCTGAATAAAGGACACATGTTGACCTTCAGTGTACTTGGCTAATGTGCTTCCCCTGGGTAATGTATACAGTGCAGAAGCAGGGATGGGGAAGAGCAAGCTAAAATTTGCCCACTTTACCAATACTTCAGGAGCAGGAAATACCGATGCACAGCAGAAACCTGTGCACATCTTGTTTACTTTACCTCTGTCTTAGGACTGGGGGCAGAAGTTTCCAAACCTTTATATCCCATGTCTAAATTCTATAGGATTGAGGGAGAGAAGAATAATGCACAAAAGACAACCAAAACTAAAAACGTCATAAAAGAGCTGTTCAGAAATAGGCTGATATGATAGGGAACATATCTGTTACTCTGTTTGCCACCCCAACCCGAATCCAATCTCTGCCTTTCTCTTGCTGTCTGGTTTTGGGTTGGGTTCAGTCAATGGGAGGCACCGGCAGAAAATGGGAGGGTGGGAAGAAAGAGGGTATTTTATTCCCCAATTCTTCCTGCTTTGGCCCTGAGACTGTGTGCATCCCTGCAGTTTCCAGCAGGCAGCCCCTCCCCACAGCCCCAGTTCTCATGGGGCTCAGGGAACACTTTCCTCCCCATCCTCCTCGGAAAGGCGGGAAGGGCAGCTTTGGGTACTTCACTAAATCACACCTGTTCCTTTAATCTTGCTCCCACTTCTAGAAGGAGCCCTTTCTGTAAAGTCTCTTCATTTGAACTATTTGGAAGTAAATTCTGTTTTCTGCTATGTTCTTGACTGATATAAGGAATATTTTGAAGGAGGCCTAATATGGGCAAAATATTTGGAATTTCATTCTGTATCCCCACTCTTTAGATTATTTTGCTGCATTCAATTGTTTCAAACTTTTCTCCCCATCAATTCTTCTAATGTCATGTTTATTTTAGAGACTAAATCATGTTCTAAAACACTGAAGTCCACACAGATCTGTCCTTATCAGAAAGCAATGAGGTCCCATTTTCTACATCATCAACCAATCTGAACAGTACTCTGTATAAACTAATTCTGATGTGAATAATGTTCTAAGAGTTAACTCTTCATACAATAACATCAGAAAGAGAAGCTGCAGTGAACAAAGAAATCACATTTTTCATTTTTTCCAATGCAATCATTCCCATTCAAATGTGGGTCCCAGAATCCATAATTGTAAGACCTTCAGTCTATGACAATTTATATTTCTATGTGAGTGTACGTACATTTAAGTGCATGCCTACATGTACATAGACTATGCACATAACATAGATATATAGATAGCTATACATATAGACATAAAACTTTAAACACTATAGTATTTTCATGTGTAGCCCATGGAACTTATTTACAGTGAATGTTCCACCCCCTACCCCCCAACATTCCTAATATAAAATTAGACCCTTCCATATATGGGCATCATTGCAAAAAACAGAAATCCCAGTCTATAGAAAAATTATGCAAAGGCAACACTTTAAATAATAGAAGCCGTTTTCAGGATTGTTTCTTAAAACTTAAATATAATTCTCATCAAAATACTTCTATAAAAAGAAGGTAGAAATCTGACCTTCTCAGGTAATTAGACAACCAGACGGCAAAACGAGACTTTAGCTGGCACTAACCAGGGCTGCTACAATGTCTCCCATTTCTCCTAGAGATAAACAGCACATTGTAGGAAGGAGTACAGGCAGAGATGTTAAAGTGTTGCCTAGAAGGATGAGGTTTCAATTATACAGTGTAGAAGAATGAGATCTGAGCAGTTAGAAGATGCTCTCCTCAAACTAGATGGATATTTAGATGACTAAGGGAAAAACAATGAGAAAGGCTGTGAAATCAATGCCTGCAAGGTGCAATCATCTCCAACAGACTGGAGCACTCATTCTCCCACTGGGCAGGCGTGGACAACGCCCGTGGACTGGGGAAGCTCTCAAAGTTTCGGGCAGGATAGTTAATGCGAAGTTTGATGCCTTCCCAGACTCTAAGACCTTGTTACACATATGAATATATCTCAGATTATGTATTCCTTCTACTTCTTTAAAAAAATTTTGATGTATTTATTTATTGAAGTATAGTCGATTTACAATGTATTAATTTCTGGTGTACAGCATAGTGATTCATATATATATATATATATGTTCCTTTTCATACTTTTTCTTTATAGGTCATTACAAGGTACTGAATATAGTTCCCTGTGCTATACAGTAGAACCGTGTTGTTTATCTGTTTTGTATACAGTATCAACGTCTACAAATCCTGAACTCCTAATTTATCCCTACCCACCCCCTTTCCTCCTAGTAACCATAAGTTTGTTTTCTATGTCTGTGAGTCTGCTTCTGTTTTGTAAATAAGTTCATTTGTGCCCTTTTTTCCCCCTTTTTCAGGTTCTACATATAAGTGATATCATACGGTGTTCTTCTTTCTTTCTGACTTACTTCACGTAGTATGACACACTCCAGGTCCATCCATGTTGCTGCAAATGGCATCATTTTATTCTTTTTTTTATTTAAAAAATCATAGTATGTTCCTTTTACTTTTGATAAACTTTTGTGTAGTTTGTTGTTTTCCTTTAATATGAACAAATGTTGTATTTATGTATATATTTCAGGTGCACATTTACAATATTACTTTTGGTAAAAGTATACAGGACTTGTGCACAAATTCACTAGGTAATGGCATACTATTTTCAATGAGTTGTATACCATTAGCAGTGGATGAGAATTTTTCTGGCTCTCCATCCTTACTAACATTTGAAATTATTAAATTAAAAAATTTTTTTCCTATCTAGTGGGGTTAAAATGGATTCTCATTGTAGTTTTAATTTGCTTTCCCCTAATTCCCTAATGAGGTCTATGTGTCTTCTGCATTATACACAAATATAATACAAATGTCTTATATATAACATAATACAGACATCTTATATATTGTAAGACAGTTGTATTCCTTCTGTTGAGACCTGGGGAAGTATTTTGCTCATTTTTTTTCCAGTGGATTACTTGCCTTTTAGTGTTTTACTCATTGTTCTGTGAGAGGTTTTTTTTTTTTTTTTTTTTTTTAATATATTACAGATCGCAATCCTTTTCAGATTATAGGTATTAAAATATCTTTTGTGGTTTGTGATTTGTCTTTTCATTCTTTTTGGTGTTCTTTGATGAACTGAGTTGTTAATTATGAGGTAGTCAAATTTGTCACTCATTTTTCATATTGATTTGCACTTTTTTGGGTCTTATTTGAGAAATTTTCTTCTACTTTAAGGTCAAAAATTATTTTTAAGTGATTTCCTAAAAGTTTTTTCCTTTTTATTTGTATGTAAGTTTTTAGTACACTCTAAATTAATTTTTGAGTATAGTATAAGGTGAGGATCCAATCTCATTTTTTCATTTGGATAATTAGTTGTTCCATTGCTATCATATTAAATAATCAGTTCTTCCCACTAACCTGCAAAGCCTCATCTGTCACAAATCAATGGTTTATGTATTTCTGGTTTGTTTCTGGCCATTCCTTTTTTTTTTTTTTTTTAACTTTTTTTTACTGAGTTATAGTCATTTTACAATGTTGTGTCAAATGGCCATTCTATTCTTTTCCAACCATGTTGCAGTATCACATTAAGAACTACTAAAACATTAAAAACTAGTAAAGCTTTATACTAAGTCTTTATATTTGATAGGGTAAGGCTTCTCATTTTGCTCTTTTTTTTCTCCTTAAAGAATGTTTAGGCATTCTTCATTCTTCGCCCTTTCAAATCCATGTTAAAATAAGGCTTATCAATTTCTATGAAAAATCCTATTCAGTTTTGGATTAGAATTGCATTGGATCTAAATTTAACAACAACTGATATTTTTATTATGTTGAGTTTTCCTAAGTGAATAGTATTCATTTCCCCATCTATTTAAGCTATTTTACATTTTCAATAGAGTTTTATAATTTCTCCAAAGAAGGGTTCTCCTTCTTTTGCAGTTCTTACTACATTTTTTTCCTAAGTACCTTTTTTTAAAGGGTGTGGTTTTTAAATTATGTTTCCTTACTGATTGCTGCTAATGTATAGAAATGTGTCTGGGTGGGAAGGGTATGTACTTAGCATGCATGAGGTCCTGGGTTCAATCTCCATTACTTCCATTAAAAAAGAAGGAAAGAAAGAAAGAAATGCATTTGATTGTCACACATTCATTTTTATTTATGTAGCAAATTTTGCTTAACTATACTAATTTTAATAATATACTTGTGATTCTCTTTGGATTTTTATTGTCATACACCTTTTGTTTCTTATAAATTTTCATTTTTCTCTGTCTATACTGGCCAAGACCTCTGCTGCAATGTTAACTAAGTGCTAGTGAGCATCTCTGTATTTTTCCTGATGTTAAAAGGAACTATTTTGACTTCATCATTAAGTGAGATTTTTGTGCTATGGTGTTTGTAAATGTCATTTCTTAGAGAGTTCCTATTCTATTTCCAGTTTGCAAAGTTTACTGAATTTGAATTTTAATAATTTTTTTCTGCATGACCATATGGTTTGTCTTCTCTAAGCTATATGTGGTGAATTACATTGATTGATCTTTTTAGATTTTCATTTACATGTATTTTAAATTTGCATATAGCAAATTTCACACTTTTGGTGTGAATTATGCAATTTACAGATAGTAAGATTTTTTTTTTTTCTGTGTATTAGTTTTGACAAATGCCTAGAATTGTATAACTATCGCAATTAAGGCACAGAACAATTACACATCCCACCCACCCCTCATCCCCGATTTCTCTTGTGGTAACCCTTTATAGTCATCTCCAATCTCATCCTTATCCAGGGGAAACCACTGATCTGTACTCTGTCCCCTACTTTTCCAAAGTGTCATATAAATGAAATCATACAGTAACTAGCCTTTTTGAGTCTGGCTTGTTTTGCTTCACATATTGCATTTGTGACTCATCCACATGATTTCATGTATCAATATTCCCTTTCTTTTAATTGTTCAGTAGAATTCCATTGTATGAATGTAACAGTTTATTTATCTATTCCCGGGTTGAGGAACATTTGTGTTGTCTCTAATTTTGGCAATCACAAAAGAAGCTGCTATAAACATTCATGTACAGGTTTTTAAGTGGACACTGGTTTTTACCTCACTTGGGTAAATAGCCAAGAGTGAGATGTCTGGGTTGTATAGAAAAGGGAATATTGGTTCTATAAAATGATCTGGAAAGTGTTTCCTCTTTCTGTTTTCTGGAAGAGATTCTTCTTGAGTGAGCTTTGGTAATTTGTCTTTCAAGGAAATGGTACATTTCATCTAAGTTGTCAAATTTAAGGCACATAGGGTTGTTCTTGTATTCCCTTATTATTCTTTAGAATGTTTTCAAGGTTTATAGTGATTGCCTCTCATTTATTCCTGTTACTAGTAATTCGTGTCTTCTCTCTTTTCTTGGTCAGTTTGGCTAGAGGTCTATCGATTATATCTTGTCAAAGAAACAGCTTTTGGTTTAATTCACATTTCTCTGTAGTTTTTATTTTTTCAATTTCATTGATTTCTGCTTTTATTTTTATTATTTCCTTCATTTTGTTTACTTTGTGTTTGGGGTCTTCTAAGATGAAAGCTTAGATTATTGATTTGCATCTTTTCTGTTTTTTAATACAAGCTTTTATTGCCATAAAATTTCCTTTAAGTATCTAAAACCCAAAGATTTTGATGGGTTGTATTTTTATTTTATTTTAATTCAGTTCAAAATGTTTTAAAATTTATCTTGAGAGTTTCTCTTTAACCCACGGGTTATTTATAAGTATGTTGTTTAGTTTCTGAATATTTTGAGATTTTCCAGGTATCTCACTGTAATTGATTTCTAGTTTCATACTTTGTATGATTTCAATTATTTTAAATTTTTTATGGTTTGTATTATGGTCCAAATATGGTCTTTGTTATTAAATAGTTCATATGTACTTGAAAATAATGCACATTATGCTATTGTTGGCCCAAGTGATATTCATTGTTGATTAAGTCAAGTTGGTTGATGATAGTGTTCAGGTTATCCATATCCTTTCCAATTTTCTGTCTATTTGTTTTACCAGTTACTTAGCGATGAGTGTTCAAGTTTCCAAGTGCAATTTTTGGAATGATCTATTTCTCCTTTCAGTACAATCAATATTTGCTTTTTATATCTTGTAACCTATTGCTAAGTACACATATATGTAGGATGGTTGTAGTATCTTGGTGAATTAACCCTTTTATCATTATGTATCATCATGCCCTCTAGTTTCTTGTAATTTTTCTTATACTGAAGCCTGGTTTGTCTGACTCCTGATGTCTTTTGATTACTGTTTATGTGGTATGTTTTCCCCATCATTTTACTTTTAACTTATTTATATTATTATATTTAAAGCAGATTTTTTATAGATAGCATATACTTGTTTTTTTTTTTTAATCCATCTGACATACTTTGTCCTTTAGCATATAAATGGCATTAACAATTAATGTAATTATTGACAAGGCTAAACTTAGGTCTACTATTTAAAAAAAAATTTTTGTATAACATTTAAACATTCTTCCTTGTTTTCCATTACCTACCTCCTTTTGGATTGTGTATTTATTTATTTATATTTTTAGTGTTCTAGTAACTTTTTTGTTTTTTGGCTATTTTTACGTGCATTCATTTAGTGATTCCTCTAGAAATTTTAATTTTCATTGTCTACACAGAGTTAATACTTTGTTAACAAAAAACTGTTAATGATATAATTAATATTTTTTCATTCTAAATAAAATACAGAAGATTTGCCATCATATAGATCTGTTTATCCTGCTCTAAGTTATAATTGCCATATATGTTACATTTACACATACTGAAACCTCTCTAGGTAATATTGTAATTTCTACTTTCAACAGTCTTAAATATTTTAAAGAAACTAAGACAAGAAACATAGTCTATTCTATTTACTATTTCTGTTACTCTTCCCTTACTCCTGAAGGCTCAGGTTTCCTTCATTATTTTACCCTCATCTTGTAGGACTTTAACAATTCTTTTAGTACAGATCTGCTTGCACTAGATTCTCTTAATTTCATCTGAGAAGTCTTTATTTAGCCTTCCTTCCTGAAGGATATTTTTGCTGGTTATCAAATGCTTGGTTGAGAGTTATTTTTCATTTTACAGTTTAAAGACATTGTTCCTCTGTCTTTTAGCCAAGTGTCTATAAAGAGCAATCTTCAGGCATTTAAATTGTTGTTCTAAATGTCATGTGTCTATTTTCTCTGGCTGTTTTAGAGATTTTCTTCTTTTATCTTTGGTTTTCAATAGTTACTTCATGGTGCATTTGAGTATGCCTTTATTGACTTTAACTTGCTTTGAGCTTGTTCAACTTCTTGAATCTGTAAAATTATGGCTTTCACCAAATTTGAGAAGTTTTTAGTCATTTTTCTTTGAATGGTCTTCTGCAATAATCTCTTTCCCCAGGGATTCCACTCATATTGCTGAAATAAAATTATCTGATCCACAGGGACTGGTACAATACATATATTAAGGACATATGTATTATCCTTGGTATACATATATCAAGGGGGTGCAACAATATTTTTCATCTATCTTCTTCAGATTGTTGACTTTTTATTAATATTATCTTTGAGTTTCCTTACTCTTTCCTCTGTCATCTTCATTCTGCTGTTGAGCCCAAGTGAATTTTTCATTTCAGATATTCTAATTTTCAGGTCTCAGATTTCATTTGGTTCTTTTTTATAGTTCCTTTTTCTCTTCTTAGAATTTATATCTTTCCATTTGTTTCAAGATCACTCACTTTTACCTAATGGAACATGGTTATGATTGCTATTTTAAAGTCCTTTTCTTACAATTCCAGTATCTGGGTCATCTCCAGATTAACATCTGTTGATTGTGTTTTCCCCAAAGAAGTGATTGGGTTTTCCTGTTTGGGGAATTTTTGAGCAAATTTTTTTTTTTTATTGTGTCCTAGACATTTTGAATGCTATGCTGCAACACTCTGGGCCTTATTAAAATCCTCTGGAGAATACTGATTTTGTTTTGTTTTGTTTTGTTTTGTTTTGTTTTGAAAGGCAATCAAACCAGCAAAGGTCCAGATTGAAAGCTGTGTCTTGACAACTGTGTGTGGTGATTCTAATATCGGTTCAGTTGTCAAGGACTTTTGTAGACTGTTTGGGTCTGCCTTTCTCATGTGCAATTCAGGAGTTGGTCCAGTAATGCACTAACTCAGTGAGGACAGGAATGTGATCTGAACAACAATAAATTAACCTGTAATGATGAACTAACTGCTTTGCTGTGGCCTTTCCTAACCTCCTTGCCCTCTCTGCACCTGAATGTTGCCAGTTCCACATTCTGGATCTGTCCCTCTCAATGCCTCTCTTCCAGTTACGGATTTCAGTATCAGTTAGGGCTCTATTTGTTGCCAGTGGAACAAACCCCACCCAAAGTAGCTAAACAAATCAAAAAAGCAGATTCACTAGAGAGCAGTGCTGTTTCAACAGAGAGATCATTTGAGTCTCATATGCATTACAAAAGTTTCTAGAAGCCACATTAAAAAATAAAAATAAAAAATTTAATTAAAAAATCTAATTTATTTAAACTTACATATCCAATATATTATAATTTCACATATATCCATTATAAAAAGTCATTAATGAGATATTTTACATTTGTTTTCATGCCAGTCTTCAAAATTCAGTTCTATTGTTCCAATAGAATGATTCAATTTGAACTAGCCTGTTCTGTTGCTTAGTACAGTGGCTATCACGTTAGATAGCACAGCATTGAAGCAATTTAATGTGGCTGTTAAGAGTTGAAAGAGTTGCTTAAAGCCACCTCTCCTTTGGATGACGGCTTCATTTTTGTCTGCTTCTGATAGGCTTTCTCAGTGTGCCTGGGACCATGGCTATCAGCCTCTCTGGTTTCATACACTCATAGCCTCACCAGCAGAGAGGAGAGAGCTCCTTTTTACTTCCCTATTGCTATTCTCTTTACTCCAGCTCTAGTTCAAAAAATCTTTGGGAAGAACTCTGACTGTGCCCATTCCCAGGACAATCAGCTGGCCCCTCACTGAGGTTAGGTAATGTGATTGGTCCAGCTTAGGATGGGGGTGGAGTTCTGAGATTGACAGCTTCCAATAAAACCTTATGACTAGAGCAGGGAAGGAAGAGCTGTCCAAAAGAGAAGGGGTTGCTATAACTGGATGAAGAGGAAAAGAGGTGCTGGGAAGTCAAAAACAATAAACACATACTGCTATGCCTAAGGAAGAATAAAAGTGGCTGTTTATGCAAGTGGTATGAGTCTTTATTCTTGGATGAGCTGAACACTTGAGTGAAGATAGTAGTATGTGTGCTTGCTATGTAACTATTCCATGAACAGGCTTGGTATGTCAGGAAACTGAAAATAATAGCTTCATTTAACAGCTAACTCTTCAAACCTATTATTCTCTCTCCTTTTTTATTTTTACTAAAAAATAATCAGGAAGTGTAATACATTAATTCAGTAGTTTAATATTAAATCCTAAAATGTTCTCTACCCAACTAGAAATGAATGTGTGGAATGTCTGAATCAAAAAAATTAAATAAATTTGAGATCAATAGCATTTTTTTAATACAGTCATGGAGATTGTTTAACAGAAAAAGAAAAAGATATCAGTAAACCATAAAATTCTGATAAGCAACAGACCTCACTGATTCCAGAAACTTGCCAATAACTGTCATTTTGAAAACTCCTTCCTGAAAGGACTGGCTGAGACATAGTGAAACCTTGGATCAAGACACAGAACAGAAACCACTCTGGCTGCTGTGGGAGGTGATTGTTTTAAGGTTACAGATGATGACTGTTTATTTTCATCCACTGGGACCTGTCAGTCACTTCCAACACTATGACTATGCGATGCTAATGTTCCCCTTAAGTGTTCTGACTAATATAAAGGAGCCAGCTTTCTCTAGGGTAAATGCTGTCCTGCCTAACCCACTGTAGCTGAAGATGTTCTTATGCTTAGTTTAAATTGGTACTGACTACACAGAATGTCTTGAGAATTTGTGGAGTTGGAAAAAACATCCTTCATATTTTTTTCCCTTGAGTTCTTTCTGTCTCTTTCATGCTCTGTTGGGAAGTCAAAAGCAAAGAATGTTCACTACAACACAGCTCTCCGGCTCTCCAGATCGAAGTATGCAGAACCTGTGGATATGGAGAGCTGACTGTACTGTGCCATTTTATACAAGTGACTTGAGTATCAGTGGATTTCAGTATCTGCAGGGGCCCAGGAATCAATCCCCCATTGCTTGATACTGGAGGAATGACTTACCCTCTTCATCACCAGATAAGCTGTTCTCTAAGCGAAGTGTGCAACCCCATCCACTAGGTGCCGGTTAAAAATATATGTCACCTGGCCCCATCAATAGAGACTCTGAGTATATCTGGGTAGGATTTAGGATTATGGATGTTTTATAAGCCCTGCAGGTGATTCTAATATAGATCATACTTTAAGAAAAAGTACTGTATTTCATAAGTTATACCAATGAATTCTCCATTCTAATCATATATGGAGGAATTAAGTAAAATAATATGAAATAGTAATTCCCTTCCTATAATTATCCTTCTCAAAACTTCTTTAGTCTAGGGGTACCCAGGGTAGGGAGGTCCTGGAGGAGCTGCAGGTGTCTATGAAGCTCTTGAGATGGTATGAAGCATTTTGTACACATGTGCACTTTTCTGGAGAAATGCATCTATAGTTTTTGCCAGATTGCCAAAATTCTCAAGCACTGCATTAATAGCTCCCCATTGACCACTAAATTAAGTACAAATCCCTCAACTTGGCATTTAAGGCATATAGAAAACTACTCTAAATTCTACTTCTAGTTTTTTTCCCACTCCTCTGCATGTACTCTAACTAGTCAAAGAGACTACTGACTGTTCCCTAAGTTTGTTCCTATTTCTGCACTGTCTTCGTCAGTTCTGGCATCTTCAGCAAATTCTCATAGATTGGTGGCTTACACAACAAAACATTAATTTCTCACAGTTTCAAAGGCTGGGAAGTCTAAGATCAAGAGACAGGTAGACCCAGCTGTCTGGTGAGATAACTTTCTGGTTTGCAGACGGTGGTCCTCTCATTGTAGCCTCATATGGTGGAGAGCAGAGAGGGAGATCCTGCCCTTCTCTTTTTATAAGGGCACTAATCCCATTCATGATGGCTCCACCCTCTTGACTTAATTACCTTCCAAAGGCCTCATCTCCAAATATCATCACGTTGAGGAGTAGGTTTCAACATTCAAATTGGGGCACGGGGGCTGGGACACAAACATTTAGTCCACAATATGCACCTTTGCCCATCTAGTTTCTTTCACCTGGAATTCCCCTTTTTGCTGAAACCCACAATCATCCATTTTCTCTTTTCAGTTCCAGCTCATCTACTTGAAAGAGATCCTCCCCTTTGGGTGTGACTACTTTCTCTTCTAAGATCCCTAAGCATTTGGTTTGAATCTGTTTTGTATTAGAGTCACTTGCTTCCTATTTTATACTTCTAACCATAGAAGAATTGTTTCTTAATCTTCTCTGTAACCACTCCTAGGTCCAGCCCTGTGCTTAGCATATGTCTTCCACATAAGATACAAAGTACTCATTAAGTTAAACTAAACAAAGCAGTCACTTTTGGATATTATCTACTTATTTCAATAAGCAAAATACCTTTTCAACTCTTCTTTAGGAACTAAAGGCAGAATTATAGTGGTTTGTTTGTTTGTTTATGTGTATCTTCAATGGTGGAAAAATAACTGTCCTTTGAGAATGAATTGATATCAGAAAGCAGTAAAACATTCAAGGAAAACCAAGTCAGTTGTAGATAAATATCAATGTGAGGCTGATATTCACATCGTTTCAAAACATTTGCCCCAAACATTTTAAAGCAGAGTTATTAAACCTATAGCACCAGAAGTACAACTTTTAAAGTCAAGGTTATTGAGATGTAATTTACATCCAGTACAACATCCCCTTTTTAGGTGTGGAGCTTAAGTTTTGAGAAACTTTTACAGTTGTGTGACTACCACAGTAATCAAGACACTGATTACACTCATCACCCTCAGTAGTTCCCTGTGCCCCACTGGAGAATCCTCCATCCTCTCCCCAAGCCCCTGACAACCACTGATCTGTTTTCTGGCATTAGAATTTGCCAGATTTCTCCAGGGTAAGTGTATGATGTTATATGAATGGAATTATATCGTATGTCATGAGTGAGCCTGGATTCTTTTACTTTGCATAGTGTTTTTGAGGTTTCCAAGGTGACTTTTAAAAAGAGGACATCACTCTTTTGTGCACACTCTGGCACATTATTGAAAAATTCCATCAGAGAACCCCAAACACATTTTATACTGCATGCAGACTATGTTAATTTCCTAAGGCTGCTGTAGCAAATTACCAAAGACAACAGAAATATATTCTCTTACAGTTGTAGAATTCTAAAATCAAAGTGTCAGCAGGGCTGTGATCCCTCTGGAGGCTCTACGGGAAATTCCATTTCTTGCCTTTTCATGGTTCTGGTGGCTACTAACACTTCTGGTCTTGTGACTATATCATTCTGTCTCTATTTTCACATGCCCTTCTCCTCTTTTCTGGGTGTCTCTCCTACATCTTTGTTTTATAAGGATGCTTGTCAATGAATTTAGGGCCTCTGTGGATAATCCAGAATGAACTTATCTCAAAATCCTTAATTATATCGACAAAGACCCCTTTTCTAAACAAGGTAACACTCACAGGTTCCAGGTGTTAGGATATGAGCATATTTGGGGGGTGCAGCCATTCAATCCACTATAGTCCACTCTCTGGCCTCCTGAAATTCACATCTGTCCTATGTGCAAAATACGTTCACCCCATCCCAACACCCCCAAACACCTCAACCAATTACAGCATTAAGTCTAAGTTAAAATTTGTCATCTAGTTATCATGAGTTCATAAGGTTCCAAATCTCATGATCTAAATCAACCCAATCTGATATGGGTGAGACTCTAGGTATTATTGACCTTGAGGCAAAATACCCCTTTATCTACAGACCTAAGAAACTAGAACACAAGTGTTCTGCTTCTAAAATACAATGGTGGGATAGGCATACGAGAGACATTCCCATTTCAAAAGAGAGAAAAGGGAAGGAATAAAAGAATAGCCAGCTTCCAACAAGTTCAAAATCCAGCAGAGCAAATTCCATTCAGTTTCTGTGGTTCAAGGCAGCTCTGGGCACCTCTGTGTCTGCAGCTCCTGCCCCTTACTCAGCCTCTGGCTCCTGTCTCTGAGCCCATGCTGTTATCCTCAGAGTCACTTCTCATTTTTCTTGAAGGGAAGCACATGCTTGCAGCTGAATAGCTTTATCAACTCATTTCCTATGTACAGAATTTTGGAAGTTTAACAGCCCTCTCTCACTTGTCCAATCTCCCACTTTCAGTCCAAGCTGGCCGTGCTTCTGCTTATACAACGGTTTCAAAAAGTCGCCTATTGATAGACATTTGGGTTGGGCCTGACCCAGTCAGTTGCCTCAAGAGCAGAAGTGAAGCTTCCCAGAGGTAGAAGAAATCCTGCCTCCATAAGCAGCATCCACCCCTACTTCGGAGTTTGCAATAGCCAGCCTTATGGATTTTGGTTTATGTTCCCCACTCAACATCAAAGTAGCTGCCCCCACTTGCTCTCTCTTTGAAGCTCTTCTATAACCCTCCACCTTCCCCTATGCCTCTAACCTAGTTTTAGGAGTTTTAGTACAATTCAGAATAAAAAATGAACAGAGGATACAAGTGTACCCAACATAGAGATTTTACAAACATTTCAGAGGCTGCAGAATCTTAGCCATCACGGTCCTTGACTTACAATTCTTAGCTCTTTCTGAAACAAGAAATAGGATTCTTCAAGGTTTTTATTTATCTGAGGGAGGGGCTCACTAAACACACCTTCTTTTAATCTTTTCATTTTCCTCTAAGGCCTTTCTTACTAATTTTAAGGTTGACCAGAGGTAGAGAAGCAGACTCCTTTTTGTCTTGGATGGCCAGCCCCCTTCTCTGCTGAGAGATGACTGAATCCCTAACTATCTCTCATATCTTTAGCTGACAGGCAAAATTATATGGATTTTAAATTATAACTACCTTAATACTGCTAATAAGTAATGTTATATCTAGTCTGATAACATGAATATTTTAAAAAATATCAAGATTCAAAGCATGACTGTTTATAATACCCAAGCTCATCATCACTGATTGGATTTCTAACGGTTCATTTATTTGGAATGACCAAAAGAACTTTTCAGAATGAATACTGTTGATATCATGAATGCTAAGGCAGTAGGCTGATGAAAATGACCTTAGAGAGAATGGCCAGAATCTGCTTTATTTCCTAACTTGATATCAAGAAAGATAATTTTATCGCAAAGAAATGGCTACTACAAAGACTTTACTAAACAGAAACGTGGCAGGATTCTTACTTTTCATGATATCTTTACTGTTTGGGACACATTTAGCATCAATGTACTTCAGACCAATAGGAATGAACACGTTCACATTTTGTGTTTCCCTACTCAAGCTCAACAAGAAAAGAGTGCACAATAAGCTGATGAATCCTGAGATTTTGTGATACAGACAAATGGGTTAAGTCATCCAAAAGTGAATACTCCTGATCCAACTTTTATGTCTTCACTCTAAAAATGAGCTACTGTGTCTATTATGATTTCCAAGAGAGTGGGTATCAACTACGCAGTCACAGATGTGGTATACTGTGTTGACAAAGGAAAGGAGACACTGCGTGGTGGAAAAAAATGCCACTTTCTATTTTTAAGTCTCATGATTGCCCCTAAATCCCTCACCTCATTTCCTTCTAACAGCTGTCTTTTAAATTGGAGAAAGTGTGTGTCCAAGAGAAAATAAAGGCCAAGGCTTTCAGATGTTCCTCTGGGAACTGTATGCATGAGTTCCTTCATGCAGATCATTTCTTCTTTAGTTTTAAAACCATATACAGAACATCATTCAGAACCATGAAACTTGATATGCAGCCAGATTTTGCTGCTATGATTTATGATGATGCTAATGATCAATATTCATTAATTTTCAAAAAAGTTGGAGCAGATGCTTATGCCCTATGAGTATCCGATTTTTAAGGATGAGTCTGTGTACACAGAGTTCTTTGTTACAATAAATTAAAATCAACTTATTTATCTGTTGATCAGATATTTATCCTTTACTAGCTTTCTGACTTTGGGTAAATCATGCAAACTCTCTGGGTCTCAGTTTTCTCATTTATAAAATGAAGATAATAATAAAATATATAACTCAAAGGATTGTGTGAAATTAACTCACTTAGCAGAGTGCCTGCTACATTGTTGGTACTTTGAACTTGTGTCATTGTTATCACTGTGGTTGATAATATTATTATAGCTCCATGGATGGGTGATCTCCTAGGCACAGGGTATGGTAAGAATAAATCAGCCATCATCCCTTCTCTTGAGAAACTCCTTGTCTAACGGGGGAAAAGGCATAGAAACATTTAACTGCACTTCATTGTTATATGTGCAGAAATTGAGGCCAATGTATAGAGTGTTATGGTGACCCAGAGAGGAGAATGTTACTATTCCTGGGATTAGCAGGGAAGGTTTAGAGAGAGAGCTAAATTTTAAACTGAGCCTTGAAAGATGAGAGAGAATCTTATTAACCAGATCAGAAAGTGGAGGAAATTTTTGTAAGTAAGGAAACAACATGAGTGAAATGAAAGAAGATGGCTCAAATATAGAAGAGCTGGTGTTCGGGAAGGATGCAACATGGAGAACACATGAGGTTGGTTGGGAAATACAGTATATTATGACATCACTCCATTATTTATTTATTATTGCCTATTTCTCCCACGGGAATTTAAATTGCACCAGGGCAAGGATTTAACTTGTTTTATTTCCTTCTGTTTCTCCAGTAACTACCAAAGTTTCTGAAACATAGGATAAATATATATTGGTTGAACAAACAAACTAATCAATGATCTATTGATTACTCAATTTACTTGCCTCTAATATCTTTTTTATCTGTTTCCTATATGCATGTCTGCCACTTTGCCAGTCACTTAGAAACTGCACCTTTCTGTGGAGGTCTCTTATCTCTCACAGATTAGAAGCTCTTTATGAAACATGATTAGTACCATGTCTGCTGGCACACAGGAGATACGCATAAATGTTTGCTGAATTTAAACACTGAAGTGTAAAATATGCCTATCAAATTACTTTCTGTTTCATCATAGGACGAAAAAGACGCAGAAGGCGAGCGAGCCCTGCCTCACAATTGTGCACCTGGAGGCTGAATGCTCTCACCTGCTTCCAGAGAAAGGAAAGTCGCCCTGCACCTGCAGGTGTTTATACCATGTGTGGCCACAGGGCAGCATACAGATATCTTTAGATGATAGTAGCTGCCAGGTGTCTGTGGTTTTGCCCACACAGGACGAGTAACACAAATATTTTGTTCAAGCAATTTCCAGAGACCCAAAACACATTTTGAATGCCCACCTCCCAACATTTTTGTGGGTAAATCTTTTTATGGAAAGCAAACATATGACCCTAGTGGGGCCTGATGGAGTGACTTAGGGAGGCCAAAACTAACAATGTAACTGATGGGCCATCAACTCCCTTTGCAGAGAGGTATCCCTGGAATTTTTCACACATGGTCCTCCCTTTCCCTCCCTTGAGCTGTGACACAGTGGTTATAGAAATATGTGATCTTTGCCCTCTAGGAATTATAACCAGCTAGGGGAGAGACTCTTAAGAAGAAAATCACAGCAGAAGGCAGAATGTGACGGATGAAGCAGTTAGCTCCAGTCGTAAGCAATCGCGAGCCTAAACCTTAGCTGCTAAAATGATCAACTGTTCCCATTCTCTTAATGGTTAGATTAGCTCTGGGAGGTCTAGGACCCTGTCCACCCCATGCACTGTCCCAGCCCCTAGTCCAGTGCCTGGCACATGGTAGGTATTCAACACATGTTTGTGGGATGAAGGGTTCGATCTTTTCCTACCTGGTGAAATAATAATGGAGAGAAAAACAGAATTAAACATAAGTTACTTCATTCATCAACTTGTTCCCCCAAAAAGGTAGGGAGAAAAGGAAAAACAAAAAACAAAATAGGTAGGGCAAATAGAAAGCCGCAGCCCAACCACACTGATTATGACATAAAATGTAAATACTCTAACCATTCCAATTACAAGGTAAACATTGTCAGACTGCCTTAAAAATATCCAGCTATATGCTGTTTCAAGAAACTCCCCTCATACATAGGCAACCCTCTCATCATAGGTCAAAAGAGATACTTGTACAAATCCACTGAGGAAATCCACTGATGATTTGTGCATATAAAATCTGAACATGTGAAGAAACTTCATAATCTGTGTTTTCAAATGAATAGTTGGTCAAGGCATGCCACCTGTGAGGAGCTCACCTAGGCGCTGACACGAAGGGATACCAAGGACCACAGCATGTAGTCTCTAAACCTCACAAGAGACTGATTATATTCTAAGAAGAATGAAGTAAAGTATAGTGTTCTGAATTTGGAAACAGAACATCTGGGTTGGTAGCCTCAGTTCTACATTTTATTAGCCTGTGGTTTCTGCTAAATGATGATACCTCTCTGGGACTTGGTTTCTTTTTCTGTAAAACAGTGGGTTTTTTAGGGAGACAGGGAGTCGTTTATCAGAGTTCTAAAATATTTGTGAGACCATCTCACAACGCCCCCAGGTCCGACAGACTCTCACACTGAGTTGGAAGTTTCTACGTAACTTGCGTATATATTTTGAAAAATCTCCCCACTGATTCCAATGAATAGCCTCCCCACCCCCAACTCTGCAGCCTCCCCACCAGCTGAAGATCACCGAACTAGATCATTTCTATGGCTCCTTCCATCTAGGACAGTTTATGATTCTCTATTTCATGTAGAACTAAAATATTTGGGTGTTCTTCAATTTACCTCAAATCTGCAGCCACCTATTCGGCCAGCAATGACAATCCCCAGGCTGGCTCCTTGGCAACCTGCCATTTCCTTTCAATTGATGAATTAAAAATGGCCCACTCTGTTGATTTACCTACAGGTATTTTATTTCAGACTGATTGTATAGATCCAATAAAGAAAACACCGTAGATGTACATATTTCATTGTCTATGCAATTCAGCTCACTGTAGGAGAGCTGCTTAGGGACTGTTCAGCACTGCCTCCATCTAGGGTGGCTGGCATTGATCTGATAAAAAAAAAATCAATGAAGTCTGTGCTTTGGAAAAGAGAGCACGAAATGAGTTTTACTGGTTCACAAAACTGGAAAGTAGGTCATCCCTGACATTCCAGTAATTGGTGCTGGCCCTGCAGCAGGCTCGGCAGCAGACACTGAGGGGCGGGACAGTGACCCAGAGCCCTGGGGTCAGCGGGGAGGAGGCCTTGTGATTTGGAGAGGGGCTGGCCAGAGCGCAGTCTTCAAAAGGGAAAGGAAGATCGCTCCATTCAGCCTTCAGCAGGGCTACAGGAAATAATTTTCTGCCACAGCATATGGTTTGTTTTAGTTTTAATATGTCAGAGATGTTTCCTTTAATTATTTTCCCATTACTTTTGGCTTTTTTTTTTTTTAAAAGACTTTTACCCATCCCTCCCCTGAGAGTGATTGAGGATTCTGTTATTTCACTTCTAACACGTTGCATTTCAAAAGACTTGGAGAATCGAATCTTGGCAGAAAAAGAGGGGGCTAATTAAGTAAGAGTGGGTCATGTTCTAATTTCCCATTCTCAGTCAGAATGAACGCCTTTTTTTAATTGTGAGGCTTAAGTTAAGGGACTAAAATATTTATTCTAATGATTATGAACGTCACCCTCTCACACATAGGTCAGAAGAGAAACTTGTACAAATCCCACCAAGGGAAGCCACTGATGATTTCAGAGGGAAGAAGTTGGAAAGGCAAGTGGAATGGCAAGAGGTCATGGCAGGAGTGACACAGCTCAGGTATGAGCTATCCTGTGGCATGTGGTGTGTTACCTCCTGCAGTCCTTGGTGGAGACCTAGGCCACATATTCAACCCAGGCTAGACCTTACTGAAATAAAGAAGTAGGAGAATCTTCTCTCCTTGACTTTATATTTCAGTTCCTCCTTTCATTGTCCTGACTCCCAGTGTCTTCCCTTCCATTCTCTTCTCTCCACCGAGAGGGGGCTTTCTTGCTCTCAGGTCCCTATCAACAAAGCCATGACAGAGCATAACCCCAGGAGGCCCCATTTACAGGTTCAACTGGCAATGGTGACTGGGGTTGGGCAATACCATGGCCCTGGTGCTTTCACTGGAAGATCTAAAAGCCTTAAGGCAAAAGAACCTCACCTTCTGGTGCTGGAGCATGAAGAACCCTGGCAGTGGACAAGGGAGACATTTGAACTGGTAGCTTCCTAGTATTCTAGTATCACCGCATTGGTAAGGGACTGTGCACCATATGGCCCTGGCGATGGACCCTGAAGGATGGCATCACTGGTGTACTGCTCAGCACATTTTCTAGAGAACATGATGGGGAAGGATGAGACTTCACTATCAGAGATCTCGTGACATCTGCAAAGTGCTCTAACATACATCACAGGCATACCTCATTTTATTGTACTTTGCTTTATTGCACTTTGCAGATAACTGCTTTTCTTACAAATTGGGGGTTTGTGGCAACCCCGCATCCAGAAAGTCTATCGGTGCCATTTTTCCAAGAGCACTTTCTCACATTTTGGTAATCTTCTCAATACTTTAAAAATTTCCATTATTATTGTATTTGTCTTGTTGATCTGTGATCAGTGATCTGTGTTGTTATGACTGCAAAAAGATTATGACTCATGTCCTTCACCACTCAGAAGGTGCTGACCTGGTAGAGCAATGGCTCGTCCTGACAAAGGCCCAGGGGAAGCACCAGCTAAGAGATGATATCTTGCCGGGATGGAAAACTTTCCTCCAGGATACAGCACACACTCTAAATCAACAACTGTTTATGCTGTCATGTCCCCAGTAGGTAGAACACATGGCTCCAAGATCCAAGGGGTGGAAGCAGGAGTGGTTTGTTTATCATTCACGCCCAAGGACCCACTGGAGGAATTTTGTGTTTCCCATCCGCACAGCTCTGAACTTCATGTGCCTTGAGTTCCAAAGAAGAAATACTTCTACCAGAAGACACGTCAAGAACCACACTGAACTTTAAGTGATGGTTGCTGCCTGGGCACTGTGGAGTCACCATCCTGTTAGGAGGATGGAACTGAGGTCAGGCCAGTGCTACACAAGGAGGACAGGAAGGAATGCTTGGCTTCCAGGTGATTCACGTGGATGTCTCCCTGGATAGTAACCACAGTCTGCAAAGGGCACGGTGCTCAAGGGACTCAGAATCCCCAGGGATGAGAGACTGAATCATGCCACTTGAGTTAGCCACTGGGACCAGCAGAGGCGTGCGCGGAGGCTGATGGGAACCCAGGATGGATGACAGATGAGGGAGATGATCAGTATCATTTGAGACCCTGCAGCAGTAGTGGCTCATAGTTGACCCCATTAACTTCCTCTTGTAAGTTTGTACCAGGAAAAGAGGCTCCCAGAGTACTAAAGGAGCTGTTCCCAGTACTTACACAAAGAACTGGATCTAAGCAGTGCAGGGTACATTGAAGCAGATACTGAGATGTGTCCCCAGATCCTCCTTCAGGAATGGTGGACTCAACCCCTTAGCTGCTGGGACTGCTATCAGCAGAGAGACCTCAACTCCCCACCCTTGTCAGCATTTGCCTCTCTCAAGGTCACACTGTTTTCCCAGGATAGCCCACATCCAATGACTGCTTGATGTAGGAGTCAAAGTGCCCAGTCCCCTTGCACCAATTTGAGATAATTCTGGAGGGTCATCAAAGCTTCAAAGCTTCAAAGCTATCTTTTGGTGTAGCTGATGTCTGCATCACAACTCAACTTCTTTCTCTGCTTCTTCCTTCCTTTCTACAGACATCTATCTCAAGAGTATTCCTTACTGCAGCTCACCAAACTTTGTCCTATAGTCTGCTTCTCAGGAAAACCAAAGTATGACAGAGAGTAAGTACAAGGGGGTAAGTTACCAAGGCAACTACATCAATCACCAAACACTTCTGGTTGCTCAACTTTCATAGGACATCTCCAGGAAGACTATATGAAGGGAATCCCTCCCAGAACTGTCCATGGGGTGAGGCGAGGAAGTCAGAGCACTGTATCCCCTGGCTCCCTCCATACTTCTAAGTTGACTCACTTAGCCACTCCAGGTGACTACTGGGGAATCTAGATCCTTCTCCTGTTTAATCCAGCCCATGCCTAGGGGCAGAGTTCTCCTTGTCAGTTCACAGGGGTCTCCCAAATTTGTAGTGGTGGTAGCAACAGCAGCTAGGATTTCTGACCACAGGCATGTCTTGAGCCATCAATAGTGTCACTCCAGCCAGGAGGGAGAGCAAGGAACTGAGCAGACAGAGCTGAATGGAAGTGTGATGGAACACAAACTGTGATCAGTCCCATTGGTGGGGATGTAAATACACACATATATGGACCGAGTTATATGTTTATTATGAAGTGTTTACTTCTCTCATCTTATTGTGGGAATGGAAGAAAGCAGAATAGTGAGAGTAGCCAAAATAATACTAACAGTAGTATATTAATAATAATAAATTGTGTGATTGGATAGTGCTTTATAGCTAACAAAAATGGAAAAATATGCTTTCACAGAGGAGAAAGTGTGAGCCATTTTCTCTCTGGTCACCCACAGCATTTCAACTTACTCTCTCTTACAGCAAACGAGAGAATCTGATGGCTGAGCTCAGTGGATTCTCCCAGGCCAGAGGAAAGCCATGAAGAAGCCCTACAAGTCCAGATAGTGAAGGACACTGGGGGCAAAACCTAATCCAACCACCTTGCTTTGCAAATCAGGAAGCAGATCTAGTGGAAGAAAATGAGCTCTGTGTCAGCTTTTGATTTAGGAGAAAATGATTAACAAAGTGATTGTACTTGTGTTCAAATTAAGTGGTGTCCTCATTAAAACTTTGTCTCTTAGGAAGGAACCGGCTCGGGTGGAGACTTACCTTTACTGAATTCCTATTATGCTCCATAGATTTCACACTTATTATTTCCTCTAATTAACTGATTCATCTTCACAAAAGCCTAGGAGGTAGACATCATTACATCTATTAATTAAGAAGTTCTGCAGCCTGTACGAGGCCAGATTAATACAGTAGCTCCTGGAATCAAACCCTGATTTCTGACCCTCAATATCACACTCCTACAACAGCATCGCACTGACTCCAGAAGTGAAGCAGTTAAAGATGACCTAAGCCAAGAACAATGAAATCGTATTTTCATGTTAATATGCTGTTTCCACTTCCTTTTTATGGTAAGTGAGTTGAAGACATCAAAGATTATAGAACAATGGCTTGCCCCAAGTTCATAAAAGCTTAACTTTCTTTTAGAATCAATACAACATTGACATGAATAGGAGAAGAAACCTTCAGGAAGGACACATTTCTGAATCTCCTCACCCCCTGGGTCAGAAGCATCATAGTCCTCCCACCCCAGGATCCCCCAGGGTAAAATGACGGCATTCTACTCCTGGGTCTTCAAGGTTCCTTCTAGCTCTAAAAACAAAACAAGCAAGCAAACAAAAACAACCACTACAGACCTGCACAGTTCTTTTCTTTTTCTTTTGAATGCAAATCTATAAAACTTCCAAAAATAGGAACACCAGTGGGGAGGGGGCAGACTCACTGAAATGCTGACTGGTGCAAACACAGGCAGTGCAGCTGCTCCAGGCAATGGGAGCAGGTCACAGTCAGCACCCTGAGCTCTCTCCCTGCTGTGGGTGAGATTAAGTGGTTTACGCTGGCTGCCGGCTGGATGCATAGCCTATGAGGAGCCTGGATGCTGTTTTATAGCATAGTCGTAATTCAGGTAGTACTTAAAAAAAGAAAGAAGTTATCCCTTAGGCCCAATGACCTGATCACTCAGAGGGAATATTCAATTTTTCTCTTAACTAAGTCATTGGTTTTTCCTTCCCCCCTTTCCCTCTTCCACTCCTCCCCTTCTCATACTTAGTATGTACCAGGCACAGTCTGAGTACTTTACATATTTTAACTAAATTAATCCTCTTAACAACCCTGAGAATGGTATATTTGCTATCTTCATTTTATAGATGAACAGGCATATGCAAAAAAAAAAAAAAGTAAAATAAATAACTTTTCACAGTAAGTCCTTTTGGGGGCTAGGGCTTAAACTCAAGCAGCCTGGCTCGAGTCCTCACATCTAACCGCAATGTATTCAGTTATCAGTTAAAGTCATAAACTGCACATATGTCCCACTTGCCAGTCTTGGTTAACCACATGCTTATTTGTCTGTGAAGATCACTAAAAATGCTTGGCTCAACCCAAAGCACCTTTATCAGCTTTTAGATCATTTCCAAGTCTGAAAGACATTTGCAGTGAAGTTGCTGGTCCTAATAACTCCTTCACGTTGGACTGCTGGGGGTTACTTGTGTGCCCATTTTATTGACTCATGTATTCTTCATCTGCAGCTTCAAGCTCATCTTTGGCCTTCCAACACTCCACGTCCCAGCCACACCCGAGGTCCTGCTACACTTTCCTGCCTCTGTGCTTTGCCCACACTCTTCCACTGCCTGTAATGCCCTTCCTTCTCTCTTGTACCTGGGTAATGCATCCTATCCTACTAACCCTACCATTCTAGCCCTTCAGTGGGAACATTCTAATAACTTACTAATGTATCCTTTGCCCCTTCTAGATTAAACTGTCCCCAAGGAATATAACAATGTTTTATTCTTCTATGTGTCATGTCCTATAAGACTTAATACAATAAAGACATTCAGTTACATTATAAATATTTTACCAAGAAAAACTGGTATGTGAGGAAAACGTTGGAAGTGTATCTGGTATTTAAAACATTCATAATTCTTTTTAGGGGAAGGTTGTCCTGACCTGACGACTCTTAATCCTCTTTTTTACTCTAAGACCGTCAATCAACCAGAAAGGAAAAAAATATATATAAAGGCGATACAACAAAAAAATTTCACGATAAAAATAACCTTATGTTATTGTGTGTAGCCCAATGTGACTTGTCACAAACTGTCAAGTACCTCATGGTCATTCCCTTCTGTAAGTACAGTGCTTAGCTAGAAGAGATGTATGTTGCCTGCTATAAGAGCTTTGGAATTTAAGGGTGTTCACGGTACAAGGTGGCATAAGCTTATCTAGGATCTAAGGGAGGGCCACCGGGAGATGACTCAAAACTTGCCCCGTGAAAAGGACCCACTTGCCCTCATGCTCTTCTCAAGAGAAAAGCTTGTTCTACGGAATATCCCTCCACTCAGGTAGGACCGGGTGGAGGGAGGTCTGGCTGGAGTACTTGCACTGAAAACTGAGAGCAGAGACCTGAACATTGTATGCTACAGCCATGTTTATCTGACATTTCGTTGTGCCCAGAGAAGTATGGGATGAAGGTCCAGTGGAATCTGGCTGGGAAGGGACATGCTCCTTGATGTTCTCCCCCTCACCTATTAGAGGAAAACCAACACGGAGAGCAGGCCAGAAGAGCACACGCAAACAATGTGGACAATTGAATCTGTAGCCTAGTGAAAAATGCAGATTGATACCAACATTTAATTTAATTTTGTTTTATTTTATTAAAAACCAGTAAGAATAGAACATATGATTCATGGCTAAATAATAATAATAATAAAGTAGACAAAAAATATCATCATTAAACTATTGGTTGACTTTTAGACTTCCACTAAATTCCACCCAAATTACACTGAGGGGACTATTTTAGGATAAGAAGCGAATACTCCATGATAGGAAATTCAATGACTGACTTTTCTGAAATTGAAGAATGTGTAAACGCTACTCACGTCCCTGCTTCCTTGAAGGCAGTATAGGTTCACAATTCTTTATCCACAATTTTGAAAACCATTTTTTTGTAACTCATTTGGTGGCAATATATGATCTGAACTCTCTTGGCAGCAAAATCAGATCTGAATGGATACTAAATTGTTTATATTCTTAACTTATCCCACTCAGTGTGCATTATGTATATATTTCTTAGCAGAAATAAGAATGTGCGTAATGTGGGGGAGCTTCCCCAGATTTGGAAGAAGATATTGCAAATGAGTCCCCCTAAAATTGAGTTCCTCTGTTGAGTTTATGATTAACCTCTTTATCCAAAACTTTATTCCCTTTCTTGTCCCACCCTTGTCCTCCTCAGGATTGAGAAGTATCAAAGAAAAGGGGGATTGAAGCTGAGCAAGACCCTGTGAGGAACCCCTGGGCTTGGGTATAAAAGCCCCTCCATAGCCCCCTTTTCTTGTTTGTAGAAAAAGACTTTAGTCTCCTACACCTTTCCTGAGTTCCAAAGAGTAGACTCAAGCAGTTATTAATTAGGGAAGTAAGGGAATGCAGAAACAAAGGGAAAGTAGTTAAGCAATAAAAATAATGATACCTTAAACAATAGTTCAGTGATAACGCAGAGCCCTAGTTTCCTCCTCAAGGGATACACATAACAATCTGACACATATCTTTGAGTTGTTCTGTAGTGACTAAAACCTACCACCCAGGAGGAGGATGGTGACTTCAGGCTGACCACTAGTAGGTAGACCTCAGACTGGCTGGAACCAGAAGGTTGATGGTTTAGATTCTCCAAATGTCACACTGTTACCTACGACCAATCAATCAGAAGAAAGTCCACGTGCTGCAACCTTCAACACAAATGTTGCCCCTAAAACCTACCCTCACACAAAAAAACACTGAGGAATTTGAGTCTTTTGAGCATGAGCTGTCCACTCTCCTTGCTTGACACCCTGTAAATAAACGCCGTACTTTCCTTTACCACAACGTGGTGTCAGTAGATTGGCTCTGTTGCATGGTGGGCAAGCAGGCCCAAGTACTATTCAGTAACAGTGTCTGCTCTCTGCCCATTTCACCTTTCTAATGTTGACTCCACACTCCAAAACACATCCGGATCCTCGGGCTTCACCGTATTAGACTATGGATTTGTAAACAGATAACAACACTTCCCTGGATGCCAGTATTATTGTCAATTCACTGTGAATGAGTAACATTGCCTGCCATATCAGTGAACAAAGGATGTTGTGGCCTTTAAGCCATCACAATGCAACCAACCCTGGTGGTGAGCCCTGAGGGGACTCAGGATGGAAACAGGATGCCCGCCATCAAGCAATCAGCCACTGCAGCCACACCCAGTGGTACACCCAGAGGGAACTCGGGATGTGAAAGAACAGGACACTGGCCCTAGATAGCTAAGGGACATATCAAAGGAATGATTTCAATGAGCCCAGACTCTTGCATTTTCCCATACATAGAAAAGTGCTAAATTCCTTAACCTGAAATGTCTGGTTTTCTTTAACAGTGATCTTTTGCTGCTCTGACTATCTGGCCTTTGTTGCAAAAATTCCTATATATCCTGGCTCCTCTCTTACCTCTTCAGAGCAGTCCTTTAGAACTTTTTGAGAGGCTGTCTCCTGGGCTTAAAATCCTCAGAAAGTCCACCAAATAACGTATAATTCTCAACTTTTAGGTTGTGCATTTTTTCCAGTCGACATCACAGAGACCAAAATTCATTTCCAGTGGCAAACAACTATCAGCTTAATGACTTATCCTCTATTGTGGGCACATGAAAAAAGTGCTAAATTTCTTATTGGATTCCAAAATAGAACAGGGAAGTTTATCATCATGCTTTTTAATTCACATGGATAAAGATTTGATTTTCCATTTTTTAATTGCTAAAGTCATCCTGGTTTATTAAAAATTTATCCTTTTTTATATCTGGTATCCATTCTATCCGATAAAGGTTAAAAGAGAGTAGTGGCTATTTGCATTTTTCACTCCAACCAATGAATTCAAGGGGTAGAACATGTGGTATAAAAGTTAAGGAGGTTCTCATAGACAGACAGTTTTAGACTCTGGTCAGGCATAGCTCTCTTTGATAGATAATCAATCCAAGACAAAGACAGATAGATATTTTTCCTGGTAGTTATACTGTTACCCAAAAGTGAAATGGAAAAAAAAAACAAAACAAAACCTGATTCTTGTCTTACCCGAAAGATAAGATTTACAGATGGGGGATGGAAAGTGTTGTGTGTAGCAAAAAGATTTTTAAAGATTTATTTAGGAAAATAAGAGTATGCCTCCAGGAGCAGAAGACGGGCTGATTCAAGGAGAAATCGCATGTTCTTTGTCTCCTCTTTCTCTTACACCCTGGCTTAGAGGTGGTCTTTTGACTGATCGATGGCCCTTGTCATTGGAATGCTTAGTCATGTTTAATCCCTTTGTGTAAGTCCTGACCCGTGGTGTACAAAGAAAAACCCAAAGTGGGAGCCTAAATTGCAATGTTAATTACAATAAAATAAACATTGGGTCATGTCCAGTTAAGTCCACTGGTTAAGTCCTTTCTGCTACCATGCAGTCATGCCTGTCAGGTTCTAACCAGTTCCTTGCTGGCACTCATTTAGAAGAAGTCCCTTTATACAGGAAGTGGGTATAATACCATCTTCTGGACCATGCTCCCTCTCCTCCACCTATCTGCCTGGTGCTTCCACTTATCTAACTACCTAACATTACTAGGAATCACAGTTGTATTTTTATTTTTTCCTTTCTTCTTCCTATCCAATTAATTAGTTCAGTGGTTTACACATAGCAGATAAGTTGTGGAATGTAAGTTATAAATCAAAAGTTGGTTAAGTTGTTTTAGGTGGGGATAAGGATAGGAAAACAGGAAACCATTTGGAGCAAAGTAGGGTTAAAAGTAAAAGATTAGTACTCAGGCATGAAGAGAAGGGAAGTTCTGATACCTGTTACAACAGGATGAACCTGGAAAACATCGTACTAAATGAAAGAAGCCATACACAAAAGGTCACGTGTTGTATAATTCCATGTATATGAAATATGCAGAACAGGCAAATTCATTGAGACAGATAGTAGATTAGCAGTTGCCAAGGGCTGAGGGGAGAAGGGAGATGGTGAGTGACTGCTAATGGATACGGGTTTCTTTTGGGGGATGATGAAAAGTATTCTGGAATTAGGTATTGGTGCTGGTTGTACTACACAGTGAATATACTAAAAGCCACTGAAGTGTACCATTTAAAAGGGTGAATTTTATGGTGTCTGGATTGTATCAATCTAAAAAATAGGCACAAAAGTTAAATTTCTTATTTCAAGACATCCTCTTACCTACAAAATCATGACAAAGGAATACAAGAGACTAAAGTTATAAAAAAAAAAATTAGTAGTAATACTTCCCTGGGACACAAACAAGTTCCAGAAAGGGTCCACTTCCCTTCTGTTAAGAGTAAAATGGTGGAAGACAATTGCTCCCTCTCCCCAGTAATGCCATGGGAATTCACACTTCAGTCTATTTCAATATGCTTTTCCTCTCTCCCAGAACAACTCCCATCTCCCCAGGCCTGGCTTCTGCTTTCCTATATGGTTCAACATCAGGTTCAAATGTCTTCATATCCTGGAAGCTTCCCACTCCTGCCCCCTGGGGCTCTGCTGCCATAGCATTCTTTCTATACCTAGAAACACTGACCATAGAGTACTGCAATAATTTATAGTGCAGAACTTTCATGCAGAATTATTGTTTCCTGTTTATGTAAACAAGCCATCACAACTAGTTTTTGTATTTGGAAATGATTTTTAATAGCAATTTGGTGCTTAATCTATACATATTCTGATTGATTAATTTCTATGCAATGTTAGGAGGCAGCTCATTTAATACTTAAAACATTAATACCAACTTACGAATCTGGAAAATCCAGAAGATAATTGAAATGACATACTCTGTGTGTGCACCTCAACTGAAACCTCACTTTCCACAAATCAACTGTTTCTTTCATTTGGAAACAGAAGACTATTTTCTAAAGGAAAAAAATAAAGGCATTTTTTAGAAATGAGTGTACAAAAAATTCTTCTTCAAATCAATCATTCACAAATTAGATGAGTGTGACGTGAGCTACTCTCTTGTTTTATAAAAAGCCTAAAGTTAGTAACTATCTCTAGCCTTCTCTGAAACAAGACAAGGAATTCCAGAGTCCTACAAAACTGCTTTCTCACAACTCACATAAGAATAACCTGGAATTGTAGTTAAGGCCCATTTTCACCCTTCATAAATTATTGTTAGCTTATTTTTTTCTAGTCAGTACTTATTTGACTTTACATCTTGAAATAATTTCTTTGTTCACTGTTGCTCCTTGCATCTTCTTTTTGAATTCATTTTGTTGTTGTTGTTATTTTTGTTACTAATTCTTCCAGTGAGAAGTCTTAGTCCTATGTGCGTGAAAATGTATTTCTTTTGCCCTGTCTCTTAGCACTTTGACCATATATTATTATTTCATTATTTTGGGGCATTTATTTATTTCTGCTAACAAGAAGCCCTGTGTTCAGTCTAGTGTCATTGGATTGTAGGTAATCTATAGTTTCTCTAGCAGATTTTCATATTTATATTTCATATTTGTATTTTATACTTGATTGTCTGAAACTTCATCTAATATGTCTAGCAGTGTATTTTTTAAAAAATTATTTACCTTGTTCAATATTTGGTAGGATTTTTAAAATCATGCCTTTCCTCAATTCTTGAAAAATTTTTGGATAGTATTTTTGCAAATATTTTCTTACTCCATTATTTCTACTCTTGTATTCTTCCTTATATTTTGGAACTTCTCAATCTATTCTCCATATTCTTTAATGTTTCTTTCACATTTTTCTTCACCTTCTCTTCCTGTGCTGTATTCTGGGTGATTCCTCCTATTCCATCTTTCTAATGACTACTTTTACTTTTCTATGTCTGGTTTATTTTATCTAAGACCCTGTTTTACTTTCAGTAACATTTTTTTTTTCATTTCTATTATCTACAGTTGGTCTTTTTTTTTTTTTCATATATTCCTACTTTTGTTTGATAACTTTATGTTCTTGTTTCCAGGATGCTATTCATTCCTGTATCTCTTTCGGAAATTTGAACATACTTATATTAAATGCAGAATGCTACCTTATTTATATTTTATTACTTGTGAATTCTTTCAGTGTATGCATCTTTTGACTAGTTGACATGGCAGGGGTTTCCTTGTGTGCTTTATAATTTTCAATTGTGAGTTTATCTTCCATGGGAACTTATTTTTATTGCTACTATCCCTCTTCAGGGGTTTCATGGTTGCCTCATTCAGCTCTCTGTGTTATTTGGCTCAATTAGGCTATTGGTAAGGGTGAGTTCTTAAGCTTTTGATGGTTGTTGCTGTTTTTATTAAAACAACCTCATTGACAACTTGGTGATATCTCTATTTCCTTTCTGCTCCAAATGCATAGACAGGTATGCACGTACTATATCTTCAGGAAGTTTATAGGCTCCTCAAAGTCCAGTCATTCATCCTGTAGGGATATTTAGATCTATGGTTAAGAACATGGATTAAACTTTAGGAGTTTCTGTTTCATGTGGGTAGAAAAATTCTATGTGGTTAGCATTCTCGCAGTAGAGCACTAGTTACAATTATCTTGAAAGTTTTTGCTTAGGTCATAGATAGGAGATGCATTTTAATATTAGCCATTCTATAACTGTGTAGTAGTAACTCATTGTGGTTTTAATTTGCATTTCCTAATGACTAATGATGATGAGCATCTTTTCACGTGCTTATTTGCATTCTGTGTATTTTCTTTTTTTTTTTTGGTAAAGTATCTGCTCCAATCTTCTGTCCATTATTTAAAATTTGGGTTGTTTTCTTATTGTTAGGGTTTTAAAGTTCTTTATACATTCTAGATGCTGGTCTATTATCAATGATATGATTTGCAAATATTTTCACTTAACCAATGGCTTATCTTTCACTGTCTAATAATGTCTCTCAAAGAGCAGAACATAAAAATATTTGACATAGTCCAATTCATAAATTTTTCTTTTGTGGACTGTGTTTTCTGGTATTGTAGCTACAAAATCTTTTCCTAGCCCATGTTTGCAAAGATTTTCTCTTGTTTTTTAAAAAGCTTTGTAATTTTTGTAATTTTAAGTCTATGATTTATTTTAGGTTAGTTTTTAGATATGGTGTAAAGTTACTATGTATTTTAACTATATTAAGAAGAATTTTTATTTCTCTTTTTCCTTTGATGCTGAGGGGCCTGGTTATGAGCTTGTTTACTCCAGTAGATTGACCCTTAATTGGTATTACATTATATGATATTTTTATTCAATAGCTCATTTGCTTGATGTGCAAATTAATTATATATAGGCTAACTGGCTGGTTTCCAATTAAGAGAAGGAAATGACTGGCCATGCGTGAAGTACTGATTAGTGCAGAGCAGTATGTAAATCATTCTTCCTGACTCTCAACAGACTGACTCTCATAAATAACTGCACTGGGAAAGTTATTTGCATAATGAGATCAAACCCATACACTATCAAATGCATATTTGTAATTAAGTAGCATGCATCAATGAGGTATACATAAATCACTGCAGAGGTGATCAATGAATTGAAAATACGTTGTCAGCTCATGAAAGCATCTCTCCAAAATACAGTATTTATGAAAAATATTTCACAAATACAGGTTATGATGAGAACTGATGGGCTAAGGGTTTTCTAATATTGTTTTGAACTGTAATATATTTTCCCAGCAAGCTTCTAGTATTGAAAAATGCAGAAATTCATTTATACTTTTAAGGGAAAGTTTCTCTGTGACCCAGAAAAATGAAGCTTCTTTCATAACTAACACATATTTTTATAGAAGAAATGGAAAAAAAAAAGAAAACAAAGGACTTCAGAATGAGGCAATAATATCTAGAATACATATTCATGCCTGGTTTGAAAAATGTAGGCCATTTTGATGCCAGTTTTGTATAAAAATTCCTAAAATCATAAAATGTAAATCATTAGAAAAAGTCTCTGTATTTCCACCTTTCTGGAAGAACTACTGCTAACAATTTAAACTGTTGTTATAAAATGTTTTCAACCAGTGTTTCACTTAGGATGGGAACTGTGTTTGATTGGGAAGGTGTTTCAAGTAGAATAATGACACTGATGAATATTTTTATGTAAAACAAGAGCAAAAGTGTTCCTGTTACTTTGGACATACTTCAGAAAGAAGGAAGATGAGAGAGAAAGAGAACAAAGATCAGCTAGATGGCAGACAACTGGTTATTCCAAGAACTTTGCCCCTCAACCCCAGTCTCCTCAAGTCTTTAGTGAAATGCACATACAAATCACAAAATGTACATTATCAGACATGCCGTGAAACTGGGGAAGCAGCTGGGCCCTCATCCAGGACTAACACAGCACAAAGACATGCAGATGAGGATCCTGAAGAAGTGTGCACAGGACCTAGGAGAACCCATGGGTTTTCTCTCACAAAACTGTAGAACTGGGGTGTGGACTAAATTTAACCAGAACTCTAGGGGTTGGGGAGCCCCCAATGGGCATAGCATCTGGGTTACATACAGATTTTACTGGTATAAAAAAAGAACAGGGCAGACATATTTACTGGTCCTCAAAATACTATTAAATAGAAAAAGCAAGCTGCATAACAGCATTCCATTTTTCCACATCAGTCTACTTGAAGTTGAACTCTAGAGGGAGAACTTATTAGGCAAGCCTGATCCCCAGTAAGGATGAGTTTGGGTACAAGAAGCACGTCCTGGCAGTGGCGCCCACACGCAAAGAGGGCAAGAGAGGGTGAGGGAAATCAGAGATGTGCAGGAGTGAGGCAGGACAGATCCTGCAAAGAGAATTAGGCTTGGGAATTACCTGTTAGTACGTCTCCACATTGACCATGACCTGAAATCTCTTTTATACTAGATTCAAGTTACACCACTCAGTTATTATTTCACATTTCCAATAAAACTGCAATCCTACCTAATGGCCATAGGAGCAGTGTGGTATAAAGGGCAGAAATTCCTGGCACGCGGTAGGTTCTCATGATCTCTTCATGAGTCAATAAATTAGTAACAACTTCATTGTAGTCCCAATTCTGAATGTTCCTAGGGAAGTAACTTAACATTGAGAGGACTCAGCTCCTCCTCTGAAGAATAATAGGTTGAGATAATTATCAGGTCTGAAAACGTCTGCGTGGTTCCATGTGTAGGAAGATACACTTGAAAAGAGGAAGGGCTGAAAGGACGGCAAGGGCTTACTTCCAGCAAGTGTTTTCTCTGCTTTGGAAAAGCAACATATAAGCTGTTGGAGCAGGAAAAATTCTACAAACACAATTTCTTGATTTCCAATGCGTGGTCAATTAATAATATGTATTTATAACTTCTACATTAATAAATTCACAACTGCATTATTTATTTAGTCTCCATTTCGAATCTGCCACTATGCTATTTCCTATGGGAGAGGTATGGCTAGAGAGGTCAGGCTGTGACTTTATCTAGCTGTGAATCCAGACTATTAATTGGGTAGGAATTGAGGTCAAAGTGTACAACGCTATGTCTTGGTCTTTGGACAGACCAAAGCTGGTTGTCCAAAGCTGGTTGAACCATCTCTTTAAGTACAATGTGCACCTCCGAAGCATACAAACTGCTGTTATTTCCAAGAAAAGAGCAGTGGAAGTAAGCAAATAACTAAGAAAGCAAATGCATTACACAGGATTCAGTATAGAGCATAAACACAAAGTTTCTCTTGAAAAGAGGCTTCATGCATCAACAGATAAGCATCAAGATGTTCATCACCATTTTATATACATATATCAGCAGATCTACATTCTCTTGGAAATTTTAAAATTCATTTTTGGTCCAGACCCAAGGAGAGAAAACAGTGACCTCTTTATTTGCAATTAAATATCTGCTTTACCCACTCTTGCATCAGAAGTAGGGATATAACTGATCAAAGTTTTTCCCTAATAAAGTCTCACACATTTAAAGTAGCCTGGTAGCAAATTTAGAATGCTCTTTCATGAGTGAGTCAGATTAAAGCCAATTAACAGGCTTTTCATATCAATCATAACAGCATTTTTTGACCTTTTCTCATTCTGAATTATCAGTGAAATAGATGATTTTGCAAGAAGAGAATTATGTCTGAGAAAATACATTGTAGTGAGAAAAAAACTTCAAAACTCAGTGAAGTTGAAAAAACAAGTTTATATATTTCAGCAAATTCAGTAAAAATTCAGTAAAATTAATGCAGAGCCAGTTATGAGATGGTAGAAACAGAACTGGACCTGAAACTTCATAGATTTGACTTGTAGCTTTGCCATTTATTAGCTTTGAAGTTTCAGACAAGCTTTAAAACTACTCCAAGTCTTATTTTTCACTATACAGGTATATAATAATCTGTAGCTCACAAGGGATGTTGTGAAATTCATATAGTGGATTGAGTATCAGGTTTGCATTTATGTTTTACAAGTAATGTACATTCTCCCAAGAAATTAAAATACATAACTATGTGCCTCTTATATGCAATTAATACTTTGAGAAATGAATTGTATGTACTATTCTTTATTGTATACTTTGCACCATAGATATTACCTTCATACATATGTTTATTTTAAGTGTATAAAATTGAGCATGCTATTCTTTATGGGTTAAGAGATTTTCACGGGTAATTTTATCCATATGTGACTTTCACTTTATGAAATGATTTCAGAATGTAATCCTCACATAAGATGTAACTCCACTGCAATATGGAAGTGTTTTGCAAATCATAAAGACCATACAGGTATAAGATGTTATTAATATTTTTTCATTGAGGACAATTGAAATTAAAAAAAAGGAAGAAAAACTAACAGAAACCTTACATAAAGATTTTCCCATATTATTTTTCTTAACTGCTTGATTTTATATTTAGATTATATAATATTGTAGTTTAGAGTGTGTTGTCTTTAATCCTCAAAAAAAAAAAATAGATTTGTGTTCAGTTAAATCTCTATGGACTTAAAAGACAGTGGCTTGACCTTAACCCAATATTAAATATTTCATAGTTATGTGAGTTAGTTTTTAAATAATAAACCGAGTTTTCAGCCATTGAATAGCCATTTTTTTCCACAATAGATGAATAACCAATTTGAGAATGTTTATAATTGCTCCATGGTTGCTGGAATTTCTCTAATAATTTTCAAAATATCTAGTTATGCAAGCAAAATTAATACACAAATATTGTTCTATAAAAATATAAAGAGAACTTTAAGCTACAATTTACCAAATGTTAGAGAAGCAGAAACTTTAAAGAGGATTTCCACTCTCACAATTTTGAAGCAGAAATGGTAAAAGGCTGAGTGATTTGTATAAAGTCAAGGATATGTCATGGAAAAGATGGAACTCAAGGCAGGAATGTGGAAAGCCAGTGAGAACAGATCAGCAGAGCAAGGACAGCTAAAACACAGGCAGCTCATGAAGTCTAGCCTTGGCAAACTCCTCAGAAACATCACAAACATCAGAGCTCTTTTTGTGGCTGTTCCTGGAAGGACTCCAGAATAAATACATAAGGCCACAAAAAAGCAGAGGAGGACGTGAACTCAACACTTCAACATTTTCAGCAGCGTTTAGGAAAATGATGTCCAATATATTAATAAGCACCAGATTTTAATTGTATGCTAGCAAGCCATTCTCCTGGTTTTCTCTTTTGGAGAACTGTATGATTTTCTTTGACTTTCAAATTTATCTTCTGTGATCACATCTAACTCCTGAGTATTAAGATACAGCCATTATCCTGAAGGGATTCTGTGGCATTGTGACGTACAGGAACACGTACAAATTTCAGGTGAGATAGTCCTGGGTGTGAATCGTGCTTCTAGCATTTACTAATCAAATACCTTGAATCAAGACATTCATTCCCCAAGCCTCTATTTCTTCTCCTGTAAAAGGAGGATAATATTGCACAGTAGGTGTAAGGATTAAATGAAGTGTATAAAGTGCTTAGTATGAAGTCGGCACTCACTAAATAGTAACTCTTTAGTGTCAATACACCAAAAGTTTCTTATTTTCCTCAAAGAGAAGGAATACCAACTTCAGAAAGGAGGAATGACTCTACCATGGAAAAAAACCTTGTTTGAATGGAGTGATTTGCCTTGTTTCATGTTTTTCTCTGCCTTTCTGTCATTTTTTTTTTTTTTTGGTGGCACCTTTTACATCACAATGTATGTTTTTTCTTTTTGTTTCCAGCTCTACTGAGGTATGATTGGCAAATAAAAATTATATAAATTTAGGTTGTACAATGTTCTTTATTTTAAGGCATACAACAAGATTATTTAATATGCATATACATTGTGAAATGATTACTACGGTCAAGTTAATAAACTCATCCATCACCTCACATGGCTGTCATTTAAGATTTTTTGTGTGGTGAGAATACAAGATTTATTCTCAGCAAACTTCAAGTCTAGAATATAGTCTTATTAACTATAGTCACCATATTATACATTAGATCTTCAGAACTTATTCATCTTATAACTGAAAGTTTGTACCCTTTGACCAACATTTCCCTGTTTTTCCCACCCCTGGCCTTGGTAGCCAACATTTTACGCCCTAGTTCCATGAGTTCAACTTTTTTAGATTCTACATATAAGTGAGATCATATAGTATTTGTCCTTTTGTGTCTGGTCCATTTCTTTTAACTGAATGCCCTCCAAGTTCATACATGTTATCACAAATGGCAGGATTCTCGCCTTTTTAATGGTTGAGTAATATTCCATTACATGTATATTTTCTTTATCCTTTCATCTGTTGACTCACTTAGGTTGTGTCCATGTCTTGGCTATTACAAATAATCCTGCAATGAACACAGGAGTGTAGATATCTCTTTGAGATAGTGATATCATTTTCTTCAGATATATACCCAGAAGTGAAATTTCTGGATCATATGATAGTACTATTTTTAATTTTGTGAGGAGTTTCCACAGTGTTTTTCATAAGGACTCTACCAACTTACATTCTCACCAACAATGTACAAGTTACTTCTCTTGTCCACATCACCACCAACAAACATTCATCTTTTGTCTTACGATAACAGCCATCTTAACAGGTGTAAGGTGATATCTCTTTGTGGTTTAGATTTATATTTCCCTCATGATTAGCAATGTTGAGCATCTTTTCATATATCTGTTGGCTATTTGTATATCTTCTTTGGAAAAAATGTCTATTTAAGTTCTTTTCCCATTTTTAAATCAGATTTTGTTTTTGTTTTTTGCTATTGAACTGTATGTATTTTTAATGTTTCAGATATTAACCCTCTATCAGATACATGGTGTATAAATGTTTTCTCCTATTTCATAGATTGCCTTTTCATTTTGCTGATTGTTTCCTTTGCTGTACAGAAGCTTTTTAGTTTGATGTAGTCCCATTTGTTTATTTTTGCTTATGTTGTCTGCACTTCTGTATATCCAAAAAAATCATAGCCAAGACAATCATTATCAAGGAAACTTATGTTTTCTTCTAATAGTTTCATGGTTTCAGGTCTTACACTTAAGGTTTAATTCATTTGGAGTTGATTATTGTGTATAATGTAAGGTAAAGGTCCAATTCCATTCTTTTGCCATGACGATATCCAGGTTTCCCAACACCATTTATTGAGGAAACTATACTTTCTTCATTGTGTACTCTTGGCACACTTGTCAAAGATTCGTTGACTACATATGCGTGGGTTTATTTCTGGGCACTCTGAATATTTTTCTATGAGAAGGCTTTGTCTCTCAGTTTATTGACATGACTGTTCAGTGAGGTCATGAACAGGGTTCAAAGAAACCATGTTATGGTTATTCTGGAAAAATCATTGCACTGGTTTATTTCTCTTGCCATTTCTTCCTGTTAAAAAGGAGTAAGAAAGACTTTTTTTTTTAAAGGAAAAGCATTGTAATCACTAGATGCTTGATATGCAGTCTGTCGTCATCCTTTGGGGGTCTTCATTGGATCAATTTTGCTTTCATCCAGAGGCTTATTGGCTAAATAATTTCCTTCATCCCTCAGACCATCAGAGGCATAATATGATTCAGTCATTCAGGCTTCCAATGCAACCTTGAGTAATGGTGAACGCAGATGGCAAGTAACATTTTATGTTAACTTTTATGTTAATTTTCAAACAAGATCCAGTAGGGATCAAGAAGTCATTGAAGTATCCAGGTCTATGAGGACAGCAACCCAGGCCAGTGTGCCAGAGTGACTTTTGTTTACTAGGGCATGTCTAGGGGAACTGAAGAGTGACTTCACAAAAGAGAGACCAGCCAAGAGGACAGAATGTTTTTGCTGCTTGGAAGAAGCAGAGATAATCTGACACTTGGTGTTGTCATACCAGTTTATCTCAATTTTGGCATTACTCAATTTATCTGTATAAGAGGTAATGAGTTTTTCAGTGGTGATGGGAAATATGAGCATGAGTCAGATGGAAACAACTTTCTTCAAAAGGCTTCCCTGATCATAGTAGCTGGAAATGAACTTCTTTTTTTGTTTGCCTTCTCCCTTGTGTTAGTCTTTATCATACTTCCTTACATAGCAGTGATTCGTGTTTATGTCTTGCTTTTTCCTACTGAGACACTGTTATTCTTTGAGAACAGGGACTATGTCATGTGTATTTTTCTATCACCCACACATTTAGCAGAGTTTTTATATACAGTATGAAATAAAAAAATATGAAACAGGTACATAAATGAATAAATGAAAGCAGTGTTTGGGCCTTTTCAAAAGAGTGAGCACAGGAAAAGAGTAACCAAGAGAAAACAAGCGCAGAATCCCTTAACTTGGCCCCAAAACATGGACTCATTGTAAGCCTGCAAACCATTATTACTAGGTTGGTCTCAAGTCTTCACTTTTCCTGTCAGATATTTTATTTCTTTAGCTTCATACATCTTTTACTCCTTTATTATCTTTACTTCTTGTTGTTGATTGCTTTATAAGTCAGCTCTTTAAAGTTTAAAATTTCATTGAAATTGAGCCATTGTTACTTTCTTGAAATTAGATCATACATTTATGAGAGTTGGTGAGGTTTTTTTCTAAATTCTGTATAGACATCTGGCTCCCTCTCAACCCTCAGTCATCATTAACATCGATAATGCTAATTGCACTTCCTTGTGGAGCCCTCGTTGACAATACATGATACAATTAACCAAAAGCAAAATGAAAGAAAATTGTGGATAGGCTAATTCTTTTTCATAATCAGTAACATGCATTGATAGATGATTTTTGTTCACAAGGAGCTCAAACTACTTTGTACATTTGATCTCCTCCTTGTAAGCAGCTGGTAAGGATTACTTTCCCTATCTTTGGAGAATTTGAGGCTCAAGATGACATGGTGATAGAGTCAGGACAGTACCAAGCTTGCAAACTCTTAAATTAATGTAGTTCATCTCCTGAGTCATTTGTCTTCCTATGGAAACCTATTAAGTGCCTCTGGTATAAAGACAGACACTCATCAGCCACACTACAAATGCGATAACAAGCTTGCAGTGTAGTTATGGAAAACCAGAGGGACTAAATGGACCCTTAGCTCTGCTCTCTGGCTGTAAGTTTAATTCATATACTCTCTAGAAGGACCCAGGGGCATCCTCCTATTCCCCTCCCCCCTACATTTTGCCAGGACAGTACAGCTTACAAAGAAGACTGCTACCAAAGGGGGCTTAACTGGCTACAAGGGCCACCTAAGACTTAAATTCATCAGGTGCTACAAAGACTATTAACTCCTTTTTAATAATTTTCTGCTCAAAATATAGAAAACAGAGAATGATGTGTATTGTTCAGGGCACAACAGGGAATTAGGGAGATATTGTCATTTTAAAAGTGGTGTTACATCTTCCCTTTTGTTCTGGGGACAGTAATCTGAACAATGCCACGAGGGAGTTATAAACAAGATGAAAAATAGCCTGACGATGGCCTTTCAAAACAGAATACTGTTTCCCATAAATATTCTGGAAGTATCTGAAACAGATTTATCTAATTGAAGAAGAGCCTTCACAGTTTTCATTTGGTTGTTAGGGTTTTTATTTTTCATTTATTTTAAAAACAAGACCTTTTTCAAGAGAAATTGGAAACCACACTGTTTCCCATGGAAGAAGAATATCCAACACTTTGTTTGTTTTGTATATGTTTTTATAAAAATGATTGATTTTGTAAGTGGTGATCTAATAACTCTTGTTTTGCTAGGAAACAATTTAATCTTAAACCATGTTTAGCTAGCCTCCCTCTGGCAAACAGACTTCATTAGCCTTCTCAATCTTTGTGGACAATATGAAGATCCTGGAAGACAATTTATAATGTGCTAAAGCCACCACTACCAGACAAAAGAATTGTTATTTTAAAATTTTTAATTTTGAAAGCTGACTACAGTGTGATCTCTATTGATTTCTGAATATTCAGGTTTCAACATTGGGCTCTTTTCTCTTAAGTCAAGACATGAAAAATGAAGTAACCCTCAACCAATTGTATACCTATAATAACAGGATGGTTCTGTCCTCCCCAGGCATTGTGAAGGCAGTTTGCTAAGAAGACTAACTCCCTAACTTCTTCTGCTGTCAAAAGAGGAGGTTAGACAAGCACAGAAACAAAGCTGTTCTGTCAGCCAAAATACCAGTTAAGCTGTGTTTGCTGTGGCATAAATAAATGTTCCCTTCAGATCCAGTCAATGTGAGAAAAACAAAGAAATTACAAAGGGTGGTTTTAATGTTAAGAAGACAGGAGGTTAGGAAGCATGATGAAAGTTTTAATTGTTTTACAAACATATCCAGTAAACCACTCTAAACAGCTGGGCCTACATAATCACCAATAGGACGTTTCAGAGGAGAGGACCTTAGACGTGGAACAAGAGAAGCAGGCTGCACGGTCCTCCCACAATGCATTTAGAGAAACTGACAGAAAAATGCAGACTCTAGCGAAGCACACAAGGTTTCCTCTTTTTCCCAGTAGGTGAACTTATGCAAACAAGATACTATTCTGAAAATCAGTCCGTTTTTTTTTCTTTAAATGACATTTTGGCTAAACACAGACCCATAAGTAAGTCTTCAATACAAAGAGTGACATAACCCTCCTTTGATTCTAGAAGCAATACCTATAGAAGCAGAAAACCCATAAATCCTGTAAATGTTTAACCTTGTTGTACAAACTATAGTTCTATTAATACATCACTGGATTAAGGGAGGCACTTCTTTTCTATCACTTTGAATAATACAGATATTTTATGCAATAGCTCTATGGTTTGTCTTTCCAATAGAGAGTTCTGATATTGGCATGAAAGCCTCCGGTTCAGCCATCTTCTCCATTTGGTCAATAAATTAAATTCATTCATACGTAGGCAGTTGTACATCTACTTATATATCATCTATATTTATCATTTATGTACCTATGTACATGCTTATATCTCAACTTACTCCTTGAAGACTTTAGGTGCTAACGGTAAATACATGCAATACATTTGCAAAGCAAAAATTAAAAAAATAAGACAGTAACACACGGAAAATCTCAATCAGACTAAGAGATGTAAAGGGACCAGGGGAAGTGCAAGGAAGAATGTATTAAGCTTAAGCAGGCTATACATTTCTACTTTGTTGCTATCCCTGAGCCATGAACTTAGTTCTGAGCTCTAGGAATGACAAAATAATAATCTAAACAGAGTTAAATTGTCTTCATTATATATGAAGGTCAAGAAAAAGGCACCAAAGGTCTTCAGGAGGATCACAGCTTCTGCTTAGCAGTCAACTCCTAAAGTATTCTCTCATGGATCTTAGGATCAGGGGCACTGACGGAAGACATGGACAACAATCTCAGGAACAAATACCATGAAGCCATGCCTGGTAGTGTGCCCTCAGGAAAGCCAACAGCATAATCTCTCCTTTCAACTCAGGGAAAACAGTTCTCCGTGACATGCCCATGCAGAGGGAAGGTAATATAATCCATGCACATGGACTTTTGATGGATGGTTTGATCTCAGGATAAAACATACTATGCCCGTAGTTAAGTAGATGGACTGCATGAACATACCTGCAGATAATTCTAGTGTTGAAAGTGACCTGATAGAAAGTAATAGCCATGACCTATTATGCAGTTACTATGGACCAGGCACTTTATTTACATGCATTTCCATTTATTTGTCCTAAGATTCTTTTAAATAATTACCATTTCCTCTTCTGTATTTTAGAAAATAAGAACATAGAAACTGAAGAGAATTTAATAGACCTGCCAAAGGGGTGTCTCTGCATGTGTAACATATATATTTTAAATTGACAAAATTAAAAGGAAAAATAAAAAATCCACCATCATACTGGAACATTTGAACACAACTCTCTCAATAAGTGATAGATCATGAAAAATCAAATTGACATAGATCATCAGTACAAATAAGAACAATTTGAATGGAGTGACAAAATTGCTTAGTTTACTGCAGGATTTCCAAAACCTCCCCGATGCCCCAGTATCTGACCTACTGAATGAGAATTTCCAGAAGAGAGACTCAGAAAGCTGTATTTTAAAAAAAGAACCTCAGATGATTCTTGTCATATAAGAAGTTTAGTAAACACTCACCTAGTGAATGCAGAGAAAGTCCTGTACCCAGTTATTCTCAAGTTGCAAGGAACATTTACCAAAATACGACAATGCTTTGGCCATATTGGAAGTTAGAATAAATTACAAAGAATTGGTTTCACATGGAATTCCATCTCTGATCACAATTAAATTGAAATAAAAAGTAAAAATAAATTTCACACTTGTATACACATGAAGAACAAAGATACTTTTGGAAATTTAAAAATACATTTTTAGTAACTCATGGTTTAAAGGGAAAAAACAAATTGGAAATTAAAAAATACTTAGAATTATACAGTAAAGAAAATACTATAACTCAAAAGTCTGGAAATGTTGTTGAGTGATACGTAGTGGGAAATTTTTAGATTGAGATGTTTTATGAGAAAAGAGCAAAGTCTGAAGATTGATGAACTAGGTAACTATCTTAAAAAGCTGGTAAAGAAAGAATAAACTCAAAGAAAGTAGAAGAAAAGAGTAAACGCAGAAAATAATGAACTAGAAAAAGACATGAAAGCTAAAAATTGTTTTTCTAAGAGATAAAAAAGAGTTGACAAATCTCCAGGCAGTCTGATCAAGAAAACCAGTGGCAAAGTTCAAAGAAACACTTTAAAGAATGAAAACTGCAAATACTGCAGAGATTTTTCAAAAAATGTTCTGATTCTCCAAATTTTGAAAACTCTGAAGAAATGGATATTTTCATATAATAATACAATCCATCAAAATTGACTCAAGACAAAATACAAATTGTGAGTAGCTCTGTAACTATTAAAACCATTAAATAAGTAGTTTAAAAAATGTTCATGGAAGGAAGATGCTTTGCACAGAAGATTTTAGAGATAAATTCTACTAAACAGTTGAGGCAGATCATTCTAATCTAATCCTGGCGTAAAAAAAGAGAGAACATTCTACAACTCATCTCATGAGGCTAAATAACTTTGAGAACCAAAGCAGATAAGGATAATCTGTGAAAAGGCACTTAGGTGCAAAAAAGTCCACTCATATTTGAGTGACAAGTTATTTTAATTTTATTTTATTGGTGGTAGTAATATAATTATTTTATTTGTTGCATAATACAATTCAAGTTATATTATTATTAGTTCCTAAAAGCTTAGAATTATTATATCTTTCTGGTAAACTAGAAGTTTGATCATTATGTGGTGAACTTTATTTCAAGTAATGCTTTTTGTCTTAAATTTTATCTGTGTATTACAAATTAACTTAATCAGCTTTCTTTTAATTGGCACTTTTCAGATATATCTTCTTTCCTTCCTTTCCAACCTTTCTGTGCCTTTATGTTTTAGATATAGCTCTTATACACAATTAAAGCTAGAATTTTTTTTTAATCCAATCTGACAATCTCTGTATTTTAACAGGAGAGGAATTAGTTCACTTACATATATTTTGGTTAATCTCTACAAATAGGTTGGGCTTTCTCTTTGCCCTGCTTTTTATTTCTTCCTTTTTCTCCCTTCTTGTCTTTTTTAAGCTGACATACTTTTATTATCATTCAGCTCTTCCCCCCTCTACTTGTTTGGATTTTTTTTTGTTCTATTTTTATTCTTAGCCAAAACCCTTAAAATATTAACATGCTTACACAATAAGGCTTACACTACATACACTACCTTTTAGGATTCATGATATTTTGATCGTTATAGTTCTCTGAAACTTTTAATTATTTTTATTCCCCAAATTGAACATAATTATTTTTCTTTGTTCAATATTTGTTTAGATTTATTCTCATATTTAACATTTTCTTTATTCACTGGTCCCTGTATCTGAGATCTTCTTTCTGGGAAAATATTTTTATTTTTATAAAATCCATCTGTTAGGTTTTCCTTTGCTGAAACTCTATTGGTAGTAAATGCTCAGTTTTTGTTTTTCTAAAAATGTCTTTCTTTTACTCTCCTTTTTGAGTGTTGGAGTATACAATTCTAAACTGAGAGTTATTTTCTCTCAGAAGATTGATGCTACTAATTCCCTTGTCATCTACCTTCCATTTTGCTACTGAGAAGGCAGGCGGTAGACTAATTATTTCTCCTTTTTAGCTATCCTATATTTTCTCTCTGACTGCTCTTCAGCTCTTTTATTTTCTCTTTGGATTTCACTGTGCTATGTTTTGAATTGGGATTTCTTTTCATTTGTCCTGTTTTGAATTCACTAGGTTTACTCAATCTGAAGATAGATGTATTTTCCATTCCAGAAAGTGCTCAATCATCATCTTTTAAAAATATTTTGTCTCCCTCCTTTTTTATTCTTTCCTATGGGAGCTCCAGTGGGAGATATTTTAGGCATTTATCCTCCATGTTTCAACTTCTCCTTTGTAGTTTAGCTAAGTCTGACTTACCATAATTGTCCATCAAGCTTTACAATTTCAATGGTTTTATATTTCATTTTGAAAAGTTCTATGTTTTTCAAATGACTGTTTTTAAAAAAATAATTCTTGCTCCTTATAGTTTCAATTCTCTATTCTATGTTACAAGCATATTAAATACACTCATTTTATGTGCTTCGTCCAATAACTTCAGTATCTGAAGTCTAAAAATGTCTAGTTCTGATGGTCATTTTTGCTGATTCTTAATCATGATGTTTAATCATGATCTGGTGTGTTTTAGAACTTTCTTTTTCACTCTGAGTTCTATTTATTGGAATTTATACATGGGAATACTTTAAGGTCTGGATGGAGGAGGCAGTCTTCTAGAAAGAATTTCCTTGCTTCTACTAGGCATATGGAGGTACTGCAAACTCTGGTGCACTTTGTTATGATAGTTGGATTCAGGTTTTAGAGGACAAACAGTGAAATATCAGGCCCTAAGCCCCAAAAGTGCTGGACCCTGGATATGAATTCTTAGGGGAGATTTATTTTCCCTTCCTCTAAAGGCCAAGGCTGACAAGTCCTCATGGGCAGGACTTCTCATGCCTACGTCACACTTTTCTGGAGGATATAGTCCTTCCTGGGTCTCTGCTCTATCTCTCAGGCCACCGACTTGACCCTGCAGCATGTGTGCACTCAGTGCTGGGGTAAGAATTGTGCCCACTGATTTTTCCCTTTTAATAGAGCTGATCCACACTAGTGGATATTTCAGTCTAAGGACCTGCAGTCTTTAGGTCTGCGGTGGATCCAGTTTTAGTCTCCACTGACGGTAGGCCAAAGCTCGAGCTATTCTGTTGCTTCTGTTACTTCACGTACTGTGCATGGGCTTGAGGGGAACTAACTGGCAGCTGCCTCACACTCATGAATCACTCTATTTGAAATACCACCCATGTATTGTTACAGCAAGAAGAAGTCTGAGAGCTTCTTGGGTTTTGATGGGAAAGAAAGAAGACCATGATCTGATCCTGGGGCAATGTAGCAAGGGTGCTGAATTCAGGTAAGCTTTGGGTTAAAAACTCAGGGCTCTTTTCCCTATGTACACTTCTTTCTTTGTCTTAAAAATGTGCCATCTGTATTAGTTAAGACACAGGTTTAGCTGCGATGATTGGAAGACCGCTGAGTGGTACCAGCTAGAACTGAAGATTATATTACTAATGGAGAAGGGGAGGATGGCTATTGGAAACAACCACAGCCTCTGCGGAGGGTAGTGGCATGAATGCATGCCGGATATGTAGATTGTGAACAGATCATGAAGAATCTAATGTTAAGTATTTTAGCCTTTGTCTGATAGGTAAGAGGAAACCATGGAGGTGTTTAAGCCATGGAACAGAACGTTTATGTCATATGAAAAAAATAAACTACAACCACCTTTCAGAGAAGTCAGAGATAGGAGCAATTCCAAAAACAATTTGAAATTGTCAGAAGTATATTCGTTTATGTTTCTTGCTTACATGTTCAGTCTTTCTATGATGTATATATCACTTCTGCATTGAAATAGACCTGTTTTTAATGTAAACATATCACTAAAACTTGCAGTCTGGAAAATACTTTTAGAGCATTTAGCAAGAGGGACAAAAACGACCTTTGGTGACATACTAATTTTGGTTATCTGTAGGTTGATATCCCTTGAAAGGGAATACCTGACATCTACCACAGAATGATAGCTTAAATTCAATTTAACACTCATCTTTATTCTTAATATTCCCTTGGGTTTTTTCCTCAAACAATAAATTTAATTAGGTTAATATAAGAAATTAGAAGTAATTTTATATGCAGATTCCTCTTTGTGAAATAGGCAAATTGCTACTCATTAGCTCTTCAATTCCCTAGAAGAACATTTTGACCTAAGTACAAAGTGTTGTTACTGAAAACTTTGAAGGAGAGTCAAAATTGTGAGTTTCTTCTAATCACAACTTCTGGCATTTTTACATATGCTTTTTACAAAAAGATTTCAAAAGACTTCACTGCTGTTTTGACAAAGTGTCAATTCACTTATTTAATGACAAGGAAATTAAGATGTAGGATGGATGTATGTAACATTCAACATGACTGAGTTAGCTATTTTCCTGTCAGCTTTGGTTTTGTTTTTAATAAATATTAGCCCATTAGTGACACAGCAGTCACTAGTTTTTGTCATCAATTAACTAAAATAATAAGATCAAATTACATTGCTTGATTTTCGTGAGGACCAAACTGGCTGAGCACCATTCCATCATTTGCAGGAAAGGAAATGACCATAAGATCATGTCCTGTGTAATAATTGGCACAACCTGGTGAAGAATTCATACCCAACTAATTTTATTTCTTGCTACAACCGAGTGATGAGCCATTGAGACTACAAATAATTTAATTCCATTCCTGTGACATTCAAATCAATCAGTTAGAAGACATAATCTAGCCAGCTATTTCTCAAACTGTGAGGCTGGGAGCACTTAGCGTTCTTCTCTTATTTAACATCTGATTTCTTTTTCACTAATTTCTTTCTACTCTATTTCCATGTTCGCATGTTACTCTCTAAGCTTTGTTTTTAGGCATCACGCTCTTGCCCTTTCCCAAACGGAATTTAGTTTTCAAAAGAAAAAAAAAAAAAAAGTTAGGCTGGGAACCTGTATATAAGGAAATAAGGATACATTCATTTGTCAACAAAATGTAAATCTAAACAGTTTGGTTTTTGTTGTTCAGTGATGACTCATTGTACTAAGAATATTAGAAGAATCGTTTAAGGACTGAAATATTTCTTAATACTGAGTCAAAGTAGATGCAAAGCTAACTAAAGGGCTTCAACTGAAGCCAATAAATTCTTAAAAAGATTATGAGGGGAGGCTTTATGAGGATAAAATGACTCATTTTATTCTGTGGAAGGATGGTGAATTTGGCTCACTACAAATTCACCCATCTTGTGTCAACTGGGCTGTCTCTGCTGTTTGACAGTCCTTCCAGGCCACTCAGAGAATTCCTGTGCTCTCTGGCCGAAAGAGCTCTTTTAGATCTTTCCTGGTCTCAAACCTGAATGCCACCTACCTCTCCAGGTCTTGACAACTGGCATCTCCTCTTGCTTTTCTGACCAGATATAAGCCTTCTACTCCTGCTGCTTCTGACTTTGTCTGTCTTCCCCTCTGTGATCATGAAGGGTCATGTGATCCCAGCTCAGCCCTACCTGAGGCTCTGGAATAGATCCTACTTCAAGTCAGAGGCTGTAGCTCAAGCAACAGTGCACCAAAGTAAAAGAATGTGCTGTTGATCTCACTCTGACTTTGTGGCTAGTTTTACTAATTGAGGTTCTGCTTTGTTCTTTTGATCCATGGTGGACATTGTCTTACTGGGCAACCACTTCTCCTCTCTATTAGCCTTCATAATTAAAGTTCTGTCTAAACCACCATCCCACTGCTAAAACCTCATCTAGATGCCCCCAGGCTGGCAAGTACAATGCTGTGTGCACCTGCCCCCAGACCCTCCTCTAGGGTTCCCCCTATACCTGAACTCCAGTCTTCTCTCCCTTGCTGGATTCCTGATAGTAGCCATGTGCTAGACCATCACCTTCTCGTCACCATAAGTTGGGTACCATGCTCTACTGTCCTGTGTCCACTTTGTTCCTCTATCTGTTTCTGGTTCCAGTTCACAGTCCTGCCATACCTTGATCACTGTGTCCAATATCTAATCTCTTGATGAGCCCAAGTCTCACCAAGGTGATGAGCTCTGTTCTGAAACATGATTTGCTATAAGCTCATTCTTTTTCCTTTTCATCACAATCCAAAAAGAAAAAAAGAAAAAAAGTACTTTCACATCTTTCCAAGGCCAGCTCTTAGAAAACCTGAAGGCTGTGTCTTTAATCCTCTCTGATCCTACCTCTTTAATTTACCCAGGGTTTGAATCTCTCAATTATTCACTCTGTCATTCTCCCTTTTTCCTGTGGGATCTTTCAACTCTGCCTTCAAATATGTGCTGGTTTCTCAGGCTTAAGGGAAAATGAAAACATCTCTTGATTCTGCTGCAGGCACTTGACTACTGTTCTGGTTTTTCCTTCCTTACGTAAATAAACTTTGAGAACACATGGCCTCCAGCAGCTGTCTAGCATTTCTTACCATCTATTCCCTCCTTGAAATCTTAGACTGTGGCCTGTTCCTCCTCCCTACCTACACGGGTGAAGTGTTTGGCGTCCTCATCAATACATTTAATGATATACTGTTAGTTTCCATTATTCTTGGTATCTCTCCGCAGTATTAATCACCACCATTGATTAAGCAGCTATTGTGCATTAAACAATGTCCTAGTTTAATGAAAATTTGCAGAATATTTTTCCCCAATAGTATCAACTTTTCACCATCTTAGGAATAAGTGTACATTTTTAGTGTGGGATTCCTCAAGAAAATGGGTCCAACAAGTGCTTATAATGTGGCTTTAGCTTCTGCTCTGTTTCTTTTTGCTTCCCGCTGTGTGCTACTCTGTACACGGGAACTGAGTTCTGTGGCACTTAGGGAGGCTTTCCTGCTCAACAGCACACCCTCATTTGGAAATGTGACTTTCTGTAATAATGTGTGCAGAGTGGTTGAAGGCACCATTATAAACCATGACATGATGTGAACAGGCTGTTGTGTGTCCTGATTACAGAGGTCTCCTGTCATATGTGAAGTCTCAAGTCTCACACATGACAGGCTCTCTTTTCTCCAGCATAAAATGTAAAAGTACTTAACCAAAAGGTTTTCTTTTCAGAACTTCATGTTTTATTGATCCTTGATGAAAACAGAATTTAAAAATCTTATCTTCAACAAAGGCACACTTACATCGAATTGCTTATATTGCCCTAGAAATTCTTTTTTTCCCTTGTTTTTAAAAGCTAGATGCATTTCTACCCCATCAAAGCCCCTCTCCTGACAAATGTGCATACACACAAAGTCAGAGAAATGAAACATTCTAAACATCCTGTATAGAAACCACTAGAGGATAAAAGAGCTACAGATACATTTTTAAATGGAAGTAACTGCCTATACTCAACCTCACATATTTATGCAAAGAAGCATTACTTTCAAGGTCAGTGAACTTTACCTATAAATGACTGCTTTTTTGTTTGTTATTTTATGATTTTAAGTTATGCCTCTGATGCCATATGAAAATAAGGGAAAAAACATTAGTTGATTCTATCTCTAATCCTCTGAGAAATAAGAAATTAGGTAAGTAAATAAACAAAAAAATAAGTAGTTACGGATTAAGAGAGATTATCTACATAAAAATCTGTATGCAGTTGGAGGGCTGTTTGTGCTCAGATCAGTTTTCCACCATTTCCGGCTCAGCTGTGTTGCAGCTATGGAAACGTTAGCTAGGCTTCTGTGTCTGTGGCTTGTGGATGGGTTAGGGCAATGGGAGACCCCGGCAGGAGGTTGGAAGGCAAGAGGAAGGAAGAAGCCAGAGCATTTCTCTGCCCTCCCCACTCTGTTGGGAATACAGGTTGGACAGATGCCACTTTCATTTATGGCTCTGGTTCCCACTGGACAGGCCCCCATGTCCTAGCATTCTCTGGATGGTCCCAGCCCCTGGGCTCTGCTAACACCTGGGCTTCCCTTTGTCCCTTCAGCCTGGAGGCTTCCTGAGGGTGTTAACCCCTGTGTTGCCTCACAGGTCCCTTTCAATCTTATCCTCAGTGTGACCAGTTCCCTGTATTTAATTTCATCTTTTCTAAATATTCAAAGTGCTTTCTCTCTTCCTGGTTGGCTCATAGTAGACATTCTGGATATTCAGAAAAACCCAAATAATGCAAAGACTTCTTCTGTTTCTTCCAGATATATTACTTATGCACAGAGGAAAAAAAAATTCTAAGTGTACCAGTTTAAAAAAATACCAAAATCATTTGTTTGTTTAATCTCTTGAATTTGAAATAAAAATTACCTCAAAACATTTCCACTTTTCCATCTATGGTTTAATGTTTCTGGTATAGCTGTCTCTCACTGTGTCCACAACATTGAAATTTTATGTTAGCTTTTTTACTACTCTTTAGGAGGTATAAAAATTGCCACTGTAGTTTTCCAAAGTTTTCCCTTATTGTCATGCTTTTATTCATGGCCATCTCATCTTTGGCCTAAGCTTCCCCTTCTCGTTTTGCTAATATGCCCTCTTTCCCCAAGTCAGTCTTGAAGAAAAACAGTGCTCCGGACTACGTTAGGCTTTGGTTAACTCATTCGAGCAAGTACACTTTCTATTCAATAAATGAAACATCCCTCTTAGCAGCTTAGCCGTGTCTATTTGGTGCTCATGGTCTACAGCTCTGCAATACATATTATGGGAAGGAAAACACAAAGGAACGCATGAGCCTCTACCTGGTGACTGGGGAGAGGAGGAACAGTTGGCTTATGAGGGACAGAGATACAGCAAGACACGAGTAATGGCTGTTGAAGAGAACACAGTCACATAGAGGGATTCACACTTAAATGCTGTGTGAGGCATCACATCCTGAGATAAGTATGCGAATAGACCAGTATTATAACCAGGTGAGCATGGTTGGGAAACACTCCATGCAAAAAGGGAGTTTTAAACAGAACAAAAAGATGAACCAACTTAAGTGGAGAGGGGGAAGTAAAATGAGATTTCCAGGTAGGGAAAAGCATATGCAGAATCTTAAAGTTCCATGAAGTAAAGGGCAAATGGACTTACTAGCCAGGTGCAAAGAGGAAGGAATCAATTATGAAGCAGAGAGGGGAGACAGACACCTGCTGCAGAGTCAGAACAAAAGTGAAGACATTTGATTTGGAAGACTAAGAGGATTCTGAGGGTGAAGATAACTAACTTTCTTCTAGCCTTATCTCATTTGTACGGTTAGATCATGAAACCTTAATGTACGAGGGGCTGTGGGGAAATGTCCCTAATATTTGAGAACAGAATAGAAACTTGCGTATGGAAGCCTGTGTTTATTGAGGCTGCTCATAAGCTTGGAGGTTAAGTGATTTGTACAAGTTCGAGTGACCTCTGTAAAGGGTGAGAGCTGGTTCTCCAGACTGGAGACCAATGTTTTTCTTACCATGTCATTCTTTATCTACAAACCATTGCTTGGTGCTACTGACAGACAGAATGTTGCACTGAATAGAGAACATGTCCAATCCAAAATGGCATATTTTTGGGGTTTATGTCTTTGGGACAGGGTCCTTCTTCCCTCCTTCTGCCCCACTCCAAGACCCTCCACATTAACATGAGTCCACCGTCCACCCTGGTGACAGAAAGCTCTGGATATGACATGGATTTGATCACAATATCCCCATGTTTAAAATCCACTAGTGCTTCACAACCTGCAGGAGAAGTCCCTTCCCTTAGCAGGGCATGGGGGTAGGGTTACCAGATTTAGCAAATAAAAATATGTACAGGACTCTCAATTAAATGTTAACTTGAAACAATGGACTTTTTCAAGATATAAGTATGTTGTGTCTAGTATTTGGAACATACTTATACTTTACAATTATTCATTATTTCTCTAAAATTCAAATTTAACTGGGTGTCCTGTATTTTCTCTGTCAACCCTACCTACAGGGCATGACCCCCATCTCTGTCTCTAGGCTCTCCTCGCATCATGGCCCCTGGATCCTGACTTCCCAGACATCTCCAGGACTCCCAGGTCATACCGGCTACCAGAGCTTTATTCATACTTCACTCTCCGCCTGAACTAGAGTTTCTGTATTTAAACCCAGAGCTTAAGGACTATGGAACTCCAGGTGGGTGGAACTGAATAAACTGTAACCTGCCATGGCCCCTGGAAGTCCCCACCCTTTTGGGGGGCAAAGAGTCCTGGGAGGAGGTTACAGCTATGCCACTGAGGGCAGCAATGGATGTCTCAAGCGTGGCCCTTTCAGTTGGAGGAGACTCTGCCTGTTTCCAAATAACTGAGTCTTGTTTGCTCCTAAGATAACCTCTCCTACAGCTTTCTGAGTCCTACCTTGACTTGGAGCTCCCTAGCCAAGTCCAGTCCTTTCTGAGCTGCTTGTCTCCCTTTCCAGACTAGCCTCCCCACTGTGATCCCTCCTGGGTCATGTAGATCATCCATAGAGACTTCCAGCCACATGTTTACAGGTGTCTAGCTTCTACCCACACCAGGCAGAACTCTCCAGCAAAGCTGCTTTCATAAACTATGCCTCAAACAATGCTCATGCTTTTGCCAAATTGGTTTCCTTCATTTTTAATAGTGTCTGTGTTGTAACCTCAGGAAAACTGACCATGGCGTAAACTACTTTTGAAATAAAAATCTACATAAGGCATTGAAAGTCTCTGAACTCAGACATGTAAACTCTATACCAAGAATTAAGTATATTTTCTATCATGTTATGAGGAATAAGAATAATGAATTTAATGGGGTTACTGCTTGTGAGAATACCCTGACCCTGAATCTAAACTAATCCCCTTACCTGGGGAAGAGTTCCTTCTTGACATCAAATGGAACGTTGCTATGCATTTTGAGACAATTTATAAATAATGGTGAGAGTGTGAGTTTCTAGCAGGATTTCTCTGGATTAAATAAGCAAGTGTTACAAAGTTTGTATCCATGTACCACTAGAAGTGTCAGAAATTGCAAAAATAAAATGTATGCATCTGTGTTTCAGTCCCTCCTTCCTCAGGCAAGGAACCACACAAACGGTCCCATGGGGTAATCGTTTTTTTCACTTTGCACTGAAATCGGCACAGAAAAAAACCCTTGTGAAACCCTTCCTTTTTGACTTTATAAAGCGTTTCCACATCACAATCCTTATCAAGAGGCTGAAGAAGTTGTACCACAGCCCAGGTCAAGCTGTTCTCTCTGGAAGCAGCAGTACAGGGCAGAGAGGTGCAGTAGCTGAGCAGAGCATGGAGGCCCAGCTCGGGAGCGGGAGAAAAGGCAGGGCACCGTAATCGAAGGGGAATAGTCTTAAGCTCTTCTAGGTCCCAGCAGTGAGTAACTTTCTAAAGAATTACTTGTGCTTTTTAGAAGAATTTCAGAACTAGCAGGATAAAATATAGCTCCTTATTCATTCACAACCTTGAATTTTAAACTTTTTTTTTGATTCACGAGTTAAATAATAATAATAATATGGAACAAATATACACAAGGACAGCACATCAGACTCACTGGCACTGGTGTTATGTAACACTCCTTAGAGAAATCTAGATTTGATGGTAAAAGGGGAAAAAGGAAAGCCTCATTTTTGAAAAAGGAGGGCAACTGACTCCTGAAGATGCTCCTCGACCCGTTTTAGCTCTCCATGCCTAATTCTGTGCAGGAAATAACGAGGTAGATTTCCTGCAGTCTATCAAACTGCTTTCCACAACTTGCAAAAAATTAAGGGATATTATTGGATTAAAAACAAGCAAACACTGTGCTCATTCTGTCAGCTGGCCGTGACGGGCCACGCTCAGAAAATGGGCTGTGCACATTGTCACTGATTTATTTCAGAACTTCTCTCAGTCAGAGGGTCCTTGGAGGTTTAATAACTTTCTGCTATAGACTGTAGCAGATATATTAGGTGGGACTGCTGCAATACAGCCATTAGCATATAAATCCAATGCCTTATCAAGAACACATTTTAAAGTTAGTGACAGGACCTAAAAATCATCATTTAATGGTATTACTTTCAGCAGCTTTTTCATTTGACATGGATGCTTTCGTGATTTACTGCCATGACTGTAAACTGTCAGGAGGATTTATTGACATGAAGCAGATCAATTTATATTAGGAAATAGGAACAAGACCTGAAACATCCCTTTTCTGACCTAAGATAGTCTCCTGTTGTAAGCAGAGCTGACTGACATAATATCTAATTAGCACCTTAATATTAACATTAGAATGTTTTGTTGTTGTTGTTGTTGTTGTTGTTAAATTATATTCTGAAGTAAATAGCAATTGTGTCTATGGGTCATGGCAGAAAATGAAAGCTATTGTATCCAAGGGCCACATTAGTTTCCAGTTCCATCAAGGTCAGGTAATAATTCTATCAGTTATCATTAAGGAGCCAATTTGCTAAATGACTCCTGAATCTTTTTAGAGAAAGAATAGGGGAGAAATACCAGTTTGTTGAACTATATCAAATACAGTCTTAATGAATCCCTCCTGCCATGTTGATGGTTATTTCCATGGAAACAAGGCTTAGAAAAATAGCTAATACTCTGTTTTGCTCAGGAGATCGAGTTTACATGTTGCCTTCAGCACAAGTACTGAAATTGGCTCTGAGAATTATCGTTGGGTTTAATATTACCCCTAAGTGAGTGTCATAAGTGTTATGGCAGAGGTCCACTCGTAGCTCACGCGGAGCACAGACCAGGGGTCACCAAGCTCAGGCTCTCCAGGAAGATTTCCTGGGGAGGCGATGCCTGAGCTGTCTTGAAGGACAAGCAGCAGTTAGTTGGAGAGTGAAGGAAGAGCTGTTCAGGCAGAGAAAATAAAAGAGTAATAAGAAAATAGAGAAACAAGTAAGAACCAGATTTCAGGTGTCATTGACTGCCCCACTGAGAATCTTTACCTGGAGGACCATGAGGGTCTGTTTGTAGAGGACATCTGTTACGTTTATATACCAGGAATATTTTCCCATGAAAGTAACTATGCCCCTTCTTCTCTTGAAGAACAATACCAAAATTACTTATAGTATTGGTGCATTTAATTCTAGATTAAGAACATACTGAAAAAGTTTGCCTTCCATGATAAACCTATTGTGAAATTTTATATAGCATGTTCTAATAATATACAAATCAGTTTCCATTATTTACTACCCTAGCCAATTCATGATTCTTCTTATTTATTTATTGTGATGCTTACAATACATAGTATATACCAGGGAGTAGATTAAAAAAAAAAAAAAGAACAATCCATAGTATCTACTTTCAAAGAGTACATTGTTTAGCAGGAGATATGGAAAATAACACAATAAAAGTGGAAGAAATGCTATCAAAAATATTATAAGATATTATAGAAATGCAAGGAGACTCTGAGAAGTAAGCTATCTAACTGGAAGGGGTATAACGGTGCAAAGGAAGGCTACCAGGAGAATCGGAGCCATGAACCACGTCTAAGGGACAAATAAGAGTGATCCTGGAAGGTGGCAGGGGGAGAGGAGGAGGAATCCCTTTCATGGCCCCCTCCCTTTATGTTTAGGCAACAGCCAGTGTTTCAGTATGGCTGGAATATGGGGCTTGCGTGAGGATGTGGATAAAGCTGTGTGATTACTGGAGTCATTTGCAGAGCTTTATTCCTCATGGGTCAAGCAACTGAATACAACAAAGAGCTGGGATCAAATTTAGGTCTTAACTGCAAATCTGAAAGGAATATTTATCACACCAGCAGAGTGGAGTAGTACAAAGCTCAGATGGGGAAAAAAAAATGGGAGTGTTCACAGCGGTAGAAAATTCTAGGTATTACATTGCCAGCAAAGGGCAAGTAAACAGGCAAGCACTCATACTGAATAACTCATTTGACCCATTTCACTTAGGATGTATATACACTGGTTTTGCTTGGCTGTCCAAGAGGAAACGTGGAATGGGACCCATTCACACCATTGATTTGGGTGTGACTTTCTGGTGGTTGAAAGTTTGCATTCCTTTGGTTTTCTCCTTATAAGTTTCTCATCCTAATAACTATCTTTTCTATTCTTTGAGTCTTCTTCAATAAATTTAGTATGAGAGGTTCAGAATCCCACAAAATGAAAAGAAGTTTTTTAGGTCATAATGCTTCCTTCAGAACTTGGCAGAAATCTCCCCACATTAAAGGTGAAGGCAGAAGAGGCACTCCACTGCGGACTTCAGAGCTCAGAGGTAGGAGAGAAGGTTGGAAGTACTCCCAAGACCAGGTGTGGGAGATGAACTTTACTTTCCTCCATCTGAGGTATGACTTTCACTTATCTTTCCTTCTTGCATCTTTGGTTTGAAATGCAACGATCATCTGGGTATCAAAATAGAGATCTAGAAAAGATTGCCTTAACCCTCTTCTAGTCCCATAGATGTCCAAATTCTCTTCACAATTTATGTTCATCCCTGGGGACCCATATTTTTTTTTTAAGAAGTTGACCACCCAGGCTCCTCTGTCTCCAGGAGGTACCCACACACAGGAAGGATTTTGTCAGCTCAACAGTCTTTACTAGAGATTTAGGGTAGGGCAGGGGAATAGAAATCACAGGAACAGCTCATACAGCACAGAGAACTGCCTCCTGCCCTCAGTGTGCCTGCATCCTCTCCTTCCATTTTTCCCCTTCTCTCATTTGCTTCTCTGGAACCGCATAAAATTCTCCCTTTGTCTAATGTGCAGCATTGTAGCATTCAGTTTTTGAAGAACTCACTCTGTTCCCTAAGGTTTGTTTTTGTTTTTGTTTTTGTTTTTTACCAAATACAGTATTCTAAGAAGAATTTGCTGATAATGTTTTTCTCCTTACAGTAGGAATTTTGTTCACCCTCAAGTTTCTTTCCCATACTCAGAGTTTATTATTTCATATCTTTCTCTAACATCTCACTTTTCGCATACTTCCATTAAGGAAAACAGAAGCCATCACAAGGAAGTTCCCTTGTCTTCCACAACCAGTTTTATACACTTACCCGCATTGGCATTGATCTTTGCCCTCTTTTTTCCTATTATGAAAAAGACGAAAAAGTTTCTCCTTCCTCACAAAAGCTAAAAGTTCATCATGTTCTCTGGGTCTTCCCTCTTTTACTTTCTGAAACTTTTTATTCAGTTATTCCTCTCTCCAGCATCACTAATTTTTTCTGGTCAACTGGATCTTCCTCATCAATATATAAATTTTCTTCTATCGCCCATCTTAAGCAGAATTGTAAATTAACTTTTGTTCCTCCCTAGCTTCTATCCCAATCCTTTACAGACAGAATTTTTTTAAGGTCTGTTTATGCTGTCTCCATTTCCCCACCTTCAAGTAACGTTTCAACCCATTACAATCCACCTTTTCCCTTCATCCTTCCACTGAAAAAATTTATCAAAAGTACCAGTGCTCTCCGTGTTGTAAAATCCAATGGACACGTGTCTCTCCTCCTTTTCCCTGACTACCTACCAGCATCTGACAAGCTGATCATTTTCTTCTTTCTGGACTCATGTCTCATCTTGGTTTCTGACTCCGTGTTTGCCTGGCTTACCTCTTAGCCTTCAAGCTTCTCTTTTTCAGTCTCCTTGACTGGCTCCTTTTACTCTGTTTGACCACTAATGAAATGGATGCCACAGAGTTTAGCTTCACCCACCTTCTCTATTCTCTTCCTATGTAATATCACCCAATCTCGTGGCTATACAGAAGGCTCCCAAATTATTATTTTCCATTTTCAAACTCCCCTTTCTGCTCCAGGCTCAAATAGAAGAATGCTTATTTAACACTTCCAGTTGGTTTTCTCTCAGGAAACATATTTCATATGTTCAAAGCAGAAATTTTGATTTTTTTCCCTCTAAAAATCTATTCCATCCCAGTACAAGCAAATGCTATCAACATTTTTTCAGCTGCCAAAGCAAGAAATCTGTGAATCATTCCTGATGATTTTGTCTTCCCTTCTCCACATTCTGCCCCTTAGCAAGTTCTATCAATTCTACCTCTAACATAATTAAAATCCACCCATCCTCCATCTCTGCTGCCACCCCATCCAGGCCAGCACCATGTTGGGCCTGGTGAGCTCTCATAAAGTCCCTAACTAGTCCCCCTCTTCCCTCTCATCCCCTTTCAATCTATTTTCAGTAGCTAGAGTGAACTTTCAAATGCAAATCTGATTGAACAATGGCTTCTTACTCTTCCTCAAAGCTTGGTCTTGGCCTACAAGTCTCCACACTACTGCTTACTTTTACAACTACAACTTGACAACTCTGCCATTCATTCACTATAACTCATCCTCATGCTAGCCCTTTCTTAATTCCTTAAATGTACAAATTTTCTCCAGACGTAGGGCCTCTGCACAGGCTGGTTCTGTCACCTGAAATATTCATTCCCATGGTTCATTGCACTTTTGTCTTTTCGTCAGGTCATTAGAATGGTCTTTCCCAGTCACTGGGGTGCCCATTCCATTCTCTACCACTGCCTTCTCTTTGATTCCTCTATAACTTATGGTTGGTTTTCTGGTTTGTTTGTTTTTCCCACAAGGCTATTGGTTAATGGAGCTTTTATAGTTGGATGCCTCGGTCCCACTCGAGATGTTTTGGTTTGTGTAATCTGGGGTGAAAACTGAGTATCAAGATTTTTAATAGCTCCCTGGGCAATTTTAATGGGCAGCCAAGGACTCTAGACTAGTGCTTCTCAAAGTGTGATTCCCAAGCAACAGCATAAGCATCACTTGTGAACCTGTTAGAAATGCAGATCCTCTCAGGCCCCACCCCAGGCCTATCGAGTTAGAATTTCTCCAAGAGAGTCTGATGCATGTTAAAGCTTAAGAACTGCTAAAAAGAACAAAGGCCCTGAGGGTTATTTCTTGTATTCAGATGTACTGCATAGTGTCTTTGGCCTAGTAGGCATAATAGATACTTAAATCAACAAATGAATAATCAATAAGTGAATAAATTATGTAATAAATTATATATGAATGACTTTCTCTTGCATAATTGTATGCAGGTGATTTGATGCCAACATACTTCTCTCTACTAAGACCTAAGGATAAATTTATTCTCCTATCCCTCGCTAAGAAAGTATGTTATGTCAGAGATAGAAGAGCAGCAAAAAGCGTGATTTTTCTGAACTGCTGCCCTAGCAATTTCCTTTCTCAGCCTCATTTATATTACTCCGAACGCTAAAGCATTGGGTGTTTTGACAAATGTGCTATTTTCACTTCTCTGACTTTCACCTCTAAGTCAAAGGTGGTAAAGTGGAGAGGCTATTTATTAGATTTCATTGGTAACAGATTAGCACACACATTTATTTTCCTTTAATTTCCCAGTGAGTGGGTCACTAATGGCCTGCCCAATCCAATTAGGGGATGCCTGCATTTTCCAGGAGGAGCTTTCTCGTGTTGCATGTGAACACTCTTCCGCTAGAAACCCAGCACTGCGATTATCTGCACCTCCTCCCCAGCACCATCTGGACACCTCAACATTCTCAGGATGCAAGGTGCATCCTCTCTGTTCTTAGACATTTTATCATGCTGAGAATGCCCAGGCACAGGCAGGACTGTTGCAATTGGCTTGCTAGAGAAAGGGGAGAAGATTATCTACTCTCATTCTAGTGTGAAGTTGATATATAAGCTAGAGAGAAACAATGATATTAGTTCAAGCTGCTCAGAAGTGAATTATACCTCCCCTCGGATAGCATCTCTAACAAATAAGCCAAAAGCTGCTGCTGGAGGTGGATGCTAATTCTGTGGCTCAGGCTTGTTTCTGGCATTATTCTCTATAATGCATCACTCTCCCACACCCCGGGGGGAAATAATGCTACTGCTGTATGTTGGCCTAAAGGGCTATGCCTGCAATATCCTCTCCTGCAGGGGTGCCCTGGAGAGCTTTCCTCCCAGATCACAGGGGCCTAATTGGTGTGTATTTTCAATGGCTTTCCTGTAGGGGCGGCAGCAGCAGCTTTGAAGGGCGGCACAAGGACTTACTCAACAAAGATGCCCTCCCCTCTCCCTCCTGGTCCTTCGTGGCTGAAATTCTCAGCCACTGTCATTCCTTTAAAACACAGGAGTACGGCACTCCCTGGGTAGATTCCTTCCTGATCATCTCCCTCTCTGCTTACTTGGTCTTCACCTTTCCAAGATTACTGAGGATTAGTTTAGCTAATAGATAAATCATTGCAAAATTCTTGAAGGAAAAAAAGACCCAGACAGAAAATGAGATCACAAATAAACTCATGGGCTCTGCTCACCCCACTGCAGAATCAGGGAAAACAGACCCTCATGCTGCATGACAAATGGAATTTGGACATGCTCTGAAACATCCCATGTGCCTTGGACATGGTGAAAAGAGTGGGTGGCCAGCTGTTATGATGAGAATCCACTGTGGAAACTGATCCTGCCACTAGAACCTTCCTGAAATGATAACGAAACCTATTCCAGGACCATAGTATGCAGATTAAATAACCTATCTGCTTATTTTGATAGAATATGGCATGATGAACATCCTAACCACCTGTATTCAAAGTATCTTTCCACCTGGGATAAGTTGGATGACTAAAACTTCCTATTTCTTCTCCTTTGTACTTAGACAAAAAGGTTCCTATTATATCTGGGGCAGAGGAAAGAGGGAGGATAGTGGTAGCACTTCAGTACACTCTCTGCCATTGGAGCCTTAGCTGAAAGCTGCTTATGACTTTCGGTCCCTTCTGGATGGGCTCTAATGCAGAAGGATCAGGGCAGGTCTGGAAGGGCAAGCCCAGGTAGGGGGCTGGGGCAGCATGAAGGTAATGGTGCCTGGTCTTGGGTGTGGTGGAATGTGGCAATGAAAAGGTGATGCCCAGAAAGGGATTGAGAGTCACCCTCTACTTCATAGTTTTTTGCTCTTCAGTCAAAGTAAACTTTTAAAATCCAACTCCAGTTACACCATTCCTCCAATGACTCCAGAGAGTTCTCATCATCACGTGAGGATGAAGACATGAAAGGTGACTCCCACCCACCTCTCAGGTCTTATTTCACAGCCTTATTACATGCTCTTTTATACCCCATACTTTATACAGCCCATTACAACTTTATTTTGATAAGTGATTGTGTAATTAGCTATTTACTATCTATTTCTATTAAACTGCAAGCTACATGATGGAAGAGACTTGACCCATCTTTTCTCAATGCTTTATTCAGGATGTTCTACAGTACTCATAGTAAATTCTCAAAAATTGTTTGCTGACTAAAGGATGAAAGGATTAATTTGCATTGGAAAACACAGGATTTGTCTACAGATAAAATATAGAAAAGGATAGAAACAAGTAGATAAATATTTCAAGCGAAAAACACTGTTTCTCTCCTTGGGAGGGAAAAATGATGGGTACCCTCTGTTACAAGTGATTGGGATAAAGCTTTCCACTTTAGCTAAATTAAAATCTGGTAACTTCTCTTTTCTAGTGCACAAACACAAAATTTAGGTAACGTAGTGGATAGCTATTTGCTATTTGGGATAAATGAAATGGTGGCCAACTCTCATGCATCTATATACATTCATCTTGACAAATTTTGATCTTGGGCCAACTTTTTTTCATACTAAATAAAATGCAAAATGATATCCAGTCATGGGTGTGGTTAGAGAACACAAATACAATGAGAAAATTCCATATTTAAATCTAGAATTTTGGGGGGCTGCTTTGGACTATCTGTAGTACTCTTTGGTATATATAAGCGTATTAACACAGCTAATTGAGAGCTAGCTGTATGATAATATTATCAGCAATACCTTTATTTAAACCACATTTGACCCAGCAATTCTATTCCCAGGGTGCATATCCAAAAGAAATGGAAACATAAATTCTACAAAAAGACTTGTATGATGAGAATGTTCATGTCTGCCTTATTCATAACAGCTCCAAATTGGAAACAACTCAAATGCCCATCAACAGGAGAATGGATATTAGGAATATATTCATATGATAGAACATGACTCAGCATTAAAAAGGAATTAATGATACAAACAGTAAGATTGTTGAATCTCCTAGACATTATGTTGAGAAAAAGAATTCATACTCTATGGTTCCATTTAACTGAAGTTTAAGAGGCACAATTAATTTATGACACTTAACTAGAAATCTGAACCATGGTTGTCTCTGGACAGGGATATGGATGGGGGACTGCTTGGAAAAGACCATGAAGAAATTTTGGGGGGTGTAGGAAGTGTCCTATATTTTGATTTGGGATTATTTCAGTCCGGCACATACATCTGTCAAAACGCATTGAACAAACATGAGATCTGTGCTTTTTACCATAGGTAAGTTATACCTCAATAAAGACAGAAGTAAAAAAAAATTCAAACCAGTAATTTGTATTCTCAAGAAAATACTTTAAAGGCAACTTTTTTTCATACTAAATAAAATGCAAAATTATATCCAGTCTCGGGTGCGGTTATAAAATGTACTTTGTTTCTTTCAAAGTATTTGACATTAAAATTGGAAAAAATAAAAATGCCTATTCACATACATAATCAGTTATATATGAATTAAACTATGCCCCTAAATTATAACAAACCTGGCATGTGGTTAATAATCATGTCTACCTGTGAATCCAACAGTGAAATCCAAAGCTCTACAGAAGCAGGGATTTTATCTTGTTTAGATTTATGGTTTAAGCATCTATCTACCTCAGTGCCTGAACTCATACCTTGAAGTATTTAAGTAAATTTGAAGAAGACTTAACTTCTTGAGGTCTCAGTTTCTTCATTAATATAATGGAAATAATATTTGACTTCCTGGCGTGTATTCTATAAATAGCATAATAACCAAAAATACTTCCGGAAGTAGTTAAAGTTCTAACTCAACCCAAATGAAAAATCATTTTGATTTTTTCAGGAGGTGGCTTTGTTTCAGTCCTTCCTTTTTCCTGCAGACTGACCTAGATAAGATAATGAATCCAGAAGTCTGACCCACAGGGACTTAGGTAATCAAGCTTTCAAGACTTAGCTCACAGGATAAATCACCTATAGAGACTTTCTCACACCCTCCACACCCAACATAAAGGCACACACACAACACACACACTCATGCTCACATGTAAAATCAGCCACACCTTCTTTGGTATCATAAGGGCAGAAATTTGTTTTATCAATCTTTGTATATTTGCACTGTCTAGAACAGTAGTCCTCATAGGGTCAGTGTTTAATTTTTTAAAATACATGAATGGACCTCAATGTATTAAAATAGTCCAATAATAGAGTGATCTGATTTTGCAGGGATTACAGAATGTGTGCTGCATATCTACATGAATAAGCTTTAACTGTATCCTATATGGAGAAGAATTCAGCCTCATAGAGATCAAGTAGTTACTTGCTCAAGGTCATTCAGCTACAAGGTAGCTGATGTGGGATTCATTCCATATTTGTTTCCTCCCAATGGTCATAATCATTGTCACCCTGCTATATTATTGAAGTTGTTTTGCCAACATGCATTACATTTCAGATGTAACCTCAGGTAAGACCAACTTATATAATAATCTTCCTAAAGATGGAAAGATTTTTCCTTTGATGATTAAGTTTTCATTGCTGATTAGAGTACCAGGATAGAAATGCAAAGATTTAGATTACAGGGTCAGGCAAGTCCCTTTTGAACTTTGTAACCTGAGGAAAATCATTGGAGCTCTCTGAGCTTTCATTTCTTTACGTTTAATTAGAGAAAATACTGTCTACTCTGCTCTCTCTCACAGGGTAGAAAGGAACATAAAACAATGTGAAAATGTTCTATGAAACATGAAGTGTCATGAAATGCTTTTAAAAAGACATATCAGGAATCATTGCACTGTGGGAGGCTGGGTTGAAGTCAGACAGTATTTGGATTGCTTTTTTTTTTGAATTTTTGAGTGTACATATGGATACCGTACATTTATATTTATATATGTGCTGTTTTCTTAAAAATGTTTTTAAAGTGAAGATAACATTTGGGTAATTTGGGGGGTCTTATTAATTGAAGATTTTCTATTAATTCCCACCAAGGAGACCCAGTGGAATAGTTCACCAGTCTGAAATGAGAGGCCTGTGACCATGTGGCCTACTCATCTAAGCAGATGGAATAACACATTCAGTGCTAATTACAGTCTTCAAAGGGTCTTCAAAGGGTAGCAGTAAATACTATGTATTTCCTTTATTTAAAACACTAGCAGATGAAGAGTTCTTTTTTTCTCCTTAATGAATATAGGATTCCCATCTGTTATCTTTACAAAAATGTACCATGTAATGCAGAAGGAAAAATAGAATTGAAAAGATTGTGTCATTGTCTTTCTTTTGCAGGAAGCCATTCTTTTCTGGAATTAGATGCTGTCTTTTTTCCTTTTTTTCTTTTTTTTCTTTTTTTCTTCAGTCAAATCTTCCTTCAAAGCCATGGGAAACTATTGGTCAGTCAGTGACTAGGTGATGACTGGTCTCTATTTTAAAAGCGGTGATAGATACCAGATACTTACTCAACATCCATCCCAACCCCCTCCTAGTTTGTCTGCCTGGACCAGAGAGCCTGGAAGGTTTAGACCTGTGTTTCCCAGATGCTCAGCAGCTAGGATGCAGTCAGGTAACCATGGAGATCTCTCCATGCAGCCCCAGCTAGGAGAGACCCAGATGCAGAAGTGAGCAACAAGAGGAGAGCGGCTTTTTAAGCTGGCAGGGACAAGGGGACCTGGTTCTTTTATGGTAGCATTTCTAGTGTCTGGTCCTAGTGTGTTAGGCCAATAGAAGGCAATGGGGACAGCACTGTTCTTTTAGCAAAAAAAAAAAAAAATTCTGTGAAGCCATTAGGCATTTTTCATACTTACTGTGTTTGTGTTTGTAGCTGATTATACATAAGCTTGTTTTCTGGTGCTCCCAGAGACGTTTGTGAGCTACCTAACAACCTTTAATACACTCTTCTCTGCTCAAACTAGTCAGAGCTGAATTCTGTTGGCTATAAGAGTTCTGACATTTACAGAGAACACTGCATGGGGCTTTAACCAGGAGGACACAGATCTATTGACACACTTTGGCAGACACCATGAGTTGCCTATGCAATAGCCTTTTCCCTTCTTTCTTATTAATAGAACCCTATGTTTTAGAGGGTAGCAATGTCCCCAGCTGGAAAATGACACTTACTAGCTTCACCTGCAAATAAACATGGCTCTGGACATAATTCTAGCCAAAAGGTTGTTGGCTGACGATATCTGAGTAAGCTTTGCTTCCCTGATGTAAGCACCACTCCCGTTTTGCCTCTTTTCTGCCAGAAATAGAGAAGAAGCAGTTGGAGCTTCAGCATCTGTCTTGGGACCACTGTGGAAACCAGGAGAACAGAAGAGACCCTGCCCTGATATCCATGAGCCTCAGGACCAATGACAGCAACAAACACCTGCAGCACCTCCAGACTTCTTGTTGCATGAGAGAAATCCATCTCCAATATCGACTTCCAAACACCATCACATTGGGGGTTAAAGTTTCAGCATATGAATTTGGGGAGACACAACACCCAAAGCAGCAGCAATTTCGATAACACGTGCCTACAGGAACAGGCAACCTGTCCTGCCCTGTATCAGCAAGCTGGGCTAGATCACCAAGAATTCCGAGGTTCCTTTCCCATCAAGTTGACCCTTATTTATATATTTTTCCTGAAGAAGTTTCCAAATTCTACACCCAATTAGTAGGGAAAGAAATCCTGTCTCTTCTTTAGGATCCCACACTTAACTCTCAAAGACCAAAAAATAGAAGGCACAGGGAGTCAAAAGTCAGCTCTCTCTATAAAAGGTGATTCTACCAGAGCTCCCAAATATGACATAAACTTATTAAAGGTAGTGCGTTCCCAGTCACATAAGGTGTTTAAGCACAGGCTAAATGACCTTCGGGAGAGAATGTTCAAAATACTGAGTCAAATATTTAGCTGTGGTTAAAAAAGAGTCTCTTCCAGTTTTAGCTCTTGGATTGTGTCAACATCCCTCTCGTAGTGCTTTACGCTTGAACACCAGAGAGCTTGTCTATTCCGCTCACCCCTCGCCGTCATTGTGAGGACCATCCCTACCCCTCCAGCACCCTGTGTGTCACGGGTGTACTCTTTTTTACTGAGTATAAAGAAAGGCTTTTGGAAGGAATGGAAACCATGAAGCCAAAGGTGAAACATATTAGAAAAAAAAAAGTGAGAGACGAAAGGAGACCAGTAAAGGCAGAAGGAAGGGTACCAAGTTAATTTAAAGCAGGAGTTGGAAGTGAGTAGATTACAAAGTTGAATTAAGTTCAGTTCCTAGAAAAGAAGCTGTATCCAGACACTTGAGGGCACGAGGACCAGCTGAGCATCCAGCTTAGGGTGCTGAAGAAGGAGCGAGAAGACAGTTCCAGCCTGCCATGGGGGAAACGTACCAAGACAAAGTCTGCTTTCCTCACACCCTCAAGCTCAAAATGATTGCTCAAGGACAGAAAAATACATTGGGGTAAAAATAACCACACTTACATCTAACAGTGTCAAACCTGAACTCTGTAACACGCTGCCCTGTTTGCAGTCTGATACCTTGGGATTTCTCACCTTTACAAAAAGTAGTTCCTTGCACTCTAAGTAATTTGGCTGAGTGTGATGTTTCTGATGAGTCATTTACAGAGATAGGGCTCTGATGGGACTTAGGGGACAGCATTGTGTTCCCGCATCTTCTGGTCAGGCAGATTAGGCAGTGGAAAGATCAGCGACCAACACAGGGAGCTTCCTGGGTACGAAGGACCCTGACTGTCTCTCATCAGCTCTTCTTTACCTGACCAATTCCACTGTCTCCAGCAACAGTCCCTTTGGTGCAGAGATCACCACATTTCTGCTCGCTCAGCCCAGATACTGTTTAAGGGGAGGAGTGCCTGATTGCATCTCGTGTTCCTAAGCTCTTGGTGTTTACTGACTCACGTTTCAGGTGATTGCCAAGAGGCACCACCCCTCGGCTGTGCTCAAGACACGTTCCTATTCATTAAATCGCGAATCCCCAGAACCAGGTCCTTAGCTCAGCTTGCCTTCAACAAAGCAGGCGATGAGCAGGAAACTGAAAAAATACACCCGGCTCTAACTTTCTTCCTCTTGGCTGGCTTTGAGGCTTTCCTGCCCCCACACAGCTCCCTATCACTGCTCAAGCTGCGGAGGAAGCAACTGGCAGAGGCGCAGTAGCCTGGAGCGCCCCATTTTCCGTTCAAGGAGGCATTCTCCCTCCGTGGAGGCATCCTTCCTTCCACGGCAGATGCTGAGGGGAAATGCACCCCTAAAGTTTTGCAGAAGGATTTCTCAGATGCGACATGCCTCTTAGCTTCCTCTGTCCTGTACTCTCTTACCTCCCAATGCTACCAGCACCTAACATCAAGCAGCCCTACAACCCAGAGAAAAGTGCGCAAACATATCAAACCGGCCCATCAGAAAGGTTAGATTCCACTTTTCAGAACCTTTAGGAATAGACACTTGTTTTCTACAGGTGGCTGAATCCTTGTGAAAATTACTTTGGTCCTTGCCCTCCAAATAACATACAGATTTTTTTTCTCTCAGATAAAACTGGTAGAAGGATAAAGAAGACAAATGGCTTTTTTGATTTGTATTGACAGCCCAGCTTTCTTTAAGTTGAAAATGGGCTAAACATCACAAAATTGAGGACTTGTCAGTCTGATCCTTAACCAGGTACCTCCAGGCCTCCACAGAACACTCTGCCCCCTCCACCTGCTCCTGGCTGTGCCCTCTCCATTTCCACCCTCCCCCCAACACTTGCCTTTCATCCTGTTTGCCAAGGAGTGTTCCTTGCGTCATTCAGGTCTGGCTCTAAGATCCATTTCGTCTTAGAATTCCTCGTGGACTACAAAAAGGGAGAGCGATATTACTGAATGCTTAAATAAGACAAATTCCATGAAAACCTGCAACACAGGGCTGTGGAAACACACTCATGCCGTGTTAAATTCATAACATAAATGTTGATATCATTCATGTCATGTCAGCTGTATTCAAAGTTTCCTTAATTTATACTGAGTCTCTAGAAAGCAGAGATGGATAGAGCAGGATAATAAGATCGAATTCAATTTAATAAATATTTGCCAAGGACTATATGCAAGGTAACATCTTTGCATAGAATCATACAAGAATAATAGCTAATGAGTGTTCTTTGATGAGAATCATTTTATATTATACTGGGAGAAATTTCATTTTTGTTACAGGATTTTTTTGAAAAGAGAGGAGAAAGAAATCACTGTTCTCTCAACACAAATCAGGATTTTATTGAAATTTCAAATGATTATATTTCAAAGAACTTCTAGACACTTTTCAAGTAAAGTTTTTTTTTTTCTTCTCTTTTCAAATGGGAAAAAATAGTGGAAGAAACCATTACTCATGGAATGGCATATTTCATGCTAATGTTCCTTTTTAAAGTTTCAAGAAATTAAAGAGAATGACCAAATAAAACCCATGCAAATGATTATTCCAATAATCATTGGAATAATGATTTATTATTATTTATCATACTATAAACAGTTGGTTCTAAAGACAGAAATTTGGGATGATGGGAAACATGCTCGCTTTGTTTTTAATGTCAGTCTCAGTCATGAAGGTGATCTGTTAGCACATCACAGTGGGGGGTTATTTTCTAATAAAGCAGACCCACATGAAGAAACATTCTGCCTGGAATCATGCACTTTAAGTTCTAATGTAGTACAAGAAATTTCTGGGACAGCATCTTCCTAAGAGGGAAAAAGCTGTGATGATGCAGGCTCTAGTGCTTCTTGTGCTTTTTCAACACAAAACTTGACCTTGAGACAGACGTCAGAAGAAGCAGGAAGCCATTGCTTACAATGTCACAATTCAGTGCCCCTGGGGTGAGTCTTAGGGAGTCAGTGATAAGGACGGCCAGGGTAAGAGTATGACCCCATCCTCGTAGGGCTCAGAGGCAGGGCAGGCGGTGGCCTCCACGTGTAGTACGAGCCATGCTGACCGAGGTCACTGCGGCAGAGTAGTTCTTCCTAACATCAGACTACCTTCTGTGGGAGAGGCTTCAGATTTTGGTTCTGCTTCTGAGTAACTGCATGACTTTGGTAACAACAACACGACAACAGTAACACCAGGTCACTGAACGTAACTATGTATCAGGTACTTTCACTGTAATTACATTTATTCACCTATTTCATCCTCACAACGACTCCGAGAGGTACACAGTAGTGCTGTCCCCATTTTATAGGTGAAGGATTCGAGGGGCAGGGAGACCAGGAAATCTGCCTAATATCACAAAAGGCAGTGAATTGTGTGGTCTCTGAGTATTAGTTTCTTTTTTCCCTAAAATGGGGATCATTTTACTTACATTGCAGGACTATTGTGAGGATGAAAGAAATAATAAAGGGAAAGAATCTGGCACATAATAGATGTCAATTAAGTAGAGATACTAATCATTCCTTTAGATTAAAAACCCTTCTCCTAACACCCTCCTGATATGAATTCGTAATGATTCCTCATTTTATTCAGAGGTTGCTTATCCACCAAAGCTACAAGCCAAGTAAGAACAAGGAAAGAAGCACAGAGCAATCAAAAGTCTGATCAACACAAGCAATAGAACAACCCACTTGCCCATTATCCTAACAGCGTCCCCAGGAACCTCGCCAAGAGCCTGTTCACTCCAAGGGAGCCCTGGTTCTAAGGGGCTTGGTTCTGAGGCTTCCCAGCTCACAGATGAATAGAAATGCAAAGTAAGAAGGGAAGAGTCTGCTAGGAGCAAACTGTGACAGCTGACAGTCTGGCTACAGTAGGAGAAACTGAACTGCTATAGCAGCCAGACAGGAGAACTCAAAATGCAGACCAGCCTGGGCTCTCTGAGGAGGGCAGAGTCCTGGATAACAGATCACCCAGCCTCTGAGAGGCCTCTCCTGGTACCTCACTACTCATTTTGGCAGAGTTGCTGCTACTTCTCTGTTTCCCATTGAAGCCCACGCCTTGTTCACAGCCTTGACACAGTCTCCTTTGCTCTGGACTGCAGCAGTTTGTCTTCGGTATCCTCATGCTAATTTGACCTTAAGCTCTGTAAATGGCAAGAGCAAATACTTCATTCATCTTTGTATCTCTGAGTCTTATGTAATGACGGGCGCTGTATACATGCTTGTTGAGTGAATGGTTATTGATTCAATTTATCACAAGAGAGAGACAAGAATTTGAATTCATGTTTCCAATGATAGGAAACAATGCAAAGGATGTTGAGAAACTTTCTGTTCAAAGCCATTCCAGCTTTTGAAAGTTTTCACCGAAAGAGATCAGCGTCCATAACCTGGAAAATGAATATTCATGTGAAGCGCATCATTACCCAATGGTTCTGGATAAAGGATTTCCTTGTCTACTGACCCACTGGGAGAAGAGGAGAGGACAGGAGGAGAGGGACCTAGGTCCTAGTGAGCACTTGGGAAATTGCCTGGAGAGGAACAGAGTACAAGAGTCCGATCGTGAATACTGAAGATGAAGGTGATCGATGTCACGATTGTACTGAGGCCCAGCCCTCGTTCTGCCCTTTTTCCAGAAAATGGAGTGGCATTTTAGGATGAACTTGGAAAAGTGATCTGAGTTACTTTGGTAGGAGGCATCAGCCTTATTCATTTGAAAGAATGAACACAAAGCAGGATAATGAAGCAAGACAATAATTTATCAGCTAAATTTTGAGGTGTCTATGCTGCAGGGAAGGGTGCTCTTACGAAATATAGAGGAAATGCATTTGATTGACACAGGGGACTAGACTCTGGAAAGATTCAGGGAATAGAGAACCCCTGGATATCCAGACTAGTTGTTTTCCAGAGCTGTGGGGAAGGAGGAGAGTCAGAGAGGAAGCAAATCATGAATGGGTATCCTGGGGTGCTGGGGATGAGAATTAGGAGTGGGATTATGAACTGCAAATCCAGAGATGGGGCAGCATGAGAAGACGTATTAGGTTGGCTTGGGGGGATCTGAATTCAGAGGAGACTAGTGCCCAACTTTCAATAGAGAATCAGAGAAGAAGCCAGATCTCTGAGTAGAAATACCCTGATGGTGTGCCTTGGCACACAGGACTGCACAGCTCCCTGGAGCTGCATCCCCAACCCAGGAGCAGGGGAGGTGATGAAGGGCCAGAAAGAGACACCAAGCTTTGCACGGCCCCATGCTTCCTGGGCCCAGCAGCATGACCTGTGCCCCTGAGAGTGCCGTGATCGTGAGACCAGGAAAACCCAGACCCCAAGCAGCCTCAGAATGGTTCCTGAGTGGACTCTACTGAAAATGAGATGGGAAAGAGAAACCTGAACACTAATTAAGATGGAGGACCACCTGGTTCAGACACAAGCCCCTCAGATTACGCTTTAGCACTAAATAAGGTGCCAGAATTATACACAACTTGAGTGTAAGGGATTGTTTCAACCTCGTGGAACAATGTGAGCTTCATTGATGGACTAAGTTTCATACCTGCAAAAACGCCCACCTTTGGCCACATCCTGATTGAGCTTCACCTAAAACCCTCCATCAGGAACATCTCCCTGGGCTGGGAGCCAAGGGCCTCTCTCTTTGCTTTGCTCTCCTCTGCATTTCAAGGATGGAAATAGCACACTACTGACCTGTTGTACGTTTCAGAAATAATCCAAATCCAAACTTGAAGTCACCCTGTGTCGATCAAATTGTGTGTAATGAGGTGAATTGAAATGTGTTAAAGGGGAGGGTGGGCAAAGCATACAGCCTGTGCAGCCTCAGGGCTGTGTATCTTCTGACGGAGCCCTCCCCTCATGCTCCATAAAGGTTCCTGTGGTTTCCATCACAAGTCACTTCTCTGATGGCGCTGTGACAGTCACAGGCAGAGAAAAGGTCAATTAGACCTGTGACAACTCATCACTAAAAGCACACGGAAGAGCGTGCCCCACGCTGGTGTCCTTCCCATTTCCATAATCATGCACTTCATTCTGTGGTTCTGGCAGATGTCTGGGAATGTAATACGGAGAATTTAAATAAGTTGAAAGGCTTCTGGCTCAGCCCACTTTCTCTTCTTTTACAAATTTGGTTTCTGCTGCTGTTCATTCACATTTCATACCCTTGATAGACTATATTTAGTCTCCATATTTTGTAGTTTTTGGAGGCATGAATTAAGTTTCACTTGCAAAATGAAAAACTGTGGAATTTCTCTTCTCCCTGGATGAAAGGAGGCTCACTGGGCACCTGGAGCAATTTTGCAAATTTTGCCAGAAACAAGAATCAGATTTCACCAGTGAATATAGGTTTATGCAGCCTAGAAATTGTACTGTAAATCAAATTCTAAGAGTCAATTGAAATGTCACTTTTTGCCTTCATAAGACAATCTGGAATAACACCAAACCAGATAAAATTATCATCCCATCATCCATGCTCTCAACTGAGAAGCCTTGTTACTAGGCAAAGAATGTGTGTCAAAGAAATTGACAATGAGAGAAAATAGTGCAGGTCGGAAGTAATTTTGTTGAACACTGTCTCAGTCAGTTCAGGCTGCCATAATGAAATCTCATAGCCTGAGTGGCTTAAGCAACAGACATTTATTTCTCACAATTCTGGAGGCTGGAAGTCCTCGAGTGTCAGCATAGTTAGGTTCTAGTGAAGGCTCTCTTCTTGGCTTGCAGATGGCTTCTGCCTTCTTGCTTTGTCTTCACATTGCAGGGGGAGAAGGGTATCTTCCTTTTCTTATAAAGCCACCAATCCTATCGGATTAGGGCTCCACCCTTATGATCACAGTCAACTTTAACTACCTCCTGAAGACTATCTCTAGATACAGTCACTCTGGGGGTTCAACATATGAATGGGGTGGGGTGCATAATTCAGTCCATAACTAACATCTTTGTAAGCAATCTTCTACAGTTCTTCAGCAGATATATCCCTTTAGTCTAAGAATTATGGATTGTGAATACATTGATTGTACACGAGTGTTTTACTGGTTTCAAAACTTTCAACATATGCTAGAGAAGTAAGAAATCAATCAGCGAAGGACCACTAGGACCTGCAGCCTAGAAGTAAACATTCTCTAATTTGGTGAATAAGAACGGCATTTCAAGGCTAGCGACTCCAATAAACACTAAAATTTTCTTGTCACAAAACAACAGGAACATCCCCTCAAACACAGCCTTTCCCCTAAAATGAGCTGCTTATGAATCAAGCCAGAGCCATTGCCTAATTGTACCACAGGGGAGAAAACCTAAATTCTTTACACACTTAATTAAGATACCTTCCAATAAATGTAATTCTTCCCCCCAGCATCCTATTGTCCTGTATTCTCTCTTTACTCTCTCATATGAATTCTGCATGCTATTTAAGAAACCCACAATTAAGGATGAAGACTTCTGTTTAGGTAAGACTTCATCTTCCATCACCTACAAACCTGCCTCCAAGACCATGCCGAAAGGTATCTTACACCATGATAATTATTCAATTCCAAGGTCTTTTCTCTTCTATAAGCCCCACCTAACTCAACATCTTGACATAAAGTGATCTTTTCTGTCTGAGATTCTGTAGCCCTTGTACTGTTTGCAAAATGCCTTCAGCAGTCTACTGTTTACTGCAGTCTTACTCAACCTTCAGGTACCACTAGTTCTCTGTGAGAGTATTTTTGTGACTGTATATGTGTGTGTTTCATTTCAATGATAACCTGAAACATACAAGCAGGCTCTAGGTCCTCTGATAAACACCTGATAACTGGGAATTGCCTTATATTGTTAATGACCAATGAAGTTTATGACTCCAAGTAGAACCACTTTAATCACCATAAACTAATAAGACAAGGGTAATAGACAATATGCAAGTGATGCTTTTCCATTAAGTGAGAGCTAAATAAAAGCCAGGTATTTCTACATGCAGAAATAATTACCATTAGTTTAAAACAAAAAAGTGCTTGGAGAATTATGTTATCACTCAGCATACAGTCATAGAAGCATGTCAGACTCAAAAGAATCTGTGCCAATTTAGCGTCAATAAAACATTACTTATCACATTAAATTGATGACTGTTAATTGGAATATGTGGCTTTGGTTATCTTTTTCATATTTAATTTATAAATGTTTTAGTTTTATAGCTATTTAAGAGCTAAAAGCATATACAGTATACCTGGTTTACATTTGTACATATTTAAGTTACATTACAACATAAATAATTTAGGTCAACACTGAAATTCCACAGACTGTTTTAAAGTTATGACTATAAAATACTAATATATTTTAATTGTTTAATACAATGCTATATTGTGACTTTTGTATTGTGGCCTTAAATGGTTGTACCAGTCTTTTACTATTTAATTATTTCCATCTGTTACTGCCTTGATGCCCCAAATAAAATGTAAATTTCTGCAAGACAGAAAAGAGCTTTGGGGCCATTTGCATGCTCTAGCATCTTGCACAGTTCTGAAGATGTAATGAATGCTCAGTAACATTTGTGGATTTTAGCTCTTTGAGCGACCATTCTGGACTTAACTTTCCACTCCAAAATGTTGTCTACTCTTTTTTTTTTTTGAAATCTACTTCCAAGAAAGGTATTTTTAAAAATCTATTTAGTCTTATGTTTCTGTGTCTACTATGATCACAGGCAAGTGATAGTTCACCTTTACTAAGTATACCCCAGGTGCCAAGTACCGTTCTGAAGACTGAATACAGATCATCTCACTTCATCCTAATAACTGTAAGAAGGTAGGTAGGATAATGAGCAGAATACTTCCGCTTACGAATGAGGAAACTTGGTAATAGAGAGCGTAAGTACATTCCCCAAGGGTCATACAACTTTTAAGTGGCAGAAGTCGGGTTTGAACCAGGACATACTAAGCCCATGATCCATCCTCATATTGTCTGCAACTTTCAGTTTGCAATAGGAATGTGCAAGTTACTGTTCTGTTACTGCACTGATGCCTCAGATCTTTCATCAGACAAATACAGAATAGACGGAGAAAATGTTCCCCTTCACTCGTCAGGGAGGCATATGGCTACCACCTCATTAAACTGAACACCTACCATATAATATCAATTATAAAGGAGCAAACGACAAAGTATAAAGCTGTTCCACCTTTGAATTTTTTAAATAGACTTGTTATTGAAAAGCAAATATTTTTATATTTACTTGGTATATTACTCATATTCATTTTGCCCTTGATTTTGCTTGGAGCAGTGCTTGGCACATACACAGCAATCTAATATTTGTTGAATGGATGAAATCCTGTCCTCTTTCAAACTTACAAATAGTCATCCACCCTGGAATTTAGGTTCATCTTCCGTGTGCAAAACTCACTTTATTTTCATCATCAATTCATTCCTTTTTTTTTTTACATGTAAAATTGTAACTTTATTAAGGAGAGACACATAGTCTTGTGGGACTATGGAAGTACCTATGGTCAGGGATGCTTCCTCGAGGTGTGATAATTGAGCTCCTAAAGGAAATACAGGCATTTACCGGGGAAAACAAAGAGCATGGTTAGAGGAATTAAAGGGTGAAGGTAGGGAGAGCAGTTCAGAGCTAATTACAGCCATCAAGAATTAGAAGCAGCATGTCCAGGGCAGCAGCCATGGAGATTTAGAGAAATGAACAGATTCAAGAGATGATCAGGGAATAAAAGCAATACGACTTTGATAATATCCCTCATTGCCCCACACCCCCATTTCACACCAAGGATGAACTACCCTGGATGAGCAAGGGTTAGTTCTTCCTTGCAGATATATTTAAGGGAATCAATTTCTAGCTCCTCAACTTCCACAGGTACTCATCCCTAAAACTGATCTGCCCAAGAACAGTCCATTTTATAAAAGAAAGGCTTACCTTTCACCCAAACAAAATCTACTATGATCCATTACCCAGGAGTAAAATTCTGGGTGCCAAACAAAGAGATAAACTGAATTCTGGTTTAGAGAAAGTCCCCTATAATGATTAATCAATTATTTTCACTGTCAATTCATCCTTTACTAGTTTAAAAAAAATACACTGATTCTCTGGATGCCTGATAAAATGCACTATGGCAAAGATGACCTAATGTTCTTAGGATCTGAATGATGCAATCTGCTTGATCATAACAAGTTACTGGAAGAATGATACACATGTTGACTGCAGGAGATGAATTCAGTTGTGGTCAGTAGACAGAGCATTTGAAGCACATTATTTTCACTGTATTATTTTTCTGCCCTTTGTCTTAGCTGCCAGAGAGCAGGTGATCGCAGACAGGGTCTGTCCTCCTGGTAAGTCTGCGGTACAAACACTTCTTTAAGCTAACAAACCAAGTTCCTTCCGTTATTGAATGGAGATTCGATTTCCCAGGAGACTTTTCTTGTTCCTGTCCCGTGACAAGATTTGTTCTCTTGTAACTGTGCAGCCTAGTGTATCACCTCATGGTAATGATCAGTTCCATCCCAGACTAAACTTGAGGGTAACCTCAGGGTCATTATCAGAGTAGCTGTGTGTATGAGTGTATGAATTATGGTCTGTCTTGGATAGTCCCTGAGATTCATTCATGCATCTGTCCCTTCATCACACGTACATTAAATACTTACACTGCAGCAAGGACTAAGAGCTGGGGGTGTAGAAATATTTAGGCGGAGAAAAGCTTGCTCTCAGGGGACTCACACTTTGGAGAGACATGAAATCACTGTTAGGTGGTGAGACAGAAATTGTCATTTTATAGGTGCTCAGATCCTATGAGGGTGTGGTAGGGGGTGAAGGTGGAAACATGGGAAGAAGCACTACTTTGAGCTGTTGGACATCTTTTTTTTCAGTTTTAATGAAATATAACTGGCATGTAAAATTGTATAAGTTTAAGGCATATGACATAAGGATTTGATAAGTGCAACTATTGCAAAATGATTACCACAGGTTTAGTGAACATCCACTACCTCACACAGTCATAATTTTAGCTCATAATGAGAACTTTTAAGATTTACTCTTAGCAACTTTCAAAAATATATAATATTTTAATCACAGTCACCATGCTTTACATTACATTCCAGAATTTACTTATAAGTGGAAGTTTGTAACTTTAGACCACTCACCCATTTCCGCCACCCTCATCCCTGCCTCTGGCAACCACCAATCTCATCCCTGTTTCTATGCGTTTGTTTTTTTGGTTTCCACACTAAAGTGAGATCATACAGTATTTATCTTTCTTTGTCTAATTTATTTCATTTAGCATAATGCCCTTAAAGTCCATCCATGCTGTTGCAAATGGCAGAATTTCCTTCTTTTTTTAACGCTAATATTTCATTGTGTGTATGTGCTATATTTTCTTTATTACTCATCTGTTGATGTGCACTTAGGTTGTTTCTGTCTTGGCTATTGTCAGTAATGCTGCAGTGAACACAGAGGTGCAGATGTCTCTTTAGCACAGTGATCTCCTTTCCTTTAGATATATACCTCAAAGAGGATTACATGGTTCTATTTTATTTTTTGAGGAACTTCCATACTGTCTTCCATAGTGGATGCATCAATTTACACTCCTACCAATAGTGCACAAGGATTGACTTCTTTCCACATCCTCACCAACACTTGTTATCTCTTGTCTTTTTAGTGACAGCTATTCTAACAGGTATAAGATGGTATCTCATTGTGGTTTTGATTTGCATTAACTTGGTGATTAGTGCTATTGAGCACATTTTCATGTAGCTGTTGGCCACTTGAATAACTTCTTTGGGAAAAGGTCAGTTCAGGTCTTTTACCCATTTTTTAATTGGATTATTTCTGTTTTTTGCTGTTGGGTTGTATGAGTGCCTTATATTTTAGATATTAACTCCTTATGAGATATGTGGTTTACAAATATTTTCTCCTGTTCCATAGGATGCTTTGTCATTTTTTGATCACTTCTTCTGCTGTGCAGAAGCTTTTTAGTTTGATGTAGCACCACACTTGATTGTTTTTTATTTCTTATGCTTTAGGTGTTATATCCAAAAAGTCATTGCCAAAACCCATACCAAGAAGTTTTTTTCTCTCTGTTTTCTTCTAGGAGATTTATGGCTTCACTTCAATGTATTGAAGTGTTTAATCCATTTTGAGTTAATTTTTGTGAGTGGTGTAAGACAGGGCTCTAGTTTTATTCTTTTGCATGTGACTATTCGATTTTCCCAGCACCATTTATTGAAGAGACTATCTTTTCTCCATTGAGTATTCTTGGCTCCCTTGTCAAATATTAGCTGACCATATATGCATGGCTTTATTTCTGGGCTCTTGATTCTGTTATGACATCTCCTTGAAGTCTGTTTAGAGCAGAATCCAGAGTGATAGGTATAAATGCCCCATCTGCAAGGCTAGCTTTAGAAAGCATGAAACCTCACCCAGAGATGGAATGAGAAGCTGGAAATGCTGGCAGCCAGCACAATAGCTATTTGAAGTCTCGTGTGCTGTTCTTTTTCAATATGTATAAATTCTCACAATTTTTTATTCTAGCACAATATAGCATCTTTATTTTAATATAAAAATGTGTTAAATTAATTAGTCTCCCCCATTTTGCAACTGACAAGTTCCTCAAGTAAAATGTATACTCTAGGGAAAAAAAATGCCAAATTCTTCCTGGGACTTTTCATACTCTTTGGCACAAGAATGAGTACAGCTATTTTAAGCGGAGGGAAAAAAACACTGTAGGAAAAAAGAAATAGAATAACAAAATACTTCATTCAGTATGGAGAGAGTATGATAGGCCCCAAATATCTTTGACTAGCTAATTAACAAAACAGTCTAAAATCCAATTCACATCCATAGGCCCTACTTATTTTGGCAAAAAGATTAAGAGAAAGTTGACAAAGCTGTTGATGCTAGTAATTTTGAAATTGCAAAGCACTGGCAAACAATTAACGTTTTTTGGGGATAGCTGAGAGAGAAGATTCAAGAATATTTACCAGTTACCATAAAATGTATCTTGAAATTATACTTTATAACTTGTCATTACAAAATTAGGTTTTGATCTATTTCTTTCTTCTTATACTGAACATTTTGGGTAGGTGGTTTCAAGTTCTGCTGATTTATAATGTTGAGACTATGAATGTTTATTATAGGAAACTATATGGAACATATTTATTATAGAAAAAAGTTTATATCACAGCTTCTTTATCTGGAGACACATATAATTCAAAAAGACACATGCACCCCCATGTTCACAGCAGCATTATTTACAATAGCCAAGACGTGGAAACAACCTAAATGTCCATCAACAGATGACTGGACCAACCTGAAGGTTCTTAAGCCACCAACTCAGACCTCCCTGATCTGGTTCTAACTAACCAAACTGGTACAAAAAATTTGAAAAGACTCCCCGAGAACTAGGAACACAGCTAAGACATTCCTGCTCATCAAAGCTACTTTTACAAGGAAAATAAAATTATTCTGACAGGTTACCTTTAAAACATAATGCAAAAATCTTGATTTTACTCTAAGTCCCACAACTGGAACCCAACAAAATCCATTTATTACCTGCCACCTGTTTCCATACCCCCAGGTGTACACCCTGATTGCTTCTCTGGCCAGCTGCTCCTCCTCTCCCTGTTAAAGTGTTGGTACTCACCAGGTTACCCAAACCACTGTCTTTTTTGAGTTCCTTCTCTCCTCTCTACGCACCCCTCTTCCATCACCCTTAATAGCAGGTGACATCCAGTAAATATTCACAGCGGTTGTACACTGCTCAGCACAGGGAATTCTTTCATTTCCTGTCCTGTTCTTGACCTTCCTGTGCCTCAGCTTCATGTTCTGGAACCCACTAACCCAGATTCAGATGCCAGTTTGGTGACTAACTTAGAAATCCTATAGGATGTCACTATTCAGAATCTGTCCCCTCCTGCCCCCAAACCCAGCCCAGGCTGCAGGCTGATGCACTTCAGTCTCTATCCACAGCACCTGGTCCACTCAGGGAAGGAGATCAGGGACATGTCTCCCAGCTACCAGTCACTCTCCATCCAATCCACACCCCACCTGCTACCAGAAGCACTGCATCATTTCACTGCTCAAAGCAGTCACTGAATCCCTGCTGCCCGGCACATGATAGCATCCGTAACCTCACACAGAAGCACCCTTAAGACCCACTACAACCTGGCTCAGACTACCATGTCCCCTACATTAAGGTCATGTTAGATTTTGCAAAATATTCATTATTTCATTTAATATTCTGTGAGTGGTTACTACGTGTCAGGCATTGGACTAGGGATTCCACAATGAGGAATTTTGACACTCTTAGAAAAGTAGTATCTAGAGGGGATATGGAAAAGCAAATAATTAAAACGGTGACGAGAGCAATGAGCAATGGTTAAGTGCACCTCATCCAGCTTGCAAGCGTCAGATAAGGGATGGGTTTCCAGCACACAACTGGGAAAGACAAGGTCTGAAGGATGAACACGTACTATGCAAAGAATTTACCAACTAGCTTCTCTCTTTTGAAAGAGATTTTCTCTTTTCCAAGAGAATTCCTAGTTGGCTCTCAAAGTCATTCCCTGAGGCTTTCCCTGACCTTCTCAGAGTTAAATGTTCTCTCACCCATGGCCCCACAGTACATCTCCCACACCCACAGTACTGCTCCTACTCTATCATATCACCGTGATCGATGAAGGTCACTCTCATCCAGGAGCTCCATCAAGGCAGAGAAGGTGTCTTTACCTATCTTTGTGCACAACCACACCTGACACATAGTATGTGTTCAGAGAGTCTGATGAATAATTGTATTTGACAAAGAATAAATAAGTCAACATCTGAACATTAACATCTGAAAGTCCATTTTTAAGTGGACACCTATAGGGACATAACACATTCTAGAGTGTTATTTATTATACAGAAATCTTTTTACATTTTAGAAAATAATACATGAGGAAATCAGAAAAGAATTATTCCCTATGGAAATGAACAAGGCAACAAATGCTTGTATATATTTGGACACATTTTCTAGCACCCAGCTGATTCAAGCAATTTTTACCATAGCTGCTACATTGTGGGTTGTTGGACACTTTGCCTTTCAGAGGCTTCAGCTTTGAGGGGGGTGAGTCTCACAGGAAGCTCCCCCATTCCCCTCATCCAGAAGACACCCCCAGCACACCAGCCTAGAGCAAATCTACCCACAGGCTTCTGGGCCACTGGCACCGCACTGATCTTCACCAGGGGCCATTGGGGCCACAGTGTATGACCTTTGCACATGGCTAGAAAGACAAGAGGATTTGACAAGCTTGCATACACACACACACACAATCTTCCCAGATAATGAAACTAACAACACTTACCCTAAAAGCCTAGTATCTACTTTGTTATTTGTAAAAGTCACTCCGAATTAAACTGCTGGTGGACTTCTCTACAATTTCTGACTTTGCACCCCCTGGCAGTGTAACACACGGGCTATTTTGGTCACTATCAAGCTCAGGACAGATGCAAATATATTACCCCTATACCTCCCCACCACATGTTGTTTTAAATTTTCTTCTAAAATATTTAGGAGATGTTTCTTGAGGAGCCTGGCAGGCTATTGTTTGTTTTGCTTTTCCATCTGGTATTCAGTTAATGTACTAATAACCACTCTAATTCCTTTTGCTATGATATTGATCTTATTTTTCCTTGTGGCATGTTTATTTTCACTTGGGGACTGAAAAGTACTGCAGATGGGAAGCAGTGTTTCAATTACTGCTTCTACATGTAAAGCAACCCAAGTGCTGTTAATGTTCTGTAATGGGGGTGCGGCTCAGTCTAACTCAGATTTCTCCACGTGCTTGGCATTCTCTCAGATGTTAATGTTCATTAACTTTATATTGCTAATTTTATCTTTACAAGCATTATATCATACTGTAAAGCACAGATGGGATATTTAAAGTCAAAGAGGGATGGATTATAAAACACTTGCAGATTAATGTATGACTTGTAGGGTATGTTTTCTCCCATCCCTACTTCTCATCTTTCCTAATAGTTTAGTGGGTCCCTATGGAAGTCACTGAGTCACTCTGAAGAGTCCAGAGCATTTTACAGCTGTGAAGCTGGGAAGTAAAGGACGACTAAGTGAGAGGACTGGAATGTTCAGAGGAAAGTCATTTCAATTGCAGGTAAGTGAGCTAGAAAGATCCTCACTGCACTTGACAAAAAAGACAACTAGTGGGGAGAAACTGCAGTTACCCGATAGAGAAGACAATAAAGGCAAAGAGCTGTTGTGCTGCGGAAGGTGATGGCCGTGAGTTATACTTCTCTATCTCTCCCAGGGTCTTGTACATGCTGCGTAATTAGTGGGAGCTCAGTACATCTTTGTGGATTGATAGAAAGAGGTTAGCTTGATGCATGGTTCAAATGATGCCAACTCTACGAGTTCATTCCTCCTCTAAGCCAGTCTATCACATGTGTCCCAAACTTCTCACATGGCCGGCGGCCCATCCCCAACATCTGAGCCACTGTTATGATGAACTCTGAAATTCATCACCACTGCTGGGTGCATCCCTAGAAGGTAGGCTCTGCCGACAGTAGGTCAGAGACATGGCTCCTTTGTTCCAGTTTCCTTTACGACCCCATCAAAATCTCTACGTAACTGCAGGTACTTTCTCTTTCTGTCTGAATAGAAAAATACCTATAAATCAAGTCCTTAAGTTGTCTTCTCCATAATATCTAACTGTTGGGAATGAAATGATGAAAAAGACCTGAACTCTACCTTCCAGGAGTTTTGCACACTGCTGTAGGAGGTTGGGGACCTGGTCAAAACACAGATGCTCAGTGGACGTCTGCAAGATTTAATTCACTGAAGGAGATATCTACTTCCTGCCTCCTGAATATCACAAATATTTCTTTCTTAAAGATGCTTGGACTTGAAGAGTGTGTTTGAGTCATTTGTCAAAATGCCTCTGTTGAGCGTTCCATTAAACTTCCCAACGTTTTGTTTACTATGTTTTTTTAGTAAGGAAGTAGTTACCATTAAGAGTAAAACTGCTTTTCAAACATAGTCATTTAGATACAAGTCTCATAACTAAAGTGGCTGATAAGTCTGGGGAATATCACTGTAAGATCAAAATAAAATATGGCTATGAAGTTTTTAAGAAACCTCCATACTGTTCTCCATAGTGGCTGAACCAATTTACATTCCCACCAACCGTGTAGGAGCATTCCTTTTTCTCCACACTTTCTCCAGCCTTTACTATTTGTAGACTTTTTGATATGGCCATTCTGACCAGTGTGAAGTGATACCTCTTTGTAGTTTTGATTTGCATTTCTCTAATAATCAGCAGTGTTGACCATATTTTCATATGCCTGTTGGCCATCTGTATGTCTTCTTTGAGAAATGTCTCTTTAGATCTTCTGCTCATTTTTTGATTGTGTTGTTTTTTGTTTTTGTTGTTGTTTTTGATATTGAGCTACATGAGCTGTTTGTATATTCTGGAAATTAAGCCCTTGTCTGTTGCATCATTTACAAATATTTCCTTCCATTCCGTAAGTTGTCTTTTTGTTTTGTTTATGTTTTGTTTATCTCCCCATGGTAGAGTATATAAAGCGTTATCACTCTCCATTCCTCCCCGCTCCCTGTGTCCACGATCTTTGCCATGTGACATTGTAGTCTTTCCCAGTAAAGGTGGAGTATATTTCCTTCATCTCATTCATGCTGAGCTGTACCACATGGCTTATCTTGTCCACGGAACATGAATGGAAATAGTGTGCCATCTCCAAGTCTAGACCTTAAGAGGTGCTGTGTGTTTCCACTTGCTTCTGTTAATACCATGAGAAGAACATGCTCCAGGTAGCCCTCTGGTCACAAAGAGCAGGATGAAAGAATTGTGCAGCAGACCTGAGCCCAATCTGCAGGTTGGGACTAAACCAAGACAAGCCAAGCTTCAATCAGCAGAGCTTAAAGCAACTCATAGGTGTATGAGCAAGAATGCATAATTATTATTGTTTTAAAATCCTGCCTTGTTATACAGCATTAGTGTAACAAAAATTGACTGATAGACTCCATAACTCCCTAGCTTTTCCATACTTTTAACCAGGTAAGTGGTGGTGAACATTAAACTCATTAATCTCCTGATTTAGGAGTTCAGATCTTGGAGTAAGTGGACCTGGACTGGAATTCCAGCACTGACATACCAAGTCACTTTCCCTCTTAACCTCAGGGTTTTCCTCTATTGGATGGGGATAAACAGATGCCCAACTTTGTGAGATGATTCTGGGGACTGGATAAGAAAATGCACTTAAAGTTCTCTGCACAGTGTCTTGTATATAGTAAGAGCACAATAATTTGTCAACTGTTACTGAGGTTGGCCTCGAGTAAACACAGAACGGCCAAGCAAGTACGTCTGGAGGGGCATGGATATTTGAAATAGGAATCAATTCATGAGGTTCAATCAATACCTCCTGTCACATCAAACGTGATCAAAATGAACCAGCAATGAGAAAACACTAGCATCAGGTGAGAAGGATTGAGGGAGAATGTACCCCAGTGTTTTCTGAAGCTAGTACTGTGGTAAAATGGCTACAGCAACACCTAGATCTTATCAGTCCACAGGATTCATCCTAAATGAGAGAGAAAAGGCAAACTTGCTCCAGGACCCATTATTATTTATCACGGTACAATGAGTAAAAGGAACAGATGGCCAGTTATTTCTGCAACTGCAATAAATGAACTGTTTTTACTGGGGGAATGTGGGTTTAGATCGAATGTCCCACTTACATCCTGATGGGAAAGTCAAATGAAAACTTTGATATGATAGAGGTTAGCAACGACCAACACCCACAATCTGTTCCTGGTTCACATAAATACTGTAATTTTTCTTTTGCAATAACTCCTGGTGCTGATTTATCAGGGGGCATCTGTGCTTTAAACAAAGGTTCAATTCCTTACTGTCAATCATTTCATCCTAATTAATTTTTTGACAGTTAAACGAGATAATGCATGTGAAAAAGACCTTTGCAAAGTCTAAAGGGCCTTACCTATTGGCTAATTTCATTTAAATTGACTTGTGCAAGGAATTTAGCAAGTTTATCTGTTCCATCATGGCAAATTGTGAACCATCAAACTTGGGATTACAATTTGGTGACGAAAATCAAGGAAAATGAGCAGCTGGATGGGGGGTTGGGGATGGGGGAATAGCCTTTCCTTCCAGAACTACTCACTCAGGGGAGAGTCATGGGAACAAAGAGTGAGCTTTGGAAGCATTTGTTTTCTCTCCTTTGTGTTTCTGACTAAAAGAATGACCAACTGCCACTTTACTTGAATAAAAAGAAAATATAACTTGCTACTTGGACACCAAATGTCTCCTCTTGTTTCTGCAGTTTCCATTTCTCTTTGCAAAGCTTAAGTCTTAAAGCTGTCCTAACGATGTAATCACCACCAAATGACCTAGACTCAGGACACAGTCTCGCCTCATTTCCTCTGACTCCGCGCTGGCACCCTGCACAATCTCTTAGTTGGTGTGCGGTCCCCAGAGAAGTGACATGAGGAGAAAAATCACCCTGGAAATTTTTTCCCCTCTTGTGGGGCCCCAAGGAGATGGGGAAGAGTCAAGAGGGAAGCTATTGGCCCCACTTCTTATTGGCTCTGTAATTGTGGACAATTCAGGTCCCTGATCCATTAAAAGTGGGATAAAAATAGTACCTATTTCATGGGGATATTAGGATTAAGTAAGATAGTTCATGAAAAAAATTTAGCCAGTGCTTAACTAATTGTAATCACTTAACATTAGCCATTATTATAGTCGCTAGGGGGTAAGGAAGAGAGCAGGGTGTCTGGGATTAATGGAGTAGAGGAGACAGGTGACAGAAATAATTGTGAGCGGATGCAAAGGAAAGTCCAAAAATGTACAAGCCAATCCAAATTTTGTAAAAACTGCACATCAGTTAGGTCAAAGTTATTTTGTATTATAAAGGAAGCAGATGATTAAATAAATTAATGGCATGGATAAGATTATAGAATGACTAAACCAGTAGGAAAAAAAATTGTTTTAACATTAGAAGAATTTACCATCACAGAACTAGCATGTTCATTATACAGTCAGCATGTCTATTTGATAATGTGACCTAAGATCTCTATTTAGCAAAATAGCTATATTAACTTCACTGTATAAATTTAAGACACAAAAATCTCCCTTTTAATATTTCAGCCCAGGGTACCCTTGTACCAATTCGTAAACTTCAGTGATATTTTCCAGTAAATGTGCCATCTTGTACAACTGAGCTATGAAAAACAGCATTTTCAAACCCTTTCTATACAAAATACTTGGCACAGATCCAAATAAATCATTCTCAAATAATACTGCCAGTGAGTAAACCATTTGAAGTCATTTTGACAAACCATGTCCTAGCGCATTCATGCAAATGATTTTCAAACACATTTAGGACCCTGGATATCAGTTGGGCTCCAAAAAGCAAATTAACTCCACCCCCATCCTTTATAAGAAAATGAGCGCCCATCTTTGGTGTCGGATAACTTATGTCTTATGCCAGAGAAAACACAATCAGATCTGGCCTGGCCTTCTGTTTCATCTTCTGCCCAAGCGGGCAAAGCCTTTAGGAGTCATGGAGAGGTGCCACGCCGCCGAAATGTGTTCATTAGCCTGCCTGCCCTGGACGACTTCTCTGAATTGGCGCCTGTGTCACACTGCTGCATATCCTCCTAAGACAACAGGAACACACAGTGAAGTCAGCCCTGGACCGAGGGTTCCAGTCGCACAGACAGGGGATGAAGATCACTGCGGCCTTGGCCACAGCCCTGATCACCCTCTGGGTCCTCACTGAATCTCTGGAAGAGACCAGGAACGTCATTTTTTAGCTAGCGCCCCCATAGTCTTTGGGACTTAACTGTCACAGTGCTCTCTCTGGGAAATCTCCTCACTCCTGCTGTGAAAATATGCCCCCTTTTCTTTCCACCAGAAATATTTGTTTAGGGCTTCCTAAAGGAGAATTGAGGATTACAAAGGTTCTTTCACTGGAAACTTATCCCTTAGACGGTTCCTTTGAACTAGAGGATAAGTTTGAAACAGGATAAAGAAGGAGGCAGATAAAATAGAAACAGGAAAGATATCAGGGATTAGGCAGCCAATAACCAGTGCTCAAATATAATTTTAAATGCCTTGATCTTAGACGTTAAATGCAAAGTGCATTATCTGGCTTTTTTTTCTTTTTCTTTTTCTTTTTCTTTTTCTTCTTCAAAATGTAGCTCTCCCTTGCAGGATATTATTTTTGCCTGAGTTATTTCATTGGAGAAAAAAATCTCCATGAGCCAGCATAGAAGTAGAATGTGTGGACAAGCAGGGAGGAGACCAGAAATAAAGCCCTAAGGATGAAAATCTGAGTCTTGGGGCCCAGCTCACCTCACCTATATTGTGTTGTATGTAGTTACTATACCATTTACATGGAAATGCAGTTCCTTGGGAGATTTGTGGGTAACCTTTAATAACTGTATGCTTTTAGATACGCTATACCTAGACTATTCTCAGAATTAAACATAACAAAAGCAATACAGCTAGCTTCAGGTCAGTTGCAAAAGACTTAGGGAAAGTTATTCCTAGAATGATCGCATTCGTTTAAGCAAGTTTGATGTGTAAAACTCCTACTAAGTTGGCAAAGTAGATGGTAACCAAAGCAGAAGTTGTTTCCATGGCCAAAGCCACACGTATTTGGTGAGATATATCAATTCATTTCAAAACTTGGAAATTACAGTGAATATGTTTATTTTTGTGAGGACAAGAAGCCTTGATGACAGCTATGAGGCTGAATTCAACCTACAAACATGGTTTGTTCAGCTTGTACTCTGTTAAACTTTTTTTTTTTTTTTTGGAAAAGCATTTAAAAATTGGGAGATTTCACACATAAAAAAATGTATTTTTGGTTTCTGAAAAATTGGGGGATTATCAGTCCTGGAGCTATAGTCTCACATGGAAAAACCTGAGAAAACTTCAGAAAGAATATACCTTTTTGGTATACCACAACTCCCAGAACTTCCTATTCTACATCTTGTCCAAAGCGTGCATTATGGTGACTTATAGGGCCACAGCAGCGTTTGAATTTATGACTTCTAATGCAGATGCTCCATAAATAGACTAAAAATTAATTTCTCAGTAAATGTATTATTTTATAGATAGTGTGAATTATTTTCTGCATTCCTAAGCCTGATTTACAAGCCACTTACAAAGTGTGAGGATGTATGTATACACATGAATACACACAACATAGTTAAGGCCATTGAAATGAGAACGAAAAGATACATTTTTCTTCTAGTCCTGGCTCTGTCAGTAAACCAGCTGCATGATTTGGATATTTTTCTATATTCTCTTTTCTATAAGAGATTCATCTGTAAAATGGGCCTACACAGTTTCCTAACTTCTCTCCCAATTTAATATTCTATTTTGTTTTTTCTTATTAAAAGGAAATTTTATTTGGGGACTTCAGGGATCCAGTCTGATTTCCTTCACTATTAAAAGTCATGGGATCATAGAACTAAAACAAAATTAGGATCCAGCACTTTCATTTTATAGATGGGAAAAACCAATGCTTGGAAAGATCATATAAATAAATTAACAACAACAACAACAACAACAACAATAACAACAACTTCAGTAAGCACAAACCAAGGTGTTCAAAATACTATGTCAATACAGAGAAGCAAGCAGATATTACCTATTTCGCTAAAAGCATCTCCCACCTTTGCATCAAAAAGAATAAAATACCTAGGAATAAACCTATCCAAGGAGTTAAAAGACCTGTAGTCCATAAACTATACAACACTAATGAAAGAAATTGAGCATGATATAAACAAGTGGAAAGATATACTGTGTTTTGGACTGGAAGAATCAATATTGTTAAAATGGCCATATTGCTCAAGGCAATATACAGATTCAATGCAATCCCTGTCAAACCACCAATGACATTTTTCATAGAGCTGGAACAAAAAATGTTAAAATTTGTATGGAAACACAAAAGACCCCAAACAGCCAAAAATTCTTGAAAAAGAAAAACAGAGTTGGGGGAATTATGCTTTGTGACTTCAGACTATACTACAAAAGTACAGTAATCAAAACAGTACAGTACTGGCACAAAAATAGACACATAGATCAATGGAATAGGATAGAAGTCCAGAAATAAACCCATACACTTATGGTCAACTAATCTACAACAAAGGAGGCAAGGATATACATGGAAAAGGCAGTCTCTTCAATAAGTGGTGCTGGGAAAACAGGACAGCTATTTGTAAAAGACTGAAATTAGAACATTCTCTGACACCATACACAAAAATAAACTCAAAATGGATTAAAGACTCAAGTGTAAGACCAGGTAATATAAAACTCCTAGAGGAAAGCATAGGCAGAATCACAGCAATATAGTTTTTGAACCAGCTCCTGAAGTAACGGAAATAAAAGCAAAAATAAACAAATGACATCTAATTAAACTTAAAAGCTTTTGCACAGCCAAGGATACCATCAACAAAATTAAAAGACAACCTACAGAACAGGAGAAAATATCTGCAAATGATGCAACCTACAAGAGACTAATTTCCAAAATATACAAACAGCTCATACACCTTAATTAAAAAAAATAAAAACAAGAAAAAGCAATTCAATAAAAAATGGGGAAAAGACCTAAATAGACATCCCTCCAAAGAAGACATACAGATGGCCAACAAGTACATGAAAAGGTGCTCAAAATCACTAATTATTAGAGAAATGCAAATCAAAACTACAATGAGATATCAACTCACACCAGTCAGAATGGCTGTAATCAAAAAGTCTACAAAAAATAATTGCTAGAAACAGTGTGGAGGAAAAAGAACCCTCCTACACTGTTGGTGGGAATGTAAATTGGTGCAATTACTATGGAGGACAGTATGGAAGTTCCTTAAAAAACAAAAAATTGACTTACCATAGGATCCAGCAATCCCACTCCTGGGCATAAATAGCCAGAGAAAAATATAATTCAAAAACACACATGCACCCCAGTGTTCCTAGCAGCACTGTTTACAATAGCCAAGACATGGAAACAACCCAAATGTCCCTCAACAGATGACTAGATAAAGAAAATGTGGTGTGTATATATACACACACAATGGGATACTACTCAGCTATTAAAAAGAATAAAATAATGCCCTTTGCAGCAACATAGATGGACCTGGATATTGTCATTCTAAGTGAAGTAAGCCAGAAAGAGAAAGAAAAATGCCATATGATATCACTTTTATGTGGAATCTGAAAAAAAGGACACAAATGAACCTATCTACAAAACAAAAACAGACTCACAGACATAAAGAACAAATTTATGGTTACCAAAGGGGTAAAAGGGGTGGGAAGGGATAAATTGGGAATTTGAAAATTGCACCTCTTAGGGAATGATGGAAATGTCAGTTATCGTGATTGTGGTGGTGGTTTCATTGGTGTATATACATCTATTAAAATTCATCAAATTGTACTTCTGAAATATGTGGAGTTTACTGTACAGGAACCATACCACAATAAAGGTGTTAAAAACCAAAAGCATCTCCATTTATCTGCTTGCAGTTTTACCTCTAGGAGGATATACTATGAGGATTATGGCTGGAAGGAGATTTAAGAGATCCCCATTCGGACCATTGACTCAGTGATCCAATCTGGAATCTTAGAATGGCTAGATTTAAAATTAATATTTTCCCTACTTTTATTGTACTAAAGCTCGTATTTGGTTCTATGTCTTTTCTTCCCTACTAGGCAGTAGTAAATTTTTAGAGTAAGCACCACTCATCTTATTTCCCATCTTCATTCCACATTCTGAGCACGGTGCTTTGTACAAACTAAGTATTCAGTAAAGGTTTGCTAAATCCAAAGAGAAACTTACAAATCTAAAAACCATAGGGTTTTTTTTATAGGCCCAAATAATTGATAATATGATATCATAAATGAACTTGAGAACCAAATAGAGTAGACTATATTTTAAGTGATGTATCTTATTCTACTGCATAGTGATTGAGCTCACTAAATCTGTACTATGCATCTACTACGTGCAAAATATATACTAAATCTATAAGGCAAAATTTCCTAAACCTGGATGTTCATCAATATTACCTGAAGAGGTTTTAAAAATAGAGATCCTGAAGCCGTATCCCCAGAGATTCTCATATAAGGGTCTCTATGTATGTTTTAAGTTCTCCAACTTATTCTGATCATTACTCAGGTCTGGGAAGTATTATTTAAGTAACAAATAGGTGAAGAATATAACTGCAAACTGCACAGCTCATTTTGAGTTATGCAATCTAAATTTCAGGACCTTAGCTACTTCCTTTTGGAAGGGAATAAATAGAAGTTGCTAGTCTCCTAAAACTAACCATAACTTTATTAATGTCTATGAATTTTGGAATGAGTGAGTAAAGATATATAAGAATATTAAATTACATGAAATGTTAAATGTTATCTTTATCTGTAGGAAGTGATAAACTACCATTTTTTTCTTATCAAGATAATTAAAAATACTAGTAGTAGCAATAGAGGACTGCTTCCTTATCTCTTGACAAAAATACACAATTGCCATGGTAACAGCTGAGATGGGACAAAATGTTTCCTTAGAGGCAGAGCATAGAACCAAGCATCAGTTGGGAGAAGAGTCCTAACTTACCCACAAGTGATACTTTTTGCTATATTTGTATAAACTCAGGTCACTTTAGCTTCATTTTAGCTAATACTTCTATATTAAGTAATTTCAAATACTTGCATGGTAGCTGACCATATGTGGGGTTTGTGTATTCATATTAACTGATTTGAATATTTTTATTAAATCACCTAGTCAAGAAAAATCAAACCAGTTTTACCATGTAAAACAAAAAATAGGAATGAAAGCTGATAAAATAGTCTTTTTAAATAATAATTACAATAATCATAATGACATCTTCCATTTAATGGGGGCTTGCTATACCAAATTCTTTATATATATTATATCATGCATTCCTTATAGCAGTACCACAAAGTAGGTATTATTCTCCTATCTCATAGAAGAGGAAATGTAGTTTTAGAGGTTAGATAATTTATTCACCATCATACAGCTAGCAAGTATTGGAGTTAAGGTGAAATCATTCTGACTCAAGAATCTTGTCCTCCAAAATGAAAACATAATTTATACCACAAGAGATGTGAACTGTGGTCTTTCCAGACCAGTGTTATCTCTCAAAGGACACTGGAATCTCTTTGTGGAAAAGGATAGTTGTTGCTCTGCACAGCACTGCCTTGCCTTCAAAGGTTAGCAGCCTACAAGCTTTTCAGTCCTTGAACTTATTCTATAGTTTCTTCCCCACCTCTCAACAAGTTTTACTGGGATATAACTGACATACAGTACTGTGTAAGTTTAAGATGTACAGCACAGTGATTTGACTTATATACATCATGAAATGATTACCACAGTAAGTTTGGTGATCATACATCTAGGGATATAAAATAAAAAAAATTAAAAAAAATTTTTCTTTATTATGAGAACTCTTAGGATTTACTCTCAACAATTTTCATATATACCACACAGCAGTGCTAATTATATCTATCATGCTGTTCATCACATCCCTAGTACTTACGTGTCTTATAACTGGAAGTTTGTATCTTTCGACTGTCTTCATCTAATTCCATGCCCCCTACCTCCCCACTCCAGCTCTGGTAACCAGAAATCTGATCTTTTTCTATGAGTTTCTTTCTTGATTTGTTTTTGAAGTATAATTGACCTACAACACTATGTTGGTTCCTGTTACACAACATAGTGATTCAATATTTCTATACATTTACAAAATGATCAGGATAGGTTAAGATCTGTCACCATACAAAGATACTACATAATTACTAACTATATTCCCCACACTGTTCATTTGATACTCGTGACTCACTTATTTTGTAGCTGAAAAACTGTACATCTTCATCTCCCTCACCTATTTCTCTCCTCCTCCATCTCCCCTTCCCTCTTAACCACCTGTTTCTTCTCTGTATCCATGACTTTGTTTCTATTTTGTTCTGCTTGTTCATTTGTTTTGTATAGATTCCATACCTAAGTGACATCACAGCATCTGTCTTTCCCAGTCTGACTTATTTCATTTAGTGCAATACCCTCTAGGTCCATCCATGTTGTAGCATATGGCAAGAATTCATTCTTTTTATGGCTGGGTAATATTCCATTGTGTACATATACCACATCTTCTTTATTTATCCATCTACTGATGGGCACTTAGGTTACTTCCATATCTTGGCTATTGTAAATAATGCTGCAATGAACATAGGTGTGCTTGTATCTTTTCTAATTAGTGTTTTCATTTTCTTAAGGTATATACTCAGGAGTGAAATTGCTGGATCATATGGTAGTCTTATTTTTAATTTTAAAAGGACCCTCAGTACTGTTCTCTATATGTTTTTACCATTTTACATTCCCACCAACAGTGCACAAAGGTTCCCTTTTCCCCATACCCTCACTAACTCTTGTTATTTGTTGTCTTCTGGATAATAGCCATTCTGACAGGCATGAGATGATATCTCATCATGGTTTTGATTTGCATTATCCTGATGATTAGTGATGCTGAACATCTTTTCATATGCCTGTTGCCCACCTGTATGTCTTCTTGGGGAAAAAAATGTCTATTCAGATTCTCTACCCATTTTTAAATTTTTTTTACATTGAGTTGTATTTCTTTGTATATTTTGGATATTAACCGCTTACTGGATAAATAATTTGCAAATATCTTCTTCCTTCAGTAGGCAGCTTTTTCATTTTATTGATAGTTTCCTTAACTGTGCAAAAGCTTTTCAGTTTGATGTAGTCCCATTTATTTTTGCTTTTGTTTCCCTTGCCTGAGGAGATACATTTTAAAAAAATTACTAATACCAATGTCAAAGAGTGTATTGCCTTAAGTTTTCTGGCTTCAGATCTTATACTTAAGTTATTATTCATTTTGAATTTATTACTTGTATATAATGTGAAAAAATTGTCCAGTTTGGTTATTTTGCATGTAGCTGTCCAGTTTTTCCACCATCATATATTGAAGAGGCTGTCTTTTCCCCACTGTATATTCTTGCCTCTTTTGTCATAGAGAGTAATCGACTATATAAGTGTGAGTTTATTTCTGGGCTCTCCATTCTGTTTCAATGATCAATACGCCTGTTCTTGTGCCAGTACTATACTGTTCAATTACTGTAGTTTTGTAGCACACTTTGAAATCAGGAAATGAGATAGCTCCAGATTTGTTCTTCTTTCTCAAGATTGTTTTGGCTATTTGGGGTCTTTAATTCATTGATATTTTTCAACTATGCAGTCGTGTAATAAACATTATGATGTACCTACGAAGTGCCAAGCAATATACTTTCACTGGAGACACAAATGTATAAGGAAGCCTCTGTACTAAAGTAGCACATAATTTAGTGATGGAGGAGCAAATAATCTTAATATAATATATAGGGGTGTTTGCAAAGGTGGAGGCAGTCAGGGAAGCCTTCATAGAAGCAATGCTTTGTAATGGATCCAGTAGTAAGACTGGCCAGGGAGATGGGAAATGGAACGCTAAGCTGAAGGAACTACACTTACACAGGAATGCATTCATGAAATGGCTTTATGTTGGGATTCTGCAATAAATCTGTTGAGTTGGAGTTTAGCAAGCAATAGAAGTATAGGGAAAAATAAGATTGGAGAACTAGGTAGCAGCCAGGAGCTTACACACTAGTATCACAATAACCATTTTTTATTTACTCATCACTATGTGCCTGACACTGTACCAGCTACTTTACATACATTATTCCATGAGGAAGTTTACAGTTGAAGAAATTGCAGCTCAGATAGAGTAGGTGATTTGCCTAGATCACATAGCCTAGATAGAGGTGAAATTTGAGCTCAGATCTGATTTGTCTCCAAGCATGCATTTCTCTTCTACATACCATACATAGATGTTTGAAGATTATTCCACTACACACAATGAGAAATCACTTGAGGATTTCAAACTACCATGTGATATGATCAGATTTGCATTTTGGAAGGCTCTCTCTGGCAGCAACGTGGACAATGAACTGAGAGTGATAACAGACTAGAAGATGAACTAGGAAGTTACGACAAGGGTCCAAGTAACTAAAAGAGAGAGAGCATAAGCTAGTGGTTCTCATTGTTGGCTGTCCATTGGATCACACGGGAAGCTTTTAAATATGTATGTAATTCTCAGAAATTCTGTTTTAGTTGGTCTGGGATGTGGTCCTTGTATTAGCATTTTAAAGACTTCCCAAAGATGATTCTACTGTGCAGCCAGAGTTGAGAACCACTGGGCTTGGCCAAGTCAGTGACAGTAGGGACAGAAATAAAGAGATAGGCTTGAGTTTTATTTAGGAATTCGAGTCAACAGGACTCAACGGTTGATTGGATAAGTGCTCCAGTGGTGACAGGGTGAGGGTGAGAGCAAGGGAAGATTCTGGGATAACTTTGAGATTTCTGATTTAGGTTGGTAGACTGTGCCTCCAAAAACCAGGATAAGAAACATAGTGGTAAGAGAAGGTTTATAATCTCTTGAAGTAATGGAATATACAATAGAATAGCTGTATTACATAAAATAATAAATTTTAAAAAAATTTGTGATAGATTCTAGCAGAAAACAAACATAAGTACCCACTTTTAGTCAAAGTGAGAAACTACAACTTTTAAGTTTTTTGAAATAAAATCCTACCCTGCTATCTCTCATTCCTGGCGTTGACAGCCCCGCTTCACCATCTCTCCAGTCAGTCTCACCATCCCTAGCAACTATGAGGATCAGGGAGAGTGGGCTGATGATGGCAGTGGGCTATATCAAGTGCTAAACCTCAACTTTATTTCTACTCACAAGCACCATCAAAGAATGAGCTCCACTGGTCTCCTAAGCTCAGAACCAGTCCTGGGGTAATGTTGACAGGCAGATGAGAAGCACCAGCCGCTACCAGAATCAGCTAACACTGACTTATTTATATTCACCAGCAACTGAGTCAGTGGGAGAAACAACAGGTGGTTCTCATCTTGACTGCACACTGGCATCATCTACAAAGATTTATAAAGTACTGGTGTCTGGGTTCCACTCCCAGAGACTCTCATTTTAACTGGCCTGGGGTGCAACCTGCATGCCGGGATTTTCTTCATTCTCTTGGGCTGTGCTAATAGAAGCCTGGGTTGAGAACCATTGCTTTAGTGCCTTTATGCACCTCTTATCAAATAGATTGCACTCAAGTTAGCAAGTAGGTTGGGTTTTGTTTTTGGGGTTTTTTTTTTTTTTTGGTTACTTAGAATGGCTAGAGTATGCCTTCCTTTTATCAGAGGATAAGCAGAAACTATTGCATGTGTTAGTAATTTTGCAAGCAAGGTACTTTTAGTGGTCAAAAGTGCATATATAAACTTTCAGATATCAGTGCCAGATGCTATGGTTTTTTACTTTTCAGACAGAAATGGACTCCCTGCATTCAAGTTTATGGTAACAGAGTCTTCTCAGGGAAACAGACCCATGCCTGGTAATACAGCAAAAGAAATTTAATGTGGACAGTAGTTTACAAGTGTTAGAAGAGCTGAAAGGGAAAAATGGGCTAGGCAGGCAACCCAAAGATGGCACAAAAAGAAGCCATACACCAGTCATAGAGCTAGAGGGACCAAGGTAGGAAACATGTTTACTCCTCACAAGAGTCTGGGTTGTCTCTGGGAGTTGGGCCTCGGAGGGAGCAGCTGCCTAATAAGAGCTGGAACCACAGAGGAACAGACTCAGCTAGAGATGCTTCCTGAGGCTGAGAGGGAGGGGAAGAAACCCTGGCCTCTCCTCTTCCCTTGTTCTCCAGCCTCCCACCTGTGCCTCCCATTGGCTGAAGCTAATAGCAGGCTAGTTGGTAAGGGATCCTCGGGTGCCTAATCTATAGGATTTCACACCCTGTAGCATGTTGCAGGGCTGGAGGTTGTGAATGGACCTGAAAGCACACAGGAAACAGACCAAGGCTACAATGTGAGCCAGATTCATCCTAGATTCTCCCTGTGGATACATTTGAGACCTGCTATTAAGTATGTGTGGGATAAAACACAAAGCAAATGGAAAATTCTGAAAGCTTTCCTCCTTTTAGTCCATGTACATAGGAATGAGACATTTACCAGTAAGTGTTCTGACACTATCAGTTCCTCAGCTGAGAAGTTCACACTTGTAGAATATATTCCAATAGAAGCAAGCAGAAAATCTCTTTGTCATGCATAAACCAAAGAACAGGTATAGGTTACACAGAGGAGGAGACTTTGAATAGATGTAGTCTCAACATGCAAAATTTTATCGATACTGAACAGTTAGCGGCAGTGTAACAGCTGCACTGAGGGTGCTATTTTTCAGATAAGTGGTAAGTCTCATTTCTACAAGCCAGTTTGTGAGTAGAATTTAGAAGAATCATTTTTTTTTTCACTCAGAAAATACCTTGGCTACATGTACTGAAAAACAATTAAAAGTGGATTTGTCTTCATGCAAACCTGTCACTGAGGGGCCCGTATGGGCTTCAACTCCAGGACCTTCCACCTGTTGGTGGTAAGACTGTATTGTTTAAAAGGATCTTGCTTATTCCAAAACAGCATCCTTGGTTAAGACAGATGGGTTTGGTCACAGACGGGCCACCTGGCTGGAACACTGATGAGAGGCACACCTGGATGAATTTGGACTAAGCCACTGATATGAATCTGGCAACTGTATCATTTTCCTAAGGAAGCATTAATCTGAGTCAGACTGACAACCAGATGATTTTTCTATCCCATCTTGAACAGTAAGAAGATTAGGAAGAACAGGTTAACTCTGGGAGGTTCATAATTTAGTTGTCTATTCATGAGTCTGTTCTAACTGAGATGTCTATTACATTGGATTAAACCCAAGTATTTTACAGTGGTTTCTTTTTTCAAGATGAGAATTCTCCAGAACTTAAATGGTCTGAGTTCCTGATGGCCCGTTCTGTAAGATTTACGAAGCTCACTCAAGTGGGCAACAGAAGGGAGGCTTCCTACTGAAGAGTGACTACTGCCGACTAGGCAGTAGTCGGCGCTGAAGATACAAAGCACAGAACAATACTTGCTCTGGAAAAATTGAGTACGGGCCAACCACTGACTACGACGATGACCACATTTGTGAATCAAGGTTGTTTACAGTTGAGGCAATACCTCTTGGTTGGGAGCAACTGATCATGGAGGACTTGGTATTAGAGGACATATTAACAGCACAGGATAATACAGCTAAGTACAATCAGGACATTAAAAATCCTCATATCAAGATTTACTGGATGGCCTTCTCCCAGTGCATTCCACATACAGCAATTATTTGTCCTACTCCTCTGTGCTAGTTCTTCAATCATGTACTTTCTACTGATTATTCAGTTTCAAACAAAGCCAGAGTTTTAAATGATTAGGTTAATCTGAAAATATGTCAGCTTTATCAGCATCTCACAGGGCAGAGAATATCTCCTTCAGATCCTGGCTTCCAAGAAGAGACGGGGTTCTTCTCTTGATGAGTTGGTTTCCTTTGCCTGGTCTCAACCAAGAATCATAATGGGTAGAGGCACTAGGTATACTGTGTTTCATTGGCAGGGTTATCATGTCTGTTGAAGACCTGAAGGGTTGTACTCTGGTACAAGAACTTCCTTGCAGTGGGATGTGGGTATAGATGTATCCCAAACACTACATGGTGTGTGAATTACCAGGAATACCTCAAATAATACAACCTAGCAAATACCCATTAGGGTTTTTTGTTGATTCACATGTTTGTTGTGACACTCATTTTCATGAAGGCCAAAGTAAAGTTTTAGAATATTTAAATTTTAAGTTGTTAAAAATTTTAGTCAATTGATTTGTGTTAACTTCCTTTTACCTCTAACCAACTCCTGCACTTGGGGGAGTAACATGGACAGTGCCAAACTTATGTTGTGCATTAAAAAATTTATTGATTTACTTTACAGCAACACCTACGATACGGGTCACTCTGCCACAGGCAATGGAAACAGGCAATCCCCACTGAGGAATGAAATTATTCAGAAGTTTCTCTGTAATGAAATATAATCAGTTTTCCTGCAAGGATAGTCTTCTCTTCATCTAAAAATCCACATATTTATACAAAATCCACAGCCATTTTTATCTTTGTTCTGTCTTTTGACTCCATCCAGGTTTCCAGTGAGATAGTCCCTAATTAAGTATGGAAATTAGGCTTATATACACACTTCCTCTTATAAATGTGACATTGTATTAAAGGAAGTGGTTTGTTGGCCTCAGCAATCTCATTTGGCTCCAGCATAGTTTTTTGAGATAATTCTTTTGCTAGCTGGTTGTATTCCAAATGTGTGCAAACTATATTATGCTTCCCTAATCTAACTTATGCAAAGAACCAATTACTTAGCACTATATGTTTTACACACTTGTTTTTTAATTAAATTTACATCAATATTGCATCATCTTTGAACTTTAGATTCTGTTTTCAGTTTAAACTTTTCCCCTTAGGTTTTAAAGTGTACTTCTTCCTAAAACATTATTTGAACTAGAACATATTAATACATTGTATGGCCAATTTCACTGCACAGTATTTTACTCTTCATTCTCCAGCATTGTCTTATTATTGTTATGCTTTTTTTTTTTAACTTCTATTTTCACAGTAGTTCAGGGGATTTAGCCATGGAGTAATATCTTAAGGACTCAAAAGTTTTAAAATCATTGTATCTTTCTAGCCAGTTTAATGATAAAAAAACTATTCAGCCCAATCTATTTTTAGTTATTCACAGTAGAATGGTAAACCAAAGAGCTATGAGCCATCACTGACACCAGTTACACAAAAGGATATTGGTAATCCATTAGACATTAGTAAACATTCTTAAATAAATGAGTTACTTCAATAGCACCATCCTTTCAGAACCAAGGACAGCTACAAGGACACCTTCCCTGTTCCCCCCCATCCCCTCCTCCTTCCTTTTGTGCTGATCTCAAAAGTTGGGAGTGTAAAAAGGAAACTCTAAAGGCTCTTAATTATGCAATTTTGCTTAATGCCTTAAAGTTTAACACATTTTAGCTTTCCTTTTAGGAGAATTATGCAGGACACTGGGGGTTGTGCTAATCCTTCAGAAAGCTTGCCTGGGTACCTGAAGTAGGAGTCTATTAACATTAGTATATTGACCAAGCCCACTACTATCTTAGAGCCCAAGTGACTGAGGAGACTTGCCTGAGGGGCCCTTATACATTTTTGTCTGACTCAAAGGGCCTAATATCCTGGGAAAATTTAATGACCCTTGGTTTTGATCTAGTGACAGTAAATTTTGGGGTTTAGTGATTTAGCATTAACAGAATGTTATAATTCTATGCAGTTAAGTGTGAGTACTTAGAATAGAAAAGCTGAAGAGAGGATAAGAGAGGAGGTAAGTGGGAAAGAGGAAAATATGCAAATGATCTTGAAGAGATAGAGATTTGCAGTCAGTTTGATGTGGAATATGTGAGTCAGTCAAAGCAATGAAGAAAAAAAATGTAGTCACAGCATATGCAAAGAAAGGTTATGTTACCTCTGTCACGAGACATATGAATGTTTCACTGTTAAGTAAAACTCATCCTAAATGTCATTTATTAGAGCCTTCCACGGTTTTCTGATGAGCTTTTATCACCCAAGGTAAAGTGTGAGGACCGGGACCTGTATTAGGTTCTTGGCATATTCTAACCAGCTTTTTATCCTGGATTTCTATTATCCATCCTCATTCTCCCAAATAATCACCTCTCCCCCTCTGTTCAACCTCCCCACTGTCATTGTATTCCTGTGGATTTTGTAACTGGGAATGTTCCCTTTCATATGAAAATATAGCTGGTGTCGCTTTGCAAAAGAGATAAGACTAATTAATTGGTTACTTTGGCAATCACTTAGTCCCGAGTCTAGCAGGAAGGGCTGGTTTTTGGCAGGAAAGAGAATTAAATGCTCAAATTCCCAAGCTGTTAGCTAGCAGATGTATGTTCAGATAGAAGAACAAAGAACCTTCTGGAACAAAGTTGAGAGCTCTGGGTGTGTTGTCAGTTGGAAGGGGAATCTGACTGCTTTGGCTCAAAGGCAAGAGCTCAGCTCCATGTGTTCTGACTTTCTGTACCAGTCCCCGCACCTCACCTCTCCAACCCCATGCCTCCAGCCTGCTGAGAAAATACCACTCTAAAGGGGACACATATGGCTACAAATTCAGATTTTCACCCCGCCACACGCCTGTGCATCTTTATCACTGAGATAATTGTATTAGGCGGCATGAGGTGCTTTCCACCTGGCCTTTCTTTGTGGCTATGTGACAATCCCACCTCCCTGTTTCCAACAAGGCCGGGCTCAGGCAGGTCACTGACTGACTTGCAGTCTCAGTCAACAGCAAGAGGCCGGCATTCCCTACACAAAGAGCCAATAACCTGTTTCTTGGTATTTGGTTTCTGCTAGAATAACTCCCCCTTTTCAGTATCTTTTAACTTTGTGGTATCAAGGGTACCTAAGAGAATGATATGGCTTGAAAGCTCTCTAGATACTATTGATGCCATCCTATTTTGATGTTTATGAACATTCTCCACTTAGTAAAATCTATCATAGCTTCACATTTGAACCACTTCGCACCTCCTCCATTTGTCAATTCCCTAGTCTAAATCACCATCGGATCTCACCTGGATCAGTGTCTTTGCCTCCTACCTAGCCTTTGGGAATCTACCGTCATTTCGCTTCAGTCTAATCTCAACCAGGCATCCAGGGTGACCCTGTCATTTCACATCACATCTCTGCTAAAAGCCCAACAACGGTGGCTTCCCAGCACACTCAGAATAAAAGCTAAAGTCCTTGTGGTCATTCATAATGCTCTGTATGACCCAGTCTACCACCAACTCTCTGGCCTCAGTGCCTATTTATTTTTCTTTTGGCCACTGTGTATGCTCCCACTGCAGGGTCTCTGACTGGCTGTTTCTTCAGCTTGACTTGCTCTCTTCTGAGACAGTCACGTGGCTCACTGCCTCCCTTCCCACCCTGTAAGTTTTTTCTTCTCTGCTTTTTTTAGCATCCATCACTATATGCTTTACTTGTTTATATTTTTATTGCATTCCCTGCTATAATGCAAGCTTCATTTCTCCCTAATTTCCTTATGTTTGCCTTGTGAGTTTTCCTCTCTTATTAGCATCTTATATTCTTTGAAGCATTCAACTTGGTATCTTTGCATCAAAGCTATCAGTTTGTTTTTTTTCCCCTAGCCTTTGGGTGATATAACTGACATATAACATTGTGTAAGCTTAAGGTATGCGATGTGTTGATTTGATACACTTACATATTGTGATGTGATTACCACCATAGTACTAGCTAATAGCTCTATCATGTCACATAACTACAATTTTTTCTTTCATGGAGGAACATTTAAGATCCACTCTCTCAGCAACTTCCAGGCACATAATAGAGTATGATTGGCTATAACCATCATGCTGCACATGAGCTCCCCAGGACTTATTCTCACACCTGAAAGCTTGTAGTCTTTGACTATCCTCTCATTTTAAGTTATCACTTTGTGGTGTTGGGAGAACTGGACAGCAGCATGTAAACCAATGAAGTTAGAACTCTCCCTTACTCCATACACAAAAATAAACTCAAAATGGCTTAAAGACTTAAATATAAGACAAGACAAGATGTACCTCCTAAAAGAAAACAGAGGCAAAACATTCTCTGACATAAATCTTAGTAATGTTCTCCTAGGATAGTCTGCCCAGGCAGTAGAAATAAGAGCAAAAGTTAACAATGGAACCTAATTAAATTAATAAGCTTTTGCACAGCAAAGGAAACCATAAGCAAAACAAAAAGACAACCTACAGAATGGAAGAAAATATTTTTAAATGATGTGACTGACAAAGGTTTCATTTCCAGAATGTATAAACAGCTCATACAACTTAATAACAAAAAAAAAAAACAACCTAATCCGAAAACGGGCAGAAGACCTAAACAAGCAATTCTCCAATGAAGACATACAAACGGCCAATAGGCACATGAAAAATTGCTCAATATCACTAATTATCAGAGAAATGCAAATCAAAACTATAATGAGGTATCACCTCACACCAGTCAGAATGGCCATCATTCAAAAGTCCACAAATGATAAATGCTGGAAAGGCTGTGGAGAAAAGGGAACCCTCCTGCACTGCTGGTGGGAATGTACTTTGGTGCAGCTATCATGGAAAACAGCATGGAGATTCCTCAAAAAACTAAAAATAGAATTACCATATGATCCAGCAATCCCACTTCTGGGTATATATACAGAAGGAACTCTAATTCTAAAAGATACATGCACCCCAATGTTTACAGCAGCACTATATACAATAGCCAAGACATGGAAGCAATCAAAATATCCATCGACAGATGACTAGATAAAGAAGCTGTAGTATATTTATACAATGGAATACTACTCAGCCATAAAAAAGAATAAAAGAATATCATTTGCAGCAACATTTATAGATCTAGAGATCATTATTCTCAATGAACTAAGGCCAAAAGAGAAAGAAAAATACCATATGATATCACTCATATGTGGGATCTAAAAAAAAAAAAAAAAAAAGGAAAAAAAGGACACCATGAACTCATCTACAAAACAGAAATAGACTCGCAGACATAGTAAACAATCTTATGGTTACTGGGGGTAGGGGGTGGGAAGGAATAAATTTGGTAGTTTGAGATTTGCAAATGTTAGCCACTATATACAAAAACATTTAAAAAACCAAGTTTCTTCTGTATAGCACAGGGAATTATATTCAATATCTTGTAATAACCTTCAATGAAACAGAATAGGAAAATGAATATATGTATGTATATGCATGACTGAGACATTATGTTGTACACCAGAAATTGACACATTGTAACTGACTGTACTTCAATAAAATAAATAAGTAAAAATTAAGTTATCACTTTGGATTCCCTCTTCCCCAGGTCTAAGGTCAATAGACCAAACAGATCATCATTATCACAAAAAAATCTTTATACTACGGAGAGGGAACAGAAATATTCTAAGATAAAGAGAGGATAGATTTTCACTAGGTAGGTCTGTTTAACAGGAAAAGAAATGCAGGATAACAGAAAGCAGAAATATTGTTTAATGTAGAATAAGGATGGAAAAGACATTCAAACCAGAACAAATTAACTCCAGCCCCCTGCTGTGAAACTGAGGAAAATAGACCATTTCCTCCCAGTTCTGATCAAATTCTCAACAGCGGCATAACTCATGGAAAATCTCAGGCTTCTTGGTCTTTGGATACTTCCCGTCTGACTGGGTCCACTTTTCTGCAGAATCCTGCATTCTTAACTATCCAGACATGGGTCTGGATGACAGTCACTTTAAGTCAACATAGGAAGGGTTGCCTTTAGTTATGTCTCTAGACACTTAGAGATTAAACGGACCCTGACTGGGTTGTATAATCAACCATCCTTTTATCCATGTCTTTGGGGATCACAGACTTTTTCTGAGGCTTCTTCTGGGGAAATGGATGGACATTAGGCTTTGTCAGTATTTTTCCTTAGTTGACTTTTTAAAATTCAGGGAGTAAATTTATGCCCAATAATCTATAGGAGTATCTTGTCTCAACTCTTACTTACAAATTAAACTAACTTGTCAAACACTTTTTTCCCCCCAGTTAAGAGATCAAACTAGCCGGGATAGAGAAGTTTGTCTCAAATACTACTATGGTAGGGTACAACAGTGGTCTTTGTTTTCGCTCATGCACCCTTTCCAATTATTTTAATAAATCATTGCCTCAAAGATTGTTGTTTTCTGGGAAAAAAATCATCATTAATATTAAATAGTTGCAAAGTATTTAATTTCCGGCACACTGGAAGAATTGACATTTAAAAATAAAATTATTACTATATTCTTCTGTATGTCTCATGAGAAATCAAATGCTGTAATTTTATAACTGCCATAACCTATCTATAATATATTAATATACTCTTCTTTAGCATTCAGAATTTTTCCATTGTTCCTTTTTCTTTGCTAACTCATATTTCCATTCTACTATATTTCTAAAGATATTTATCCTTGAATGATGTATTTTTGCTTGAAAAATATTTTGTTGACCATTGTATTGTGCTTACCTGTAATAAAACATGCATATAGGTTTAAATCTTAATTTTTAATTTTCTCTAACCATGAGACTTTAAATTTTATAAGTTTTTTCTGAACTGAGTTACTATTTAATTTTTAATAACATATTCTTCATCAAAATAACACCATTGTATTAAAAATATTAGTGAATTAAACACAAAAAGTAAACTTTTAATTGAAAAATCTTAAAATGAGATGAGTAGTGATCAAACTTTTCTTAGGCTTTTAGTGAAAAGAAACTGTATTTACTGCTAAAAACTAATCATACATTATAACATTAAGTATTTTATAATATGGTATTTTATGAGGATTGACTGTAATTGGAATACTTCATATAGTATTATATATACAAATTTCCAAATTCTACCTCCAAAAGATTCTAACTCAGTAGTTTACCCCCTGCCCCTTTGAGAAGCACCAATTTTACAAAATCTACTAAAGATTTAGGTCCTAATTCTAAGTGCAAATGATATTTCTTGAAAGATTCTTAGTACTGGCTATGGCAAATTCTGTAGGGCTACAAAGACCTATGAGATTCCAATTTAAGGGCTGACATGATCAGAACTGTGGGAAGAGCATATGAAGAGTGGATTGCTGAGGACCAAAAGAGGATACAGACACACCAGCTGGAGATTATTTCAGTAGTTCAGGCAGGAGATGATGGTGGCTTAGGATAGGGTGGCAGTATTCATTACGGAAACAAATAGATGCAGAATACACTCTAGTGCAGCCCTACAGAATTTGCCATAGTCAGTACTAAGACAATGCATGGAAATAAGGAATAAATGTCCTCTGGAAGCAGAGACCACCATCTGGAACTGAAAAACTCCAACGTTTGCTTTTTGTTTCCCTCAGCTGAAAATGAGGAAGCCAAATTATGGCCTAAGAGCTGAGGAATTTAGATCTGTTAGGAGGGTGGACACATCTCTTACAAGGAGCATGACAAATCACTGAGCATCACCAGCCTGCAGACAACGATGTGAGAATCACCTGCAATCTCATCTGGGCCATGGGCTCTCTTTCTGTTATGCCTGTGTTAGTGGCGAGCTGCCTCTGCAGCCTCAGAACAGTGAGGGTGGCGCTCGGTCCAGGTAGGGAAAGAAATCAGCCCTTGCCTCCTCCCTGCCTCTTCCTTAAGGGCCCAACACTCTTTCTGACATCTGTTGCTTTTCCCACTGTCCCTAGTTAATCAATTCTTTTCTCATAAACTCAAAGATATTTGCCACAAGGTTTATTTACTCATGTTGAATTGATGGATCTCCAAGCAGGAATCTCAGGAGAAATTAACTTTCAACCCTATCAAGGTCTTCTGTGATATCAAGGACGGCCACCTGAACTCTTGAGCCATGTACTTGCTTCAATTGCCAGTGATGTCTGCTGTATGACTGAAGTCCCTGGCAAAAAGTGCAGGGTTATTTCTGCCATCATCAACTCCCAGAGACAAAGGGAACGTTCTGTTAGTGATCCTCCCCTTCAGATTCACAAGGCTTGTGAAGGGCTAAAATTAGCCCGAGCATCTCTAATCAGAGGTACAATTCACTTGAACTCCTGACTTTTTCTGGCTCTTTCTAACACTGTGGGCCAGGACTGCCCACACATAGCAGGTGATGTGCCCACATAGAGAAAGTACAGCACAACAGCCTCTGTCTTAACAGTGAAGTCCTGCAGCCATATTTTCTGATGCTTCTCTTGTTGCCAATCTGTCTTACCATTCTCTGGACCCTGCCTACAACTCCTCCCCTGGACATGGATGGAACCACCTGCCAGCTTGCCTACCCACCTCTCCACTCTTGGGCCAACCCCCTACCCACCTGCTTGCCTGAGCTGCGTATCTAGCTTTGTCTGCTCCTCTGACACATGATTTTTGTTTTTCTTTTTACTGTTGTTTTTGCTGTTTTTATTTTTATATAGAAAGAACTTTGCAGGGTTTTGGTGTTGTTGCTTTTATGTTTTGTTTGCAAAAGCATTGCAAATTTGACCCATAACCTCTCCTCCCTACTCTTTTTTTAGTTTCAGCTGTAAGTAGTAAGTGTGAAGTCAATGTTCTCTTGCAACTCATGTTATATAATAAACAGAAAAACTATTTTTGGTAAACTAGGTAATTTAAAAATGCAGCTGTAGTTGAATATTTAAAGGATTTTTGGGGCAAACATTTACATATTATAAAGGATTCATTTATGCTATGAATTCTTTTCCCCAATGTACATTTTTCATGTATTTAGACTGTGTCTTCTTAAAGTGGAGCATTTCAGCAACATGAGAATAACTTTTGTCATTCATAATCCTTCCTGCCTATAGAAAGAGGATAATTCCAAACTAACTGGACATTACTATAGCACTTGCCGTTATTAAACCTGGATGTAATGGAAAAATCCTCTCCACAGCCTCCCAGCTGTGCCAGCACACACGAGTCTTTAATCCTGAGCTGGTGTCTTCCGGATGATACAAATGTCAAGAGTAATAAACTTCCGTGTAGATGATGTTTTCTGCCTGAAGGCCCCAAGTACCTAGAGTAACACCAGGACTTCATACATTAAACAACCAGAATGTGGTAAACTGAAACCACTCACCTCTGTCAAGTTAATGAATATGCCAACTGATAAATGCAAAGTCCACGTGCGGCAATCGGTACTGTCTCAAATGAGGACATCAGCTGTGCCCCAGTTTAGTGCAGGGGCTGAATATAGAAATGGCCTATATACTACTCACACATTCTTCCACACAAAGAAGGCTATGATTATGTTTACATGACAGCAAAAGGGGAATAGTCTTTCCTTCGTGGAGTCATCAAAGTGCCCCGAATCTTCCCATATTGGCCAGTGACCCCCCCCCCCATGAACAAATTCTTTGAATCCACCATTTTTTAGATATTACTAAAGTAAAACGAGCCATCATTCCCCCCTCTGATCTAGGTTTCTGGAAGGCAAAATTGCTAGACCTTGGAATCTGATGATGTGGGAGGGTCAGGGCAAACATGGGGGTTAGCCCACCATGGCAGTTGCATAGGACCAGAACTAATCGATTAATAAGTATCAATTTTCACCAACCACTAAATAGTTGAGTTTCAGTATGTCCAGTATTTTAAACTTACTTTAAAAAGATACTGAATTATGACCTTGCTGGGATCCTAGAGCACATCAAATGTTTCTTTGTCAATCCCAAGGCACCTCCTGTAGAGAACTGCACATAACAGCTACACAATTAATCCTTAAGAGGATCACAGAGTATGAGTTGAACCCCAGGAAACCCTTAAAAATGTTTCAGTCTAACACTTATAAAGCTAGATAAGTCACTGGGCAAGCCCACTCAAGTGCTGAGATGCTTTCATATACAGAATAAAAGAAGGAACAAAACACTGGAAATTTTTTAAAAGCCCCAAACACAAAAGTATAACATTTTGAGATGGACATGACTTTAGTGATCAAAGTCAGCATCTTAAACTCCATAGTTGATTATTACAGTCACCCCCTTACATGCGCCTACAATTAACTTGCCGTTCTCTAGTTTTATCTTACTCCTTTGGCGAAACTACAGTAGTGCTGAAACCCATCTCTCCCATTAGTCCATGACTAGCCCATATTCTGCTGAGTTTGCATGAGTAAGATACAGAGTCCAGATCTAGCCTTTAAGAGAACCAGCAGATCCCTTTTTTCTGTCTCTTGGAGCCCTGAGCTGCCACATAAGAACCCCAGGAGGTCACATGGGGGAGTACTGAGATGACAGACATGTGGGTAAAGAACACATTCTGGCCTTTCAACCCAGCCAAGCTTTCAATGACTCCAGATCCAGCCAAGATCTGACTGCACCTGGATGACAGATACCAAGCAAGAACCACCTAGCTGAGCTCAGTATATTCATACAGCCTTGGCGTACAATAATAAATTATTCATTTAGGGCACAAAGTTTTGGTTGTTTATCACACAGCAATAAGTAATTCTGTTACCACATTTGGCAGGCATGAAGACACTGGCTCCAACTAGAGGGGGCTTAATGGACCAAGGGCCCCCAACTACTGCCTCTGAAATCCATTGTTATACTTGCATAGTACATAAAGCCAGGCTTCCAAATGGCTGCTTGTAGCAGGGATATCAAGACAGGCCCATTCCTGGGAAACCAGCATCCCTCAGATGGTTGACTTTAGCTTGAGAACTTCCCAGTAGACTTGCTGAATCCACTTTAAACTGTAGCCATTCCAACTTTGCCCCCTCCCTTCTTCACTTGTGGTCAGACCATCATTGCAGACTGTCAGCTGTCCCAATCTTATGTGGCTCCCTTCTCTGGCTTTTTCTCATAGGCATTTCCTCTAAAATACCTGTATGTTTAATTCTATCTTGGCTTCTGCACAGAGAACCCAGGTTAACCTACCCACTTGCCCGGCTCTCCTCCTACCTCTTCAGTCACTGCTTTCCAGTCTCTTTCATTGGTGTCTCTTCATCTCCCTGAAGTCAAAGGATTGATGTGCCCGAGGCCTTGGTCCCTTGGGCTTCTCTTCTCCAGCCGTACTCATTCCCTTGGAGATCCTGTCCAATGCCATGGCTTTATATACCATTTATAGGTTGAAGACTCCTAAATGTATGTGTCCCCAACCTGGACCTCTCCTCAGAACTCCAGACTTGATATCTCACCCTGATCATGGGAACCTCTCAAATTTAACACATGCAAAACCGCCCTGACATTTCCCCCAAACTTGTTTCCTTCACGTTGCTCGCTGTCTCAGTAAATGGAAACCACATCCTTCTAGTTCCTGGGGTCATTCTTGATTCTTGTTCTCTTATGTCACTCTGTCATCAATAGATCCTGTCATCTGTAACTTCAAAATAAGTCCAACATCTGACCACATCTCACCACCTCCTTTGATATTACCCTGGTCCAATCTCTCATCCACCTTCAACTCTCATCTGGATTATCGCAACATCTCTAATCTGGTTCCCCGTTTTTCTTCTTGCCCCACCTTCACCTTATTCTCAAACAGCTGGCAGAGTAATCTTGATAAAAGTTGTCAGATCATATCATTTCTCTGCGTCAAACCTTCTTTGACTGAACAATCTCACCTTACTCTGAACAAGACAAAGTCCTGATAATAATGTATAAATCCCTCCACAATCAGGCCGCCAGCACAATTCTCCTCTCATCTTTGCTCACTCTTCTCCAGTTACATTGGTTTCCTTGGTGTGTCTCAAATATGCCCACCTGCCCCAGCTTCAGAGGGCCTTTGCACTGGCCCTCTGCTTGGAACATTCTTCCCCCTATACCAGCCCCTCACTTCTTTCCAGTTTTTATGCAAATATCAACTCCTCAGCTAGAGCTTCTCAGCCACCCTCTCTAAAACTGTAATCCATCAGGATACTTTACATCCTCCCTTCCCTATTTTAATTGTCAATTTAGCACTTGTCACTATCTAAGGTAATGTATATTTTGCTTATTTATCTGGTGAATTTTCTCCCCAAGTCTATGCAGGGAGAGACTTCTGTTTCTCTGCTGTTTCTCAGCATTTGGAATACTGTCTATTACACAGAAGATGCTCAATAAATATTCATTGAATACATTAATTTTCTAAAATAAAAATACATGAGCCAAATTTCATTGCAGTGAGTCAGGGACACAAACTGCTGTTTGTTTCACTGAAATTGCACAGAGTATATCATTCTGGAATTGGATTGTAACCTAGGTTTGGGAAACTTTTCATTATGGAGATAGTTTCAAAATAATGGTATATTGTATAACTGAACCACTTTGCTGTATATCTGAAACTAACACTGTACATCAAGCACATTTCAATAAAAAAGTGGTTTTTTTAAAATAATGGTATAGTTCATGCTCTCCATGTGTAATTTCCCTTTCTTGTCACTTATCTATTGGATTTCCTACTCTGGATAGCTAATCATGGTAGAGTGTCAAGCAAAATCAAAGGGAAAATCCCCTACCTTATTTCTTAGAAGAATGCATCTCCACCTGAATTCATTCTGCAGGGAAGTTCACTTGTTCAGGTAGGATATGCAGACTTAATAAAGGAGAGGAATAAAAAGGAAGAAAGGATGAGCTTAGAAATTTTAAACTCTTCCTTCCCTCATCCCTATGGACGGGGAAGGTAGATCTTTAGTCACTTGAGCCCTGTAGTTTTTGGTGCCAAAAATTTCACTCCTCCTTCCTCCCACTCTTCTTGACATATATTTAAAACAGTCAGATGCAAGAGGATCTTCACAAGGGGAGGAAGCTGTGCATTCTCTTTACTGTATCCTGGGTTATTTTTAGCAGATTTAAAGAACAGTTTTTGACAATAGGAAAATGGGGCTCTTGGAGAACTAGTTATTTAAACCCCTGCTGAATGTATCCTGACAAAAATTAGAGAGTTTTATTAATTAGATGGCTTGAGAGAATTAAATCTTGCATCACCACCCTGAGTGCCAAAATAAGTTGAAATCTTTAAACTTAGTCTTATAATTAGAGGGTCCCAGTGAGAGAGCCAGAGTAGTCAGTATCCGTATTGAAGAACCTGGCTGGTAGCATGCATTAGCTAGCGGAAATTGCAGCAGCAAATTCAGAAGGACAAAGGAAAGGTGGGTGTCACTGAAAAGACATGTGCTTGACTTCAATCTCCACGAAATCAGGACAGCAAGTTGGAACTTACTGCTTTGACATTGTCTCTGCAATTTACACTGAAGTATTTGTGCCATTATCTGCACAAAGGGTAAAAAAGGAAAACTTTAATTGTCCCACCACTTTCTGAAAGACAAAAAGGTAGGGATGAAAAATCAATGGAATTCTTTCCCAAGCCCTAGCAGGCAATAGTTTTAGCTAAAAATTTGTACAGGAGCTCTAGTGAATTTCATGCAACTTCAAACGTTCTCTAGAATCAAGTACCATGTTGTAGCTCCCCTAAATGAGAATGCCTACTTTTCAAAAATATGACATTTTTCAAGTCATTTGCATTTTAAAGGTCTAAGGAATTTTAATCACTGATTGGTTTTAACCCACGTTTCCTGCGTGCTTGTATAAGTATACACCCTCGACTCTGCCATGCTCATAAAAATCCTCTCTTAAGCTCTTACTTTCATGGGTTTTTAAAATGGCTCATCTCCCCACAGCTCTCGTCAGCCTGCCTTCCCAAATGGTCCCCCAGCCTGGGAAGATGAAAGGCCCTCTTCACCACAGCCAGGGCTCTGTTTCTCTTTCACACTAATGGAAAATAACTTAAGGATGGGAAAGGAGCTGAGAATCACAGGCTGACCTTGAGCTGGCAGAATGCATTTCCGCACAGGGGCTTTTCCAGCTCTCATGTGGTTTTCATTCCCACTTGGAAAAGCCACCCGATACTCAAATTTCTTTAATTAAAATAAATTTTACTAGTTCATACTGAACCAGTCATTACAGAATACAGGGAACCAACTTGTTTTGTGACCTATTAGTTTTAGACTCTGGAGTCAAGCCTATTAGTTTTAGACTCTGGAGTCACGCTGCCTCTTAAGTTCAAATTCCAGCTCACCCCCTTACTAGCTGTGCAATCTTGAGCAAGTTACTTAACCCTTCTGTGCCCTGTTTTCTCATCTATAAAATTAGAAACAATATTATTTCTATAAAATGGGAAACATGGCCTATTTCAAAGGGTTGTTGTAAATATTTAATAATTAAATATACATAAAATATTCTATAAGTGTAAGCTATTATTTTATATTTCCCTTCACTAATATAGTAACAGGCACACAGTTAAGGCTCTTGATAACATTTAATGCCTCTAGGGTTAAAAACCACATAAAACTTCTATGGTATCTATTGGCTCATTAGTATCGGTCATTGCTATGATCTGAATATTTGTGTCTGCCCCCACCCCCCAAATTCACAGGTTGAAATCCTAACCTCCCCAAAGTTGGCAGCATTAAGAGGTAGGGGGGAGCTGTGGGGTGTGATTAGGTTATAAGGCTAGAGCCCTTTTTAATGGGATTAGTGTCATAAAGGAGGCTCCACAGAGACCCCTAGCCCCTTTGGCCATGTGAGGACACCATGAAAGATTGACAGTCTGCAGCCTGGGAGGCAGCCTCACCCAACCACGTTGGCATGCTGATCTTGGACTTCCAGCCTCCAGAACTGTGAGAAATAGATCTCTGTTGTTTATAAGCTACCCGGTCTGTGGTGTTTTGTTACAACAGACTGAAAAGATTAAGACAGCCATTTCACAGTTACTAAACATTTTCATGTCCACAAAAAATGTTCAGTTGACTCACATTCTGACTATCCATTAGCTGGTGTTTGGGGCCACAAGGCTAGTTTCATTAGGAGTGAAGAACTGATGTTCTTGCCAAATGAGAGGCAGACAATGTATCTCTCAAATAATATGCTGTCAATAATATGTAAGTGAGTCTCAAGGAATTATGTGCTATTACCACCAATAAGCATTTATTGGGTGATGACTGTGTGCTGGGCACCAAGCCAGATGCTGAGGACAGATAAAGGGCCATGACATGGTCCTCTACAATCAGCTTAAAACCTAGTTGGAAAGACAGGATACATTCATCAAGAGATAAAGAAAAACAAATTGCAACATGAGGTCAGTACAGAATAAGTAGAGCAGATAATTGTGCTCCAGCAATTCAAAGGAGCAAGAGGCTATTCCGGGTTTGGGCTGCTGGAAAAATCTTCCTACAAAAACACCAGAACCCAAAGAGGCCTTGAAGATGACACAGAGCATTAAACAAGTAGGAAAAAAAAAAAGAGAAGAGAAAGCATTTTATTGGTCAAAGATGTAGAAATGTTTGGGACACAATTGGGGAATGAGCTGACTGGTTTAGCTGGATCAGGGTATCATAGCCCTCCATCAAGGATGATTCTCCAATTTCATGCAGTATGTATTTTTAAATTCAATCTGAATTTAGACTTGCGAAAAAAAATTCCATATTTTCTCACACAGGGCATTATTTCTCACGTGGACATGATTAACCAATACAATAAAGTGATTCCCTAATACACTACACTTTAAACTTCTCCTTTGCAATTTTTTTTGTCACTCATCAATACATCCAATCAGATGAATGTTGGGGAAAGTTGGAAGAGAGACTTAGTTCAGCCACTAGGGTTACATTAAAATTGAAATTAAAAACGCTGAGGAAAATTGGCAGCATATGCGTTTCTTTTGCCATTGTTACTCCCCTTTATTCTACCCTGTACCTAATCAGAGAAGCAAAACATTTAGAGCTAAAAGGAAGTAGAAAGACTATTTTGTGCAATTTCTTACTTTACAATGAAGAGACGGTGATATACTCATGAGGGAATAAGTAAGATCTTATAGTAATGACTGGCAAAATCAGGACCAGACCTGAGAACTGGAGGTCGAAACCTGTCTCTTGACTATCTCTATACCAGATTGATGGAGAGAACCCAGTGGCTGAAGACTGGCCATAGAAACTAGGAGAAAGTCAGTGGGCAGAGTCTGTGAGGGATGGGCTAAAAGACTGGTGGTCTGCTGTGATGAAAAGAGGAGTTCAGAGAGTACAGAAGCCTGAAAGAGTGAATATGACATGCTCCTGGGGCCAGAAAAAAATGGCCCCAAGGTCAGAATCTTAGAGAAGTGGGAATCTGTGAGTCTGAAGTCCCTTCATGTGACTTAGGGATTTGTGATCAGAGTACAAGAAACAATGGTTCCTCCAACGAATTCCAATTCAACTTGGAAAATTAATTATTCTTTCAATTACCAGAAATGAATCTCAAACAGTATTTTCCTGAATATCAAAGACTCTATTACACTTTTTTGATACTTTATTTAAGGTTCCTATGTTTCTTGCCAACTGATTCTACAACTGTTGTCATTCGGAGCGCTGACCGACCAGTGGAATGTGGGACAGTTCCAGTGTGCCAAAACGCAGTTGCAGATCACATAAAGGTATGACAGATATGATACTCATTTATATGTATCTTAATAATCAGTAAATCAATGTTTATTGTAATGGTTATTTTTAGTTGGTCAGTGACTTCTACAACCTCAAATCTACTCTCTAGTTCAACCTTTTAAAAAATTTCCCTGAATGTCTATCAGTACGAGGAATATTTTTCCCTTCTCATAGAAAATCTCAGTGCCCACTCAGCAAAACTGACACACAAATGATACTGGTGCTGAGATGTGTCTTATCGAATATTTCACAAATGGTCATAATTAGGAAGCAAGAGCTCAGTGCCATTTGTAAGCCTGAAGATAAAAGTTATGTTGCAGGTAACAGAATTCTACCCAGATGGAGATAAATTCCAACAAAATAGAACAAGGCTATGTCAGTGGATAAAGTGACAAAAGAGTTTCAATATGGGACAATATACAAATACTCAAGGAGCAAACAAAAGTTAAAGATTTATAAATTCTGATTTACAGTGAGTTTGACCTGTTTCTTACAAGAAAATTATCTAAAGTGCGTTAATGGGCATTTATTGAAACCATACAACTTGACTACCAAGAAGGCCAAGAAATGGGTATAGTAAGGATGAGTGTTGGACATAAACCCTTATCAACAGCCTGCACACAGAATGCGAGAGCCTCACCTGAGTTGTGCCATGCACTTGTCATTGCACCTCCAGAAAGTGAGGGTGCATTTGGAAAAGCATTGCAATCTTACTGACCATTGTATCCCCAAAGATCTTGGCACATTAACAGGTTCTCAAAAAACTGCTTTGTAAAATAAACCACTAGGAGACCCCATATGATAAATTAGACTAAGGGGATGGTATAAGCAAAGGTACAGTTGTAGATCTGAAGAGGGGAGTCTGAAAGCTAGAGGCTGAAAAGAGATAGGAACAAAACCTACAAAATGAACGGATTCCTCCCTCCCACTCGCAGAAAATCCAGTATATAAAATAAGGAATCCTTTGAAATTTAAGAGATAAATATAAGCCAGAAAAGATTTGCAAAGAACACAGTAAATTTACATATCTCATTACTTTACAAGGTACATGTGTTGAAAATGTATATGAAATTTTAAACAGGGTTTAATATAATCCAAAAAATACATTAAAGGAAACAGGAATATTTAAGTGTTCTAAATTTCTGAGATCGATATAATGGAAAGGAATTATGCTCCAACTCTCTCAAAGCATAAAATATATATAATGTGAGAACACTCAACTTGGAAGCAGAATAGCTGTACTCAAATTTCACCTACCAGCCACCTACCAGCTCAGTGACCTTGCACAGGTCACAATCCCTCTAAACCTCATTTTCCTCACCTGTGAAATGGAGATAAGACCTCCCTTGTGGAATTGTTGAATAATAACTATGACAATGTAGTTGAGAGTATAAGCATGAAAGTATGTTAAGCACATATATAAGGTACGAAATAAATCCTTCATACCACTGTGATACAGAACATCAAGAGGACCCACTGTGACACTGATGGTTCCAGAGTTCAGTATCTAAAGTTTCCATTTATCAAACTTCCAACTGACGAGGTGCTAGGAATAGACTCACTTTACCATAGCAGGGATCTCTGCCATGGGAACTTTAGTGTCAACACCCACCTTTTGTTCTTAAAATGCAGGGATAGGTGGGAAGGTAGGTGGGGAAAGGTGAGGATTCCTATGGCCTTCTAAAAAAATGCCTGAGGAGATGACAAGTTCTAAAACCTGGCAATTCTTGGCATTTCCCTGGCACGAATGCTAGTTTAAAGATCACAGAATAAGAACTTCATTTTCAGAGCTAATGCAGATCTGCCAGGATCCTGGCACCTGGATGGCAGCTGCTCAGAACTTCTGGCTTCTGGAGAAAGGCCACACAGCAGGGTTTTTCCTTAAAGATGACATTAAAATGACAATATCAAGTGGTAAAAAGAAGTCCACATTTTAATGAATTCAGGATTGACGCCCACGGCACCCTATTCGAACAGCGGTAAGGGTCTTTAGAAGTCTGGCTTTATAAAACACAAACAAACAAACAAAAATAGATCTACTGTAAACTACTTACCGGTTTTCCGGAGAAAGAGCGCAACCCGCTCCCCGATAATACCACTCGTCTCCTCAAACTCCTTTAGTGCTTTGGTTCTCAAGCTTGCCTGACACTGGAATCACCTGGGAAGCTTTCAGAAGTCCTGACACTTCGGCTACATTCCAGAACAAGTAAATTAGAATCCGTGGGGGTGGGGCCCAGGTATTGGTATTTTTAAGGCTCCCCAGATGATTCCGATGGCAGCCAAGATTGAAAATCACGACTCGAATAGATTTCCATTCTCACCTGTATAAGATCCATGCTCCTTAGCTTGGCATTTAAGTCCTGCCACACCTTCATCCCTGTATATGTTTTCAGCCATATTTCCTACATTTCCATGCCCTAGCTAACCAGCCTGTTCTGTTCATACACTATTTACCTGCTGATGATACAGATCCCTGTGTTTACTTCCATTTATCTTACCTCTGCTTATTCAAATTACATCCGTTTTTCAATGCCCGGTTCAAATGCTAGTACTTCCATGAGACTTTTCGGGGAGGGAAAGGCCTTTGGACTCTGTCTCTCTGACTCCCTCTCTCTGGTTCTGTGTCTCTGCCTCTCTCTCCTGTAACTTCTTTTTCTTTCTCCCTCTTTGATCTGCTAGACTTAGTTAAATTGAACTGAGGCAAAGTATTGTTTTTGTCTCTGATACATTGCCATAAAGAGAGACGTTTTGAGGTAGGATGTAATCTGAGAAGTGCCATCGACAGAGCCTTTTGAGTTTATGTTATTTCCTATGTTATAATTTGAAGCAATCCCCTGGCTGTAGTTTTCAGAGCAGTAGTCAGCTACAGAACAATTTCCTTGCTTCTATGAATAATTACAAATCAGTTTTGTAAAGGACAGGCCCAAGAGATCAGGACCAGCTCTCTCTCTAACATTTTTTTCTTCACTTACAGACAACACATCTTCCTGGCTACCCTCCCCTCGCATCCATTAATTCACAAGGTCTAGTGGACTGCAGGATTCAGCAGGAAAGACCAATGTTCAGGTGTCTAGGTTTCCGTGGGGAGAAAGCTAAGAGTGCTATGGGTAAAATTCCTTGATATTCAGGTTTGGCAGAAATTGGATGCAAGTGTAACTACATGGGAATAAAGAATTTTGAACAAAGCAGAGAAAACCTACTGTTAGAAACTCAGTCAAAATCAGTTTTCACAGCTTCCAGATGTTCTGCTAACTCTTAAAAAGTCTCTAGTTTTAAAGTATTAACTACCTAGCACAGTGGTTAAACAAATATGTTATCAATTAGGGAGTATTTCAAAGGGAGAACCAAAGAGAGACAAGTTGAGCACATCTTTTATTGGGCCACAATTATACCCACATGTTCTTAAGAAGAACTGTCATAAAAGAAAATGAACAAATGCTCATATTTCTGTAATTTCCTCTATATATTCTTGATATATTATGTACTGAGAATTTTCATGTGCAGGATTTTGTATTGAAGAAAAGATTATTTTCTGGTGAATGCCTACCATTAAAAAACCCTATAGATCGGTCCCTGTCCTCCTGGTGGTTTAAGCTGACAACTGAAATGGCAAAACAAACAGAGCCACAAATGCTGTGCTGGAGGGAAGGGCAAGTGGTGGAGAAGCATAAAGAGGACTCTCATTAGCTGTGGCGTCAGGGAACACTTCATGAAGTCCTGGCAGCAGAACAAAACAACTCTTAAAAATTTTAAACGAACTAAAGCCAGCAAACACACAAAAATCCAACCTCACCAACCAAACGAGAAACCCAAAGACTTAGAAACAAAAAAACAAATCCTCCAAGTTATCCAACAAGACACGCTTACTGGAAGACATCTGAGAACAATATTTAGATGTTTCTTTCTAACTTCTCCCCTTTGTCCTCTCTCTTCCCTCTTTCCCCTTCTCACATGTTTTTCCCTCCTGAGCCCCCATCTCGTCCTCCCCCCGGCTCTTCCTCTCCCTCTCAGCTCTCCGGTCTCTGACATCACTAGTAACTAATATGGAGTGGGGTGAGGGGTGGATGAAGGCAGGATAAATCCCAGCCAGAGGGTGGGGTGGGTGAGAGGCAGATTCTGAAGCAGGAGCTAAACCTGATCTCTAAGCTTCTAGGATCCTGGTGGGGACAGGAATTCCAACATGGTCCCAGCAGCCAGCCGGATGCCAGCCTTTCCCTCCTCAGCTTCAGAGCTCCTGGTACTTGAAAGATAAACAGATCCAGCGCTTTGACAGGGATCATACAGGCTTTCATAGCTGGGCAGATCAGGGAGGATCACATCCCACAAATCACCAAGACCCAGGGACCAAACCACCGTCTTAACCAACCGTGGGAGCACACTGGAAAAGTCTGGACCTTCCTAGTTTTCCACTAAGCTTCTATTTTTAGACATCTACATTTTTACATATTTTGTAAAAGTTTTATAAAATTTAGTGTTTTTAGTACATTAAATCTTTAGTTTCAGTGATTGAAAAAATAAGATGGGTTCTGAATTTTAAAAATAATAACACATTTTCACTTAAAATAAAGACCAAAATGGCATCACCAGGTGGTTCTATGGCATACCTCTGAAAGTCACTTCATGTACTGGATGTTGGCAGGCCGTCCATCAAGATGGAGAGAGTTTATAGGTTCTGCATTCTCTCTGAACTTCTTCGCAGCAGAGTTGAACAAAGGGTAAGTACAATCCTTTCTGGAAAATACAGAACAAATAAAAACTACTGTAGAATTTTCATATTGTAGAATATCATAGAGAGGGCTATGTCACTCCTAGTTTCTATTAGAACTAGAGATTATTGGTGTAAGGTATATTCTTTGAAAAATTTTTTTCTTTTCATACAGAGTTCTCATAGAATATGGACAATAGTTGAACCCATGAAGTAAGGTTGAATCCCTGAGACAGAGTATTCTGAGTAAGAAGAGAAGAGTTGTCAAGGATGCACCCATGGCGGGTATACTAACGTGGGTTCTGATGAGGAACAAGTGAACATAATGAGTACTCTGGGAGGTAGGGAAGAACCAGAATTCAACTGTTTCATGTAAATCAGGGAAAAAAGAGTTTTAAGACAAGTAAACATAATAAATAGTCTCAAATTCTATAGTTCCAAAATTTTAACCCTTGAAATGACCTCTTAAAATCCACTGCTTAGAATTCAAGGATTGTCTACACAAGAATGACTTTCCAAGATTTAGAAATCTCTGAAGCTCAGGCTTTTATTTGTGAAGTTGTCACAGTGAAATAGAAATAAAGGAAACAGAGCAAATAGGCGAACCAATGCAGGTTTGCCTCTTGTTACTGAAGCTCTTGTAGTGTTTAATCCAGTCCTTCCACTTGTCAAGTTTCTATGTTAGATCACCGGACATCCTCTCCTCAAAGTTTCTTTGAATCTCCTCCAAATAAAGGATCTCTGGAGGGTCTTCTGAGTCTCCTGTCTAGCAAGCAGGCTGGAGGGGAGAGGACGGGGCAGCAGCCAAGATGACCCCACCCTTTCCCTTCAGATCTTTTCCTTTTTCTTCACCCACAGTCACTCTCCCTGATGGCTCTCTGATGGCATTTACAATACTACCTTACAGTAAGAAAGATGATTTTAAGCTTTACTTTTGGTCAATTTTATTTTTTAAAAATCTCACAGGTTATTTCTTTGTGAGCAACTAATGCAGTCACTCCATCAAGCTTGAGAAATGTCTGCTCAAATAGCTGGTTGGTTGGATATAAGAGAACAGAACTAAAAGAATAGAAACAAATGGGAAAGGAAAAGGAAGAAAAACATGCACTATTGTGACCAAACTGTCATCTTTCTATTGATAATACAGGCAAAACAGACACACTAGTTATAAGAAATAATCCGTAAACTCAAGATATGTCTACACCCCGACCCCCGTTTACATCGCCCTGCCGTATTCAACAAATGGATCTTGTTTGATTCTTGGTGATCATCAATCCCCTGCTGCTAAGGCATTGCTTTATCTTCTCTCTCAGTGAAGTTCGGGTGTTAGGTTAGTCAGAAGTAAGTTTATCCTAATGGCTTATTATCTCTGCAGGCAACATTCTTGTTGACAAATGTGCTTAACCTGAACACAATTCTGCCAGCTGCACAGCACTGCTCAATCACTGAGTCAATTCATCTACATGTACTGATAGAAATAAACCTCTGCCAGTTTCCATCATCACCACTAAGGGGACTGGCTACAGCTTTTATCACAGCATGTGCTGACCCGTGTTAAAGCTACTTAGGATACTGGATTATATTTTTTAAAACTTGGATATGTAAGCCAATAACCCTTTAACTTTTCATTTCAGATTCACTCATACCATAGATCATTACTCAAAATGAACAAAATCTAGTATCTATTATTTAAATCTATTATTGTCATGGGCGCTTTGAACACCATGCATTAG